>NC_138968.1:155550500-156150500 GCF_055761805.1 Camellia sinensis | reverse complement strand
GGGGAACTACTTGTTGTTCAATATATGATTTACTAGCTCCTGTATCTATCATGGCATCTATGCTAAGGGTTTTGGCTGCAAACTTGATTACACAAGAGATCTCGACTAAATTTGGTTTAGGTATAACTGGATAATTAAATGGTAAAGATGTTGTATCTGGTTGGGCTTTAGAGTATTGACTAAAGGGTTGAGAATCAACTAGGTTGACTAATTCTAATGAATTCATATGTTCTTCAATCAGTTTATCTTTTAAAGGGTACTTATTATGAAATTGTTCTAGCTGTTGTTTAAGATGTCTATTTTCTAATTCTAAACATTCTATGTCAAAGCTAGTCTTAGTTTCTATCTCGTGTATTTGTATCTTTAGTTCTCTTACTTGTAGTTCTAATTCTCTAATTGTTAAATGTAATTCTCTGTTTTCCAGACTATGATCTTCTTTAGTATTTCCTAAGGCTATCTTATGTGTCATATTTAATTTTTCTAGACAGACTACACTATAAGTTATGCTGCATAATAAACATTGAGCTCGTTTATCTCTGGCTGGAAACCAATTACAATAGCTGCATCTAGTGGTATCAAATCCTAATCCTATTTGAAAGTTATGCTGACATTCAGTATCTGGATTACACTCCATCATAAAGAAAGTTTCTTGGGAAGGTGTTAGTCCTATTTCTTGGTTGAGTTGTCCTAAAAGATTATCTATATTAGTATCACTTTCTGAATCACTATCTGAACTTATGGCTTCTATTTGATATTCATAATCGCTGACTATACTATATATTTCTGAATCATCACTAGTTATGCTAACTATATCTTCTTCTAAGTTTTCTATAATATGTAGTCTTTCTATTTGTTTATTAGTATTTGGTCTTTGTCTTTTTGGGCAGTTTTTTGCAAAATGATTGGGTTCTCCACATATAAAACAATTGCATTTTTTACTGTTGGGTTTTCTAACATATCTTTGTTTTCTTCTATCTTTTTCTTCTCTAGGTAATTTCTTATAATTTGTCCTATTAAAAGTTCTACTTTTTCTAATGAATTTTTGTTTTCTCCATGGTTTTCTATAATTTTTCTTCCAATATTTTTCCTTTTTATATTTTCCATATTTTTTGTAATTTTTCCTATTATGTTCATCTTCATATTGCTGAGGAGTATATATTACACTGCTACAAAAGCCGTAACTTTGTTTTTTCAAGTCTTTCTGTATTTTAACTTCTATACATTTTTCTTTGAGCTTATAGAATGTAAAAATTATTCTAGGTCCTATTCCTAAAGTTCCTCTTATTCTTAATTCTCCAGTAGCTATTCTTGCTGGTAAACTTGCATAATAAACTGACCATTTGTTTTCTATCTCTCTTCCTAATTCTCCTGGTAATTTTCTAAAATATTTATTTCCTATTTCTTCATCAAAGCTTTTTCCAGTTCTTGCTGCTATGGCTAAATATTCTCTACTAAAATGTACAATGTATTTCCAACTTCCTAATGTCATTTGGTCTAACTCGGTTAATGCTATGCTTTAAGCGGAGTCATTTCCTCTAGAAGGATCATATCCTATAAGTATTTCTTTAATAAAATTTGTAAAATTCCACGGGTTATTTCCTAATTCTTTGAGCTGTTTAATTGTTTCTTCATATTTCCCCTTAAAAGTTAAATAAATATTATAAGCTGAATCTCCTAAAAGTGTCTCCATATATTCCCACATATCTGTTGATTCATAGGGACTAGTCATCCATGCTTTTACTGCATCTTTTTCCCATCTCTCTATTACTTCTTGCCATATCTGAGGGTCGAACCTAGCTAAATCTAAAAGGGTTCCTTGATTATGGACTGGCTGCAATTCTATACTCCTATCTAGTTGTCTACGCTTTCCATGAAATCTATAGCTTTTATCTGGGTCTGCTTGACTACGTCCTGAACTAGCTAATGGTCTTCTTCCTCCTACTGCATACTGCATTGGTTCTATTGGATCTTCTACAGTTGGTTGTGGATTATTGGTTCCTGAGCTTTCTGTAGTCATATAAAAAGTTTCTTCTAGGTGGTTAGGTTGTTCTGGTATTCTAAATATTTTGCTGGGATGTATATTATCTTCTATGATATCATCTACATATTCTGTATGAAATTCCTGATCCAAAAATGACACTGCTTCTTCATGGGTATCTCCTCTGGCTAAGTATTCATAATATCTGGCATCTAGTATTTTATTCATGTCTTCTAGGGTAAATTTTTCTAAATCTATCTCATCAATATTATATATCTTATTTTGTGATATAGTTTTTTCTTCCGTCATTACGTAAAGCTGATTTATTTCACTACGATTATCTTGATTTTCTTCCCTATCTATACTACTAAATTCATCATCTTCAGATTTTTCTGGTGCTACATAGGTGTACTAAGTAAATCTTACTGCATAATTTCCATCTGCTGTTTGATATAATAAATTATCTTGAGGGGCTAATCTCTTTTGTCCTAGAAAATCTCCTAGTTTCCAATCTAGTGCTGCATTATCTTCAGAATTAAATTTTTTAGCTGGTAATGCTTTTATTCCTTTTGCGCCTAATAATTTAACTATCTGATCATTAGTAAGTCTATAGTGAGTATTGCTTTCTGAGACTGCTAATCCTAAAAATCCTGTGCAAACTAATAAATTCTTTTCTCCCTTTTCATTTTATATCCTCTACTCTTTATTCCTATTTTTATCTTTTTATGAAAGGTTGAGGTTGGTAATAAAAAGTCTGGTGTAAAATAAACTATTCCTCCTTTTGAATTCATATCTAGTTCATAACTTCCTAAAATACTTTGTCCGACATCATTAAACCTATCATCATAGAGACATATAAACACTTTAGTTCCTAAATTTTCTCTGGTTAAAGCCTTAACTCCTACCACTACTAATCCTAAATGAGTCATTTTAAGATGTTCATTTACTGCATATTTATAGCTTTCTCTTTCTATTAAATTTAGCTCTATTTTCTCATCTTCTTGAGTTACGCTAATCATTCGTTCACCATAGTGTTTAAATAAATACTGTTTTTTATGAATCTTACCTAGCTTATACACATATTTAGCTGGAATTAATTCTAACTTTTCTTTTTTAAATTTTTCTATCTGCTGTTCTACATCTATAAATTCTTCTACTTTAACATCTTCATCTTCATTACGCTTTTTACTACTACTTCCTTTTATTAGCTGTTTAAACATTTTTATTTTCTATAAATTCTACACACTGGTTTCCTAGGTAATTTAAGTTTTTCAAAATATCTAGCTATTTCTTCTTCGTTTACTTGAGATTGAGGTTTGTTGGATTGTCCTTCTATTCCTTTTTCTTTCTGAACTATTTTTTCTAAAGACGCTAGACGATTTTCTAAACTATGTAGTTGTTCTGATAGGTATTCAAATTTTTCACACAACCTTATTAAAAATAAAATTTCTATATTATTTTGTCTTACTGTTATTTTATCTGATTGACTTACACCCTGATAGCTACTGATTCCTTCTGGGTTATTATGAAAATCTTCTGCTTGTTTTAAAATAGTCTGGTAATCTCTATTAGCTTTCTTATCACTACTCATAAACTAAGACCTTACAAGTTGTTCTAAAATTTCTAATTTTTGTTTTAAATTATCTTGAATTTGATTAATTTGTTCTATTTGTTTAGCTATTTGATTTGTAGCTGAAATTAATGTTTCTATTTCTAGCTTAGTGGGAAATTTTTCTAAATTTAAATCTATTCTTTTTTGTAGGATAGAACTACACTGATCTTGGATATAATCTAATTTTTTATCTTGATCTTTAATTATACTACGATTATTACGGAGATGATCTATAGATGAAATAAAAAGATTACTAATTTTATCTATGTCCCTTTTAATATTTTCTGCAAAATTAATCTGATAATCTATGATGCTATTTAGCTGAGGATTATGTTCACTATGAAGCTGACGTGTAAAAGTTTCTTCAAAATTACAACGGAAATTATTTTTATTTACGCTAAGGCGACGGTTATGGCTGCTGAGTTCTAAATCTAGATACTCTACTTTTTTCATATACAAAATTAACTCCTACTATAAAATTATTACAAGCTACTATAATATGAAATTTATAACTAAAATCTCCAAAAATAAAAACTACTCTATTACCATAAGCAAAATGCATAAACTAATTTAAACTGTCCTAAAACCGAACACTGCTCTGATACCAATTTTTTGGGGTGTGTGGGGTTGAGTTAGTGGTTTACCACTATTTTGAAATTGGGCTGAGAATTATCTGACTAATTCTACAGTTATGCTATGCTACTAGATCTTCAAGCTGTTGTATGGCTATTTTTAAGGCTTCTTGTTTTTCAGTTAGCTGTCTATTTATTTGAGAAATTTTTAAACTGTAATTTTCTAGGGATCTGCCAGATGCTAATTATAAAAGAAACTGATATCTAAATATCTGATCTTCTAGTTCTTGTATTAGCTCGGTACTAATTTTAATTTTATTCCTAAGGTCTTCGTCTAAGGGCATATACTTTCCTGATTTTTTGAAATTTAATTTCTAAAGTCTACGTCTTAAGGGCATACAACTTTTTGGTTTTTTGAGATTCTTATATGGACAATATTTCCTTAATATTTCTACTTGGGTTGTACTCCTTTTATTCTAAAATTCTTTTCTATGGTAAAAACTATTTTTAAGAAATGTTTGTTTTCATTACATGTACTCCCACCTTGAGACTAAGCCTCGTTCAACATAGTATATTTTTATTTTCCATTTTTTACTTTTTCCCTTTCTGCCTACAATTCGCCCTCCAACGCCTAACCACGGCTCTCACGGGCTCTTCAGCTAAGGTCACTCAGTAATAAAATAGAAAATTAAAAATACTACGAAGGTTCAAAGCATGTAATATTAATGAGCAAACAAGCATTTCATAAACTTAGTTTTTCCAAAAAGAAAATAAATTTTTAGAATAGAAGAGTTACCCTTTCGAAATATTTAAGGAAAAAGAGAAACTACTCATACTTCATATTAATAAGAAATATACTTACAGAGATTATATTACATACTTTGAAACTCTGAAAAACTTAATACACTTAGAGGTTTTTTGAGAGGGGTTGGAAAATTTACAACGCAGAGTGAAGTGGTGTTTTTTCGTTTTGCTTCATCCGTTGGCATGCAAGCCAATTTATACACAAAGTTGATATATACAATCCAAAACCATACGTCAAATGTCTTGGCTAAAAAACAAAAGCCTTAAAGGCTAGAAACAAAAAGTCTAAAAGGCTAAGGCTATTAACTCTACTCTAATCTTGACTCTAGACTAATAATATCTATGACTCTAGACTAATTATTTATAAATGCATAGGTAAAAAAAAAAATTTATCAATAAAAGATTAGGATAATGATATCGGGTACTGCTTTGGGCCCCATCGCATATCATTCAATCCTTCTTTTTTGACAAAATTCTGACACTATAAGTTATTATAGGATACGTATAAGGATTTTCACAGCTTTTCTTTAATAAAGCAGGATAAGAAATATCTACTTTATTAAAGTAGTGAGTGAAGGAAAATCCTTATCACTGACAGACTCAAATAATTACAGACACAAAATCTCTGCAAAATCTTTTTTGTTTTTTCTTTGGCGTGCATTTTTCTGATACCTGAGGAGAATCCTTATCTTCTATGGACTTCGTCTTCTTTTGCTGGAGCGTCAATTATTGATGTCGACCCTTGGAGTGATTTTTTCAAGATTTCGTGGAAAATCTTCAAAATGTAAAGAGTCGAGAAAATACATACCTAATGAGATAGCAAATACGTCTTTAGAAAATTTAGATACAGAAAATTATGATTTAGAAGAATTTGATTTTGAAACTAAGGAAGATTATTGGAACCTAGAAGATTTTAAACAATCAGCTAATTTAGAATTAATTTTTGCAAAAATAGGAAAAATAAAGAAAAAACCAATATACAGGAGAACAGAAAATGATTTAGATGAGATAATAAGATTAGCTGAAACAACAGAAATTTTAGGAGAACAGCCCATGAAATATTGGGAAAGAAATAAAATTTTAGCTAGTTTAGATATAAAAAACAAAGATTATAGAATTACTTCAGCACAAATAGATCATACACCAACAGACATAGAAGAATTTAGAACACAGATTAAAGAATTACTAGACCTAGGAGTAATTAGACCCAGCAATAGCCCGCACAGGAGTGCAGCATTCATGGTTAGAAATCATGCAGAAATAAAAAGAGGAAAAGCTAGAATGGTGATAAATTATAAAAGGTTAAATGATAATACAGAAGATGATAAATATAATATACCGGATAAAGACCAACTCATAAATAGAATACAGATAGCAAAAATATTTAGCAAATTTGATTGTAAGTCAGGATTTTGGCAGATTAAAATGGAGAAGGAAAGCATACCATGGACAGCCTTCTGTTGCCCTCAAGGACATTATGAGTGGCTAGTTATGCCCTTTGGATTAAAAAATGCACCTTCCATATTTCAGCGCAAAATGGATAGTATATTTAATAAATATAGTTTTATACTGGTATATATAGATGACATATTAGTGTTCAGTCCAGATAAAAGTAGTCACATAGATCATTTGTATATAACATTAGAAGAATTCATAAATAATGGAATAATAATCAGTAAGAAAAAGATGGTATTAAATAAACCCTACATAGAATTCTTAGGAATGGAGCTAGGAGATGGAAAAATTAGGTTACAACCTCATATAGTCAAGAAAATTTTAGACTATCCAGATAAATTAGAAGATACAAAGCAACTGCAATCCTTTTTAGGAATTTTAAATTATGCACGAATGTATATTCCTAACCTCAGTAAAATAATAGGACCCCTTTATAGTAAAACCACACCCACTGGACAAAAATACTTCAATCAGCAAGATATAGCTCTAGTTAGAAAAATAAAGGACATTTGTAAAAACCTACCAGACCTACAACTTCCCTTAGAATCTGAATACATAATTGTAGAAACAGACGCAAGTCAATTAGGATGGGGAACAATATTATTAGCTAAACCCAGTAAATATGACAGTAAAAATAAAGAACGCATTTGTAGATACAGTTCTGGAAAATTTAAAGAAAAAGATACAACTATGACCAGCCTAGATTTTGAAATACTAGGAGTAGTATACGCAATAAATAAATTTAGATTATTTTTGCACAAACCTTTTACAATAAGGACAGATTGTGAAGCCATAGTTAGATTTCATAACAAACTAAATGAGCGTAAATTAAGTACTAGAAGATGGGCAAAATTTTTAGATTGTATAGTAGGACAGGGATATAAAGTAGAATTTGAGCATATTAAAGGAAGCGATAATAAATTAACGGACTGGTTAAGTAGAAAAATTTATTTAGAAAAAGAAGATAACCAGTTTAATTTTTGTGCAGATAATGGAGAACAGCAAGACCATGAACTTTGGAGGATTTTCTCTTCCCATTCATGAAGGCAGAACCAAGTTCAGACCCTTAACAGGGATTGAGCTAGACCCAGTTCAACAGTGTCTTTTAGATAACCTTTGGACCAGCCAAAACCACCCAGCTAAGCGCCTTTCAGCCATAAACTCTCTCAGCATATATTTTTCAAAAATTCAAAACAAGCCCCTGTCTAAAAGTTTTTCTTTCTATGTAGTAGCTAAAGGAACCAAGCCTGGTATTTACCATGATTGAATAGAAGTAGAACCTTTAGTCAAAAAATTTCCCACACCTCAGTTTAAAGGATTTTATGATTTTGAGTCAGCCAGTACCTATGCCCGAAGACAAATAGGAACCAGTTACTTTATTAGCCAGATAGCTAAAGATTACCTGGACACATTGAGCAAGATGAGATCTACCATCTTTGCTACCAGTGGCGTTCCAGTTAGCCAGACAAGTGGAAGCAGTAGTACAAGCAGCAGTAGTTCTAATCCTCAGATAGATTCCCATAATCCGCTCCAAATGTGCAGACATTGTGAAGGTCTTTCCAGAAATTTCAAGAAAATTATGGATAAAGGCAAGAAGGTCAGTGAAGAGCTAGACCAGCTCCGAGACGAAGAAAAACAATTGAGAGCAACCATTAGAACCTTAACCAACCAGCTTAAAAAATTAGCTCCAGAAAGAACACCTACCTCCTTACCTAGCCCAGAAATCAAACAACTCACCAGTGAGGAATTTGACCAATTGAGTGCTAGAATGTATTTCTTCAGGCATTCTATCATTCGATCCCTTTGTGAGAAAAGCCAAGTAATGGAAGACCTAAAACCCTATATTTATACCTTAGTTGGAGATAGCAGAAATGACGAGTTAGTCATTATTCAGCAGTTTCTTCAAGATCTCTCCATAGCAAGAGTTGACTGCCCCGGCCTAGCTTACCAATGGACCTATACTTATGAAGATGAAGAGCAACCCTGCTTAGATGAAGAAAGATGCAATAAGAGGTCAGAACTTTTTGGTAGATGTCAGTGTAACCTTGACTTCAGCATTTGCCTTTGCCAGATAAATTTAGCTACATTTGAGCCGCTGGAGATAGAAATTAGGGGCGAAACTCGTTATCTAACAGCTCCAAAATTGTTAGATTACGGCTTTGTCTCTAGACTAATTTTCACAGATCCAGATCAGACAGATAACTTCGGACACAAGCTTGCTCATGCAGTACTGTGCGTAATGGAAGAACATCATCCGTATGTGGAAGCTTTAATAGATAGCAAACTACCAGAGTGGAAGGAAATATGGTGCAATCCAGCTAAACACAAAATGTACCTCAGAGGAACTTCCACATTTCCGGGGTACCCAGGACTTCTCAATAGGAGACCCTGGCCATGCAGAAGATTTTCACTCAAAGACCAGCTCAATAAATGGAGAAAATTCGCTAAAAACTCTCTCCTAGCCTATAATGGAAATTATGGACATCTAGTCTGTGAAGATAGACATCAGAAGATACATTGTAATTTAGCCATCCCAGGATATCCATTCAGCAAAGAGACATTTATCGATGAAAGTCAGTACCCAAACTACCAACATTGCGTCTCTCATGAATCACCAGTGATGGGAGAAAATGATCAAGAATGGGACGATGAACCACCCATGGGAGATGGAGATGATTTTTACGACCAACTTTCAGCAGCAGATCTTGACGACCTAGCAGATAGAATGTATGGATAAAAAAAAAAAAAAAAAAAAAAAAAACAGGGGGTCCCACTAAGACTCATAATATATTTTAAACATGTTTCTCGACTCTTTACATTTTGAAGATTTTCCACGAAATCTTGAAAAAATCACTCCAAGGGTCGACATCAATAATTGACGCTCCAGCAAAAGAAGACGAAGTCCATAGAAGATAAGGATTCTCCTCAGATATCAGAAAAATGCACGCCAAAGAAAAAACAAAAAAGATTTTGCAGATATTTTGTGTCTGTAATTATTTGAGTCTGTCAGTGATAAGGATTTTCCTTCACTCACTACTTTAATAAAGTAGATATTTCTTATCCTGCTTTATTAAAGAAAAGCTGTGAAAATCCTTATACGTGTCCTATAATAACTTATAGTGTCAGAATTTTGTCAAAAAAGAAGGATTGAATGATATGCGATGGGGCCCAAAGCAGTACCCGATATCATTATCCTAATCTTTTATTGATAAATTTTTTTTTTTACCTATGCATTTATAAATAATTAGTCTAGAGTCATAGATATTATTAGTCTAGAGTCAAGATTAGAGTAGAGTTAATAGCCTTAGCCTTTTAGACTTTTTGTTTCTAGCCTTTAAGGCTTTTGTTTTTTAGCCAAGACATTTGACGTATGGTTTTGGATTGTATATATCAACTTTGTGTATAAATTGGCTTGCATGCCAACGGATGAAGCAGAACGAAAAAACACCACTTCACTATGCGTTGTAAATTTTCCAACCCCTCTCAAAAAACCTCTAAGTGTATTAAGTTTTTCAGAGTTTCAAAGTCTGTAATATAATCTCTGTAAGTATATTTCTTATTAATATGAAGTGTGAGTAGTTTCTCTTTTTCCTTAAATATTTCGAAAGGGTAACTCTTCTATTCTAAAAATTTATTTTCTTTTTGGAAAAACTAAGTTTATGAAATGCTTGTTTGCTCATTAATATTACATGCTTTGAACCTTCGTAGTATTTTTAATTTTCTATTTTATTACTGAGTGACCTTAGTTGAAGAGCCCGTGAGAGCCGTGGTTAGGCGTTGGAGGGCGAATTGTAGGCAGAAAGGGAAAAAGTAAAAAATGGAAAATAAAAATATACTATGTTGAACGAGGCTTAGTCTCAAGGTGGGAGTACATGTAATGAAACAAACATTTCTTAAAAATAGTTTTTACCATAGAAAAGAATTTTAGAATAAAAGGAGTACAACCCAAGTAGAAATATTTTCTTATATATATATATATATATATATTAAATATAACAGAGTAAGCGGTGGATAATTATAAGTTTTAAAGTTTAAATTGCGACGGTACAAATTGATACAGATTACTTTAGCGATATTTTGCGCAGCCAAAATAGATATATATGGACGACACACGTGTTAAAGTCTGGAGTGGATTCTATCCATTGAGAATTAGGGTTTCTGCGTACGCGATTCTGGCATATCTCACTCGCAATCCGATATCAGCACTCCAAACTCCATATTGTTAGGCTGGCTTCGATTGAAGGATTTCTTTCTCACATTGCCATTGACATATCCAGATGTTCTTTTATCATCACGACGAGCGTGGATTGATTTCATTTTCTCTGTGTCTCTGATTTGTTAACTTGGGTGATTACACACACACATATATATATACCGACGATGGTTGAGCGAAAGCTATTCAAGACAAAGCTATGCGTGCTGTATCAGAAAGGTCACTGTCCGCGTCAGACCTGTTCGTTTGCTCACGGAGATGCGGAGCTCCGGCGCTTCTCTGCTTCCTTCAATGGTAACTCTCATTCTTAGTTCACTTTCTTGAAGAAATTCTTTTCAATTTTGAGCCAAATTTTTAATATATATATATATATATATGAATTTAAATAAAATTCAATTTCAGATTAATCAATATCATTTTCAATCTGTACTTGGTCATTCTCAACTTGTTTGGCTCTAGTAACTAAATTTACGGAAAGGCAGACATGTATCGTTATGTTTCATCGTTGCCATTATTAAGCTTAAAATTCATATATGCATATATGAAATTGTGAAATATTTTAATTTTTAAATTAGGCAAGGGATTAGCTAAATTAAATTCAAACCAATTGTTCATCTTCAATCTATCAACTAAACAATTAAACAATCAATTTAAGCAATTTCATGAAAATAAAAATAAAAAATCAACCATGAGACAAGATAATTAAAGTGGAAAAATTATAGAAGCCCACCTCTATAGGAGAAAACCACGATTTCAATACCCAAAACAAATGCATTAGTGAGTCAAACGGTTACAAGACTCTATAAGAAGGAATTACAACCCTTATCCAAGTTATCACACACCGTAGAGAGTCCGGCACTAGCCTCACCAAACTTGATCTTTACTCCATAGCAGACTTGACTGTGTCAAAGCTCCTATAGGGATAGAGAAGAAGTTAGAAAGTGAATAGTGAGAGTTTTGTGTGAGATTTATCAATCTAGATGAAGAATTTGAATTCAATTCATGACTTAATGTTTTAGACTAAACTGAAATTGAGATTCATCTTCGAACACTTTAAGAACAAGCTAATCCTCTAAGGAGAGAAAAATGTGATAGCTTTTAAACAATCAGAGGCAAAATGAGAATAAAAATAGGTCAAATTCGTATCGTAAGTGCTCAAGCACCTCTTCGGTGTGCTTCTTTGTAAATTTTGTACTCAAGCTGCTGTCAAACCATTGTCAAGCGGGGTTTAAATGCATTGAAAAACATTATGATATTTTTCTTGCTCAAATTTCAAGTTCTATATGGGTTATGCAAGTGAGATGCAAAACAGTGTTGTGCAAGGGTTTCAAACGGGGTTCATACTTGTGGGTAATAGAACAGGAGGCTTGCATCAACAACTGAAAACACTTGATCGTATGGACTCCGTATCAATCTCTCATCTTAAAAAAAAAAAAAAAAAAGCCCCAAACCCAAAGTCCCAATATTACAAACTCTAAAGATTTTGATCAACAGAATTTGCCAACCTAACTACATGTATCTTAAGAATATAAACACAAAACAAACTTTCTAATTCGTCTTCTTTTTTCCACCTCTAATGTAATAAGATGAGAAAGATGGGAATACATAAAGTAATGCATGTTGTAGAATGCACCACATACATTCCATTTAGCAGATTGAGCTGTCTATCTCTCTATTCTTTTTATTAAAAAAAATTCCTTTACCCCCATTTTATCCTTGTCATTCATGAAGACTCGAAAGGTTTGTAGCAAAGCAAATGTGCTATAAAAATAGGCTTATATTGTTGATTTTTTTAGTGTTAAACAACTTAAACTAATCACTTGTTTAGGTTAATCGTTCAAAGAGCTAATTGATTATATAATCATAATTTCTATATTGACCCCTTAGGCCTCGTTTAGGAACAGACTAATTTAGTAACTTTTTGGCTATTTAGCTAAAATATGAGCTAAAAAAAACTAGTATGTTTGGGATGACTTTTTGGTTTTTACGAAAAGATGTGCAAAAAGTAGAGAGAAAAGAGAATCTTTGACTTTTTGGTATGGGTTGTTGGCTTTTTGGCTTTTTGGCTTTCTCGCTTTTTGGCTTTCTGGCTTTTTGGCTTTTTTAGTAATTTTTTGACTTTTTGGCTAAACCGGCATATTGCCATCCGAGGCCTTAATGCATTGTTGCACATAGTGTTGTCTGTTTTGGGGTTTTCAAATTTAGTAGAGAGTTTAGACACTGGTATAAATGTTCCCAATATGAGATGGTCATACAACTTCGAATTTACTATTGGCAAAAGTATTGGATTTGTTGATTAACATTTGATGCTTGTATAATTACATTCATTCGATTAAATTTCTTGCATATATTTCGTATTTATTAAAATTTTCTTCCATTTACCATTCTTTATCTCTCTAAATTAATTGCTTTTTTGGTATCAATGAGATTATTCGTTTTTCTGTTGAGATATAGAATGACAGTTGTAAATTGAATGTATGGCTCGTTGTTTATTTTTTTTATTTCTTGGGTTTGCCAAATTTTCACAAGATTGCTTAAAAGATATACTGAAAGCATGGAAATAATCAGAGTGAGAAACTGAAGTCGGCATTTGCATGAGCTTTGAACATTACGCTTTGTAAAATTTAACAGCAGATCTACTTCCCAAATTTTCAAGCCATTTTCATTTTAGAGACTCTAGTTGTCTCATTTTCAAATCCATTATCCAGTGTCTAGTAGTCTGTCCTCCAAGGGCATACTTTTTTCTTCTGTATCTTTTTGTTCTACCTTTTGCTTAGTTGGTTTCCACCCATTAATCATCATAATGGTGATTTATTTCTCTGTCAAAGTTCATTTTGTGGCTGGTCCCATATTGGTCTGATATTTATGTCTTAATTTCTACGTAAGTCATGGCAAAATGGTACCCAAATGCGTGTGGTTAACTACAGAATATATGTGGGAAGAAGCCCATATTATTTATTGATTGGCTATTTCAGCAGTTTGGGTATGTCAATAATCAATAGAAAGTTCATATTGACTGACAGGCTTTAGTATTTTTTTTCATCAGAACAGATTATTCTGGTTGGTTTTATCTTGATGGTGCTTATGACATTATTTCTGAGAAAACTTCATCTTGGTTTATGCTATGCATCTAAGAAACAACAGTTTTGTATGAAGGATCAGAATTAGGTGTTTATGGAATATAATACCTTCCAAAATATATAGATCAGAAGCTGGTTCGATGGAACATCCAAATGTTTTTCTCTACCAAGCTCTGCAGTTAATATTGGTGGAGCATGTGGTATTTTCTTCATTCTTCATTTGTGACTTCTCCTTGAATTACATTGCAAAGAGGTATCTTGGATGGGAATTGTGCTCAGAAAACACCAATATATTGCATGTGGGGTGAATTATTTTATATCTTGATGTGGCACTCGGAACCAACCTGTACCATACAGATTGCATATTTCTTGTTCCTCAAGAAGACAAGGATGTCTCCTATTCTTTATCAGTTGCTTCCATGATATTCGAATGGTTTTCTCCATGGTGTAAGTGCAAACACTGGTATATCTATATCTAATTCATTGTGTGAGAGCGCTAATTTCCATGGATCCTGTGACACTGGCAAGAAGACACTATAACTATTCATTATTATGTTACTCATGTTGTACCATGTAATGGTAAGATTAGCTTCATATAATGGTAAGCTTAGCTTCATTATCAGTGATGGTCTCTCTGCTTAATTTCAAGTTTGCAATGAATTGATGAGTTTGTCCACCGTACTGGAAATGCTTCTCTTCCTTGTTGCAGGTAGACGTGACTATCGAAATAGTGACTTGAGAGATAAGATTGACAGAAGGCATTCTCCGCCGCGTAGGTATTCTCCTGAGAGAGATACAAGAGGCCGACATACACTTCGTGGTCAGCAATTTTTATCCTTATGATTGTCCCTTTTTTTATTCTCTAGAAGTTATGATACTGTTATTTTTGAGTTTGAGTTGTTCTTCTTGATTTTCTATTGAGGAGTGGAGTTCAGTTGCTGCTGTGTTAATATTCTGGCTATTGATCTTTTGATTTAGCTTTTGTGCTCATGATTATTATGGATGGTTCAGCACAGTGAACAACTAAGAAGCGCAGACACTTTTAAGAAGGTGGTGTGTCCGTGTTGGATATCAACACTTGTCAGACACTTCCTGACATGTGTCTGAAACTAGCCAAAGCGTGCCCTATCCTACCTTTCTTTTTTATTAAAAAAAAAAAATTAGACCCGAACACTCGTTGGACACTTGGAAGACACACATATTTATCGTTTAGGCACCCATGAAACTAATGATAAGTTTGAACAAAAGAACTTAAGATACAATGACAAGAAAAACAATGTAGGAATTAATATGCTTGCTTGGTTCCATTTTTCCAAAAATACTTTTCAGAAAATTCTACTTTCTTATTTTCCGTGTTTTTTTTTTTGTTTTTACTAAATTTTTTTAATATTTTAAGCAATTTTTTTACTTTTTAGACACACCTAACATAAATACACCTAAAAAGTAAAAAAATTGTAAAAAAAATCTTTTAAAAATTCACTAAATACGAAAAATACAAGAATTCAGTACATTTTTTGTATTTTTATGTATTTGTTAATTTTTTAAAATATTTTTTCACAATTTTTTTACTTTTTAGATACATCTAAGTAAGGTACATCTAAAAAAGTAAAAAAAAAATATTTAAAATTTTAAAAATATTCACTAAAAACAAAAAAAATACGAAAATAAAAAAACTCAGTTTTCAAAAAACTTAATCCAGAAAACTCTAACCAAATACACTAAATGTTATGTTGCATTTTTTTTATTATTATCTTCAAATGATATATTCATATATATGACATATAATAAATATATAAAACTTAATATTTTATGCGTGTCTTCCACATAGCGTGTCTTGCATTTTTAAAAAATTTCGTTGTTAGCGTGTCTGTGTATGTTATGTGCTATGTTATACGGACTCTTCAAAATAAATCAAATACTCGTGTCGAACACGCGACACTCGGACAAGGGTATGGAATGTGTCAAATATTTTCAATGGACACTTCTTATATAATTTTATATAACACTATTATTATATGTATATATTGTCGTATAATTGCTATAAATATCTTTTTGACACTATAAGTTACATATGACACCATTTTATCTCGCATACTTGATTGGAGATATAAAAATATGACCTTTTTTGGCCGAATCCACGTACCCTTGAATTTATGATTTGATGAGTCCGACATCTAGATACATATCCGTACCCGACACCCATACCATACCTGAATTCATGTAACATAGGTTATGTGTTTCTCTCTGTGCTTCTCAGGCTAACAAATATAAGGATGGCAATATGATATTCCTTTTCCATTTACTGTTTTGGATCATTCTCCTTCTAAATTGTGTTTACTTCATTTAATTTGCAGGATACAGCCCCACCAGTTCTCCTGGGAAAAGGTGGTAACTTGGATATAGTTAACTCTACTTAGTACTGCTGTATTATTCTTTTAAAATAAAGCAATGCTAAATTTATTTATAACATAGTTAAATTCATTGAAGAGGGAGAGAGAGAGACAGCTAAATTAGGAATTTGAATCTCATCTAAAACTTATAGACAAGTATTATGAGTTTTGAAAAATATGGAACCAAAAGTTGCGGCGGGTCAAGCTCTAATCTGAAAGAGAACTTTTCTCACCCTTTTTTTCCCCATGCAGTAGCAATCAACTCTCAATTTTTATTATTTTTATACCTATTCCTATTTTCATATTTGTTGTTCCCTTTTAGGAGAATGTATCAACAATTTGACACAATTTTATTGCAATATTTGGCATCCAAATAACAACTGCTCACTCTTCTTCACTTAGTTAGTTATATTGAGTCTGTTCGTACTTACGCTAGTTCAATAATGATGTCAAATGCTAGGAGAATTATTTGCCGGAAAATGTTAACTATCAATGCCTCCCATGCACGTTGAGGGTATTCCAAGTTCTTCTTTTGGTGCTGGATAAGAATTTTAGTTGGCTTCTACTTGGGACATTCTAACTTTTGACAACAATATTCTAATTTTCAAAGTAGTCCTCCGTCTCCCCCTTTTCCTTCTTTTATTAACTTTTGTGATTTTTTTGTAGAATTAGGTTATAGAATGTGGTATGGGCCTTCTATCAGTATATCATTGAATGATTGGCATGCTTACTATTTTCTGTTCTTTTGAGGTTCTGGGTCATGTTACCTATTTTGCTTCTTTTTTTAATTTTAGTTTAGTTTAGTTTTTTTCTTTTCTCCTTTTCTTCCAGGGGTGGGATTTGTAGACCCTCAAAGTATATTATTAGTAACTGGATGGCAAAGGACTTGCCACATGCATGTTCAGTAGGCCATGTATGAAATTTTCTTGTAAATAAGTTTTTTCTAAGTTCTTCTGCCAAATGTGTTGTCTGCATTGTTTCCTTTTTTTCATAAGTGGGAAAATAAAACAGTTTTCGGAAACAAAACCAAACAAGCCCTACGTTTGGAGACTCATCTCTGTGAAACTAGAACAAGTGGTAGAATCACTGGATATCTTTATATACCTTTCTGTTGCTAGCATTTCCTTATTTTACATGTATCCAACGTTATGCATTTTATGTCCCAGTGACAGAAAACGCCGAAAGAAACATCAGCTGGATGGTCAAAGTGATTTTTCTGGAAGTGCTAAAATCTCAGATGGGTCCGATGATCGAATTAGACACAGAAAGCTTACATCATCTGATTCCAAAGGTGTTCTTGGGGAGCAGGTACGGTTTGAAGAATTTGGTTCACTGGAGTAAAACACTGTAAATATTTGGTTCTGAATTTTCTGATAATAGTGCTCCCAATTGTATTTTACCATGATATGATCTTTCTTCTTCTTGATCCATGGGCAGTTAAGCCAAGTGCAGACAGAAATCAACATGCTGAATAGCCACAAAGGCCAACTGGAGGTTTGTTTAATTTCTTTGAAGTTGCAATAGCTTATGGATGATCACTAGAGTATGAATTGCTTTCTTGTTTATCTTGGCGTGAAAATTTTGAGACATCTGGAGGCACGTGGCACAGGGTTTGCTATCATTATGTTCCAAATGCAATTGTTAGGAAATGGTTATGTTCCAACTTAGTTTGTACATTGCTTGATGGATTCAAGTGTATGTAATGTGATGGCCAAAGTAGATACTGTGTGGTAGTCATTGGTGAAATATGAGTCAATATTTCCATATGTTAAAGAGTTTTTTTTTGCAAATTGCTTGCATTGTAAGTCATTGTACTTGGGTTTCATTTTTGTGATTTATTGTTCAAGTAAGTTGTTTAAACATTATGGATTAATGACAACCATGCATATCTAATTTTATGCTTGAATACGAGGTCAACTTGAAGTACGAATATACATTTGACAATCTATTTTTGCAATATCTAACCTTAGTGATTAAGGTAAAAGATTTTTCTAGATATGATATGCTTTCTAGTTTTGTAGACATATGATATCTCAAATTCTTTAACTACAAACTTGTAAATACTGAATTTTAGGATGTTTACTTAGGTTGGCCAACACATTTTAGTGGTTTCAATATGATCAGTAACCTAATAAAAACACTTTAGCTTCTAAAGAAGAAAAGTTGAAACCAAATTGTCAGGAAGCATGATACATAGTTATATATAAACCTCACACTATCTTGGGAGTGGAGGGGAGGGGAGGGGAGGGGAAGGGAAGTGTAGGGAAGAGTTTCTCTTCCTCTTATTTAGATTATAAGGGGATGCAAAAGGAAGGGAAGGGAATTAACATGAGCAGAAAGTAGAGTTATGGGCTGTCTTTGTGCTTCTGTAATCAATGCATTGAAAATATTTCTATTTCTTTTGGTACGGGGAACTGGATTGTGATTTGTCCATCTCAATCCTACAAGGACACGTTGGAGAAGAATTGGCAGTTTCCATTATCAGTAGAACTTAGTTTAGCATGAGCAGGTGCGCTTTCTAAGTAATGCTAGAAATATTCAGATTGGGAGTATTCTCCAGGATGATGATGTCAGCAGTATGTGTTTCTCCATGCCTTTTGGATGAGCTGATGCTGTAAGGGAAGAGGTTTGCAATATTTGTATGCTTGTTGATATTCGGAAGAGAATAATCTTAGAGATCATTGGGTTGAGGTGATTCATTTATGGTGATTAAGAGGGTGAGATCCAGTGTATGAGTTTGGGTCGAGAGTTTCTTCCTGCAATTGGGAGGCTAATGACAATTCCCAGTTGGAGGTTAGTTGCTGATGAGTGCACTTCTTCTTGCCAAGTGAGGGGTGTGTGTTCTCAAGATATTTAGTTGCATATCTATCCTCCTTGATGGGATTTTCATGTGTTCCATAATGGTGTGTTGTTGTTTTCTCCATTTTTATTCATTGAAGCGAAACTTGCCCTTCCCGTGTCCCTCTTTTCCTTATTCAGTATTTAATAGTTCTATTACAAAGAAGTCTGGGTTAAAGTTTTGATAACTATTACTTCGTTTTCCACCACCTCATTTGTTAAATCATACAAGGATCTTGTTTTACATTTATTTTCTGTTGTTGGGTCTTTTTCAACCTTTTTCAATAATAGACACTCTTTGTTCCTTTTGTTCTTTGTATTTGAATGTGAAGGCATACTATCTGACATGATTTATGTGATTGTGGGAAGATATACTTGGAAGAGAGTGTCCAAGAAGTAGATTGTCTAAATTCGCAGATCCAGGAACTAGAGATGCAATTGTGCCAAGAGAAAGAGGAATGCAAAAGGTATTTATACTAGTAATAATAATGAGTATTAAAAAGAAGAAATCTTTCAGTTTTTATACCTAGAGTAACTGGATTGATCAGTTCATGTTGTCTACTTACCGGCATTGTTTATTCTGAAGTGTTATGTGCTGATGAATGAATCCTCTTTCTAACTTTATTTATATTTGTTTCGTGGGATAGAATCACTTCAAAGATTAAGAAGTTCGTCAAAGCACATAATCGTTACTCACGCTTACAAGATGAACTGAAGAGGCAAGCTTCAATATTTTAGTTGTTTCTCTGCTGTCTTATGCATGCTTTTGTTTGCTTAGTTGCGTATGCTTCAATAAAATTCTCTACTTGGGTATTGAATAGTTTTATGATTCGATTATTATTTAAAATGTGAAGGTCGCATGACCGACTTCAGAAGCTGGGAGATCATCTGGGTTCAGATGCTGCTAGGCTTGGTGCCACTGAGGATTCAAGCATCAACATTTTAAGTGATGGAGAGCCTGCTGGTAATCATGCAATGAGCCCTCCGAATCAGCTGCAAAAGAATGTTTCTCCGAACAAGAAAAGGCTACAGGTGAATGTGGAAGCTGCTGAGGAATCGAAATCAGGTAATACTTCTATGACATTGCATTTCTATACAAAAAGTTATCCGCTTTATTATATTTTATTTTTTCAGTAAATTATCAATACATTGAGTTGTTTGGTTGAAGCAACTATCACTTGTTTTCTTTCAGTCACTGGAGTTAATGTTTTCCAAAATCACTTGTAGTTTACCAAGATTTGAGAGTTAACTCTTACGGTTCATTTACTGTCAGGGAGAGGTGGCAATGGTACTTGGAAATCCCATGACCTGTGTACATAAACACAACATGTATGACACATCACTGATTAGCTCTTTAGAAATCTAGATCTGTAGAAAACTGTGTGAGTGTCAATATTATATTGGGACAGATTGTGTTTGAGTATCTGCATTTATGTGGAAGAACCAAAAAGTTTTAGATAGTGAAGGCAGTTGACAAATTTACAATGTATTTATTATAGCTTGTGTTGCTCACATTTATGAAGTTGATAATATGGATGCGATCTTGTCAACTATGTAAGGTTGCTTGTGGGTTGCAAAATCTTTGGTAATTTGTTTGTACCAAAATGCACAAAATATGAAGCTGGTTTTATTTTACTGTTGAGATACCACTTTAGAAGTAACTGGCTTGATACATAAAAGATGTTCTTGCTACTAATGCTTACATTTCTAATATTATAGGCTTATATAAATTAACCTAATTGTATACCATAAACTCTTTGCCCCTCCCGAAGTTAGAGTTTTGGTGTTTTAAATGAACTATGACAATAGTATTTTATCCAAATTAATGTTGCAGTTTGGGGTTTCAGCATTAAATGGTTAATTATTTTAGAATTCCAACAGTGACAAATGAAAGCAATTGGACTTGTGTGACATAGATAACAAAAATGTAATTTTTTTGACTTATCAGCATATATCAACTAAGATAGTTAAATAAGTGGTATACATGTAAATCTTGGCAATTGGTACATGCATCTACAAAATCAAATACTCAATTGTAATTTTTCAATAATGAAAAGCTTTTTGTAAAGTATATATTAGATAATTCTAATACAAAAAAGGAAGCATTTTAAGTAGTCAAACATAAGGTATGAATCTAGAATAAGAAAAATATTAAAAATGGAGCATAAGACGTCAATTAGTAAGATCGAAAGGAAAGAGGGGGGGGGGGGGATGCGCCTTTCTTGAGCTTGGAGCCTTACTAAAGGCACTGGTCTGAGGGCTTTGTGTGCAATTGACTGAAGGGAAGCTTGAAAAGAACGAGGTCCTCTCTTTGAGCTGGAGCTTTTTTTGGAGCCTTGCCAAGCCTCTAACAACTATGGGTGGTGAAGCAGTTATTTTAAGAAGTTAATTGGTCCTATGATTGTTTGATTCGAGATGTATGAGTACTTTAGTCTGAATGATGTGTATAAAATAAAAAAAATAAAAAAAAAAGGAGTCTGGATGATATTCTAGCATTAAAAACATCAATTGACTATTTCAGTTTGTTATGCTGGGGTTGACTTTTGTTGCATGCATCAGTTGAGTATCATAGAAACAATTGTAGATGGTTTTTTGCTCAATTATATATTTATTTGGTAAGTTTTGTTTTGATGTTTATGTTTATGCTTTGAGATAAACTGGGATTATGATCTATCATTGCTAGCTATGTATTGGCATGAAGCTTGTGCTTGTGTTTATGGTTCTGACATTTTTGTGGTACACCAGCAAATCTGATGAAAGGAGAAGGAACTATGATGGGAACAATCAGATTACAGAAGAATTCCCGATGGAATATGCAACATTTTCAATACAACAATAACAAGGAAGCTGAGATAGAGGATAATGGAAACAACAATCGTAGGACCCTGGCCAATGAAGACATGCCTAAAAGGGGGAAGAATTTGTTTACTAATGTTTCCTCAGCAGAGAAGGTGCCTTTTTATTTATTTATTTTGGTGTGCATTTTTGTTGATTGGCATATAAAAGGTGAAAAGGGAGGGAAAAAATGTGTGGAATGGTAACACTTGATGCTATTTCTTACATTTTCTCTCAAAAAACTGAAAGCATGAATTGGAGGCAGGCAAATGTGTGCTTTCTAGCAAAGCTTTTCTAAGCATATGAAATAGTGACAGTGCTGTTGATATTAACACAAAATGGCATTGCACATAGCAGGTAGTGTGTCAGATTTGCACTTTTAGCATAGATGAAGTATCCAACATGGTTAAGGTGTAAAATGGCTCGCAGCCCGTGGCCCTGGGTGGGCCTGGCCTGTTTGGGCTCAGGACTGACCCAGCCTGAGCCCTTGGGCATGGGCCACCATTTTGCACCGCAGCCCGGCCCGGTCCATCAGCCCGCTTAAGGCCCACTTGGTCCACCCGAGGCTCAGCGTCTTTTTTAGTGAAAAATAATAAAATTTTGTTTGAAAAAATAAAATAAAATGGTTAGGCCCGCCCAAGCCCAAGGCCCGGCCCACCAGCCCGAATACTCCCTGGGCCCGGGGCTATTTTTTTTGGCTCGTGGTTTGGCCCAAATTTTGACGGGAGCCCATGAAGCCCGACACGAGCCGGGCCGGGCCAAGCCAAGCCAGATTTACACCCCTCCATCTCCCAGTTTTCTTGATAATACTTGTGCAAAGCATTGGGGAATTTTCATCAAAACCTCTTTTCAGCTCATAGCAGTTATGGACCTGTTAGAAACTCACAAAATGAAGAGCCCCTGATATTGGTGGCCCAATTGGTACTAGGGAAAATTTTTGGTTGGCAGTATTGATAGGGGTTGTGATATCAGTGGAGCCGAAATGTTTCACAATTGCACCAAGTATTTAGCACAACACCACCAGACTTGTAGCCCAGTGGTGTCTGGAGGATTTTTCCAACTTCAAGATGGGATTCAATCCCTAAGAGGTCATTTCCTAAAGTACGATAATGTATATGATGATGTTCTTAAGATACTGATTTTTTTTTTTATTATACATGTTTACCATTCTGGAAAACTGCTCTCTCTCTCTCAAGATTCATTGAAATCCATTTGCTAAATTCAATTGCTTGTATGATAAAATCTGCAGTTTAAGGGTTCTGAACCAGGCCTGATCTTGCCACCTACCAGCATGGCTGCTCATGCAGTCGATGAAGTTCTTGAAACAATCGAAGTGGAGGATCTTGAGGTTGTTGAAACAGCTTCTGCAGGAGTTCACAAAGGGGGTACCTCTGGAATCCCAGGCTTGCCATTTCCACTGCCGCCGCCACCACCACCACCTCCTCGTCCAGTCCCGCAAAATGGTTATCCACAGGTTGGCTTTATTTATGAGCATATAGAATCCTCGAGTCTCTGCATTATTTCTGCTTTCCAGTTTTAGTTCAACTTAAGTTAATAATAGAAGAGCATCTGATTATGTTTACCAATTTATTTTAAGTATGCTAAGTTTGAATTCCAACTATTATAATAATTGTATTGAATTGATAAATTGGCATCTGAGGTGATCATTTTGATTTTGGTTGCAGTATCAGGGTGAGGATGAGAATGTAGATGTGGAGGCACTTGAGGAGGAGATGGTTGATGTGGATATTGTTTGACACTACGCAGTAGATTGCTTTCTGTCACTGTTTGCATAACTCTTTCCTTCTTTGATAACCTTGTAGAGAGAAGCCGTTAAGTATGGTTGGTATAATTAACATGCACTTCAACAATTGTTTTGTTTTATTTTCTTTAGAATGCTGTGTTGAAATGTGGAGAGAGTTGAGAGGGTTGTTTTGAAACCTTGTAATGGAATTAGAAACAGCAGCTCAAGCAAAGAGAATTTTGAATAGCAAATAGATGGATTCCTACTAGCCTTTTGTTTAGATAGACTTTGATCACTCAGATTGAGACCTGGCGTAAGGGCATGTCTTGAAGGGCTCCTTGTTTGACATGGTATGTTTGAATCTTGAATTTGTAGAGGAAAATGAAAGAAATGAAATTATATACACACGCACATATATATTAATTTT
The DNA here is from genome assembly GCF_055761805.1 of Camellia sinensis. Taxonomy (NCBI): domain Eukaryota; kingdom Viridiplantae; phylum Streptophyta; class Magnoliopsida; order Ericales; family Theaceae; genus Camellia; species Camellia sinensis. The sequence continues at coordinate 156,126,552 of NC_138968.1, read as the reverse complement.
TATGGATAATAAATTTTTTTTAAAAAAAAAAAAAAAAAAAAACCCTGATTTCCTTTTTTGACAAATACTTTCTTGACCCAACGAGGAAAAAATGGATTCTTTCACTTTCGCTTTCTGCCTCTTTCGTTTCCTTTTTCCTTTCTCCATAAGTATGAGATCTACCCATCGTCTCTTGATGGCTAAATTTGTACATTTTGGATTTTTGCTCGGTTCTGCTGCTGCAGATTCAGTGATTGAGGATGGTTGGTAGCAAGATGATCACTACTACGTAGTGTCACCTTGCTGGCAATGTATATTCATCTTTGAAATCCCATTCAAGTTATTTCCCAGGAACAACCTTGCTGGCAAGAAGATCACTACTGCATAGTGTCACTGTCACCAATTAAGTCCGAAGATGTCCCCATTAACCAAATTATGTCCATAGAAGGTAGGTTGAAACATATTCATGAATACAGGTTATTGCACTTGTAGTGCCTTCTTTTCTTCTCTCTCTCTCTCTCTCTCTCTCTCTCATATTGCATTTTGGCATGCATCAATGGAATCAAGATCTCTTCGTGTCACTCTTTTCAACTTGAAGTAGATTAGTCTCACCCACCCTTTCCTTCTGCTGCTGTCCCTTTGACCTTTGGGTGCCGAAGTTGTATCCCTATATTAATAGCGAGACTTGCGTGTAAGTATTCAATACATCCTATATGAATTAATTACATTTTTCATCAGATATTATTTAAAAAATGTTATTAATTGTTAATTTTCAGTGACAAATTGAAAATTATCACAAAAAATGATACTAATTATAAATTTTAGCAACAATTTTAAAAAATCATCACAAAGAAATGATACTAATGTTCAATTTTTAACGACAGTTTAAAAAATTTATCACAGAAAAACGTCACAAATTGTAAATTTTAATTATAATTTATAAAATTTGTGACAAAAAAAAGTCGTCAAATGTCAATTTTTAACGATATATGCAAAAAAGTATCACCAAAAATTATTTTTAGTAACGATTTTATTAAGACTTATTTTCAATAAAACTTAATAAGAATTAAGTCCAACTATTAAGAGCTATTAGTAGTTTACCCATATTAACATTATTTTCTGCACCCCAAAAAAGAACAAAGAAAAAAGAGAGCACATTTCTTACATTCATGACATCCAAAGACCCATTTCTTCAGCTCCTGTCTACCATGATTTGTATGTGCTAATTGCATTTGAAACACAATGACACGTTCATTTGCAACCCAGAAATTCAAAAATCCAATTCATCAAATTGTTGGAACCACCACAAAAGGGGGAAAGTTACTATTCTTTGAGATGCTAGATACACCCTTAACAAAAATGTCACATTTATGGTGATCAAAACCATTCCCTCAAATTTTACAGTAAATGATGAAACAAAAAAATATCATTTGAAATTTAACAATCTAAGGATAAAAAATCTAACCGATTTAAATGACCATTTCTAATGTCTTACATTTCCTAAATAAATGTAGCACAATTGTTGGTGATATGTCCAAATGGCACCAAACATCAGAAAGGCAGGTTAATTGTATAAATGATGGCGCACGTATCACCACCGCTATCCTTGAAAAACCTTATTTTAAGCTCATTGCCTGTACTTGGCTGGCAAACAAAATCATGATTTTGAGGGGGCGTCATCTCATCTGCTTGTTACAGCTCTTCTTCTAAGCATTTAGGACACTTGCATCTAAAACCATAATCTGCTAGCAATGCCTGTCTCTCTTCAAAAGGAAGGTCCTCTTCTATATATGATATGGTTACCTGGAAATGATCAAGGATGTCAAATATTTCATAGTGATCATCGAGTATTGAGTTTGACAATAGAGCTTCAAAGAGAGCCATATGGTGATTATTAATGATTCTTAAGAAATAGAGGAGTCATGTTTTAAGATATGCTAATTTAGATGAGATATTACCTCTTCTCCCTTGCTAATAGGTCGGAGAGCAATTATTGTTGCTTGGCCATCCCTGTCCTGCAATTGCAAACAATGACGAAACAATCATAAAAAAATCTAACAAGCACGGACACAAACACTCGACATGATATGACATGCCAACACGTTAATTTTCAAAAAGTCCAAGACTGGATATGCGGGCGATAGAAACAATCAAATCAAAAAATTCCCAACTTTGGAAAGATAATTACCTCGTCTCGTTTGAAGGCTTTTGCATTGGGATGACAGGAGTGGTTCATACAGCTTTGAAGAGGGAAAAATGCAGTGCCTAGAAATATAATGATGTTAATAGTTGGAATATAATAGTTGAATTTTAATTGATTATTGCTTTGTACTAAACACGTCAGCAAGGAAAAAATGATGGAATAATGATAGAGATATTTCCACAACGGTGACAACCAGACACTTAACAAAAGAAGTCAGTGAAGACATACCTACATCCAATAACAGGAAATCATCAAAACTAACAAAAAATATAATAAAAGTAGAACACTTAAAAATGATTTTGACTTTTAACTTCCCCTTATCATTGTGACACTTTTCACTTGAATCAAGCCAATCCTCATTGGTATTGCTCTATGTTGCACATGAAACTTGAAAGAGTCATCTTAGATGATTTTTCATCATCTTGACTAAAATTGGTGCCATGTCTAGCTTCTCACTATTGCATTCATCACTTGCATCTTATTTTCAGCCATTCTTCCATCTCAGCATCTTCATGTCCTAGACATCAATTACTTGTGCATGTTTGTTGCTTATTAAACATTTTAAACCACAAAACATGCCTAACCTTATAATACCTGACTTTTGGAAATTTCCATACAACTTAATATACATTGAACCAGCACACCTCTCCATTAAAAATCTGCTTCATCATATGCAACTTCATACATTCTTTACAACCTCCCTCATGGAAGTGAATCCAAGATAACACAGATAGGTGTTTTAGCTTCCGCCCACCATCAATTCCCCATCCTAATTCCTAGTTAAATTATGATGACATCTCATAGGTTCTATCTTACTTTGTCCTACAAAACATTCAGATTTTCAATTGAACCTCTATAATTGTAGTCTCTTCATTCAGAATTAAATTTCAAGCAACATAAACCATAGGATATCTTCCTCAATATGTCCAGCAAGCTCATCCATAAGATCTCTTCCAAAACAACTTTACGTGAGTGGTGATTTAGTTCTCTCTTATTATTGTGCATTACACATTTCTCACTCATCTAAATATTGCATTAATATAGCCCAGCCTTTCTTAGTTAGTTGAATATATATATTTATTGTAAGCTTACAATATAAGGTTTACCAGCAAATATTGCACTGCCTCTCCTAAAATTAAATCATACCTTCACAACAAACTGAATAGTCATCACCAAGAGCATCCAGAACAGGCCGAGTAGTTATTTCAGCTTCTTTCTGCCATGAAGTTAATAAGGAAACAGCATCAAAGCTTTCAATTAAGTAAAAAGCGTGAATATGTCCTAGGGCTGAGTGCAAACCTTATCAGAGTGTGGAAGATCATCAATGTACAGAAAGTAATCCTCCACTGGAGAAGGTACAACCAAATCACTGTCCCATAGAAATGCATCAACTAAGTATGAAAAGGTGGATGTGCCATGTGATATGAATCAGGAAGCATATATAGAGTTTTGTTTTCAAGTGCTAGACCAAGCCAATGCAAGTATAGAAGTTTTTGCTTGCATACTTGATGGATAACAAAAGACTAGAAGGCTTGATAAATATGACACTTACAGATTATTTAGCTCGAACATGCCGATAATATGCCCATAGATCTCAAGGGAGAATACTAAGAAAGTGTTAAGAAAATTTCAAAAATCATGAACCAGCTAATATTAAGCAAAACATTTCAGACAGAGGATTATCAATTGATCAAAAATTGTGGGGATACATGGCTCACATTCCTTGTCAAAGATAGCTGCCTTTAACAGTTGCAGAGACTGAAGCATTCAAACTGAATCATTAGTAGTAAATTGCCACATTAATCCGGACCAACATAAAGTGCACATCAATAATAAGTCAAAGAAGTCATTGACAGGTATGTGGAACCCCATCTTAAAAAGGGATCTAGCCTCTTTTCTCCAGGAAAATTTGTTCTTTAGTCAATAACACGAACATTTTTAAGAGACATTTTACAACTCTTGGTGACAAGTAGCATAATACAAAGGGCTTTGTATGCTCAGCACGAGAAATGTAACCATCATAATTGGCTAAAATGTGAATGAGGGAAAAGATCAATAGCAAGCTCTCTGAATGTTCTGTGAGATGGTTTGTTCTACATTTGGGGTTGACTTTTTTAGAAGCTAAAAAAGCTAGTGTGCTTGGGAAGTTGATAAAAAAGCTATTTTTTTGTGAGTGAAAAAAGTTGATGTGACATTTGGTTTCTTAGCTAATGACAAACAACTTAGTGGCTTTTTGGCTTTTTTTTATCATTACCCCAAACGCCCACCAAGTCAGATGCAATTTTGATTCAATGATTAGAGATCTTTTTAACACATTGTCTCTTAACTAGTTAGCACTGTCTATTCCAAAATTTGGCACGCACGAAAAACTGACAAGCATTGAGACACATACAATCCAATGGTGGGCTTGATAAAACATGTATCCAGCATAAACTTATTCAGGGGTTCAAGAATTCAATTTGCAATACAAGCACTATATCCACATGACACTTTCATATGCACACAAATAGCAGCTTGTACAACAGGTACACGTCAATATGACTCTTTTACATGTCTACATACATGTACATGAACATAAGTACACAGTTTTACATGCAAAAATATAAGTCCATGTAACATACAGATACAGTTATACCAAGAGATTTGGATTGAGGAACATTACACCAAGGAACTTAAAAGGCTATGTTAGTGAGGAGGGTGACATGGTTTTTTAGAATAAAGGAAAAAGGAAAGTACGAATATAGAAAGGGACAAGATAAGCCTGTCAAAAGACTAATGAAGGGAACAGCAAATGCATCAACTTTTAATCTAGTAGAGGTATTAAGATTGGAAATAAAGGAATAATCATGAAAGCCAAGAAGAGGTAAGTAAAGGCATAATAGACAGAATACTACCATTTAAGAAGAGTTGAACTTTCATGTTCTTTAAGTCAGTTCTTGTTTTTCTTAATAAATTCCAGAATATTATTATTTTATAGATAACAGTAAGTAAGTCTATTTTCTGTTCTTTTTCTTTTCTTTTCTTCTTCAGATGGATGGCACTTATGAATTGTAAAGAACTATTCTTGCAAAGGAAAGTGTGTGGAAGTTGATCAAGATCCAGAAGATTACACTACAACATGACAACATATTACCAGCCATGGATGTAGCACTAGTGCAGGGAAAACAGTCAAAAGGCAAACCTTGAATTCTCACACTTTAACTAAACATCAGCTTATAACATGCTCAAATAGGGGATGTTCTTCTGTGAACCTAAACAGCTCAGACCAGGCACTTAGGAATAGAGATGGTGATGAAAATGTATGTTATTATGCTAAATTGGCATTTGGATAGCTGTGGTCAAAGGTCAAGATGAATATGGAAACATCAAATCTATTATTGATACATGTTAAAGATAAGATTGTTGATTGTTGATTGTTGATTGTTGAGCATATTCGCAGACTGAATGGTAGAAAGGGATAGCAATATTCATTTGTATTTGTTCACTTTTTCCAACAAGCACACCATCAAGAGGAGAACATTTACCATGAATGCCAGCTCCTTTATTTGCATCCTAAATGCAGTTTCTTCGTGACAATCAACATCATCTGGTAAAGCAATGCACTCCCACCACCTATAGTTAAATGTGATAGCGTCATATACTTTGAATAACCAAAACCAAAGTAACACTTTCAGAGGCCAAAGAACAAGTACGCATAATAATAAACTAGTCAAGACTTTATATGCTGTGATCAACGAAAAATAGAGACGTCACTAAAAATTACAACTACCTTCTCTTGTATCCCATTGATATTGGTTTCCATGCCTCCAAAAGTAGAGAAAGATTACAGCTGTCAGTAGTGCACTTCCCTTCCTTTTCAAGATTAGCTGTTTTTGACTTCTTGTACCTTAAAATGGTGAACGAAACCACCTGAAAATGAAAACCAAATAAGTTTGTTAACATAACACCACTTTCATGTCATACATATGCAGAAGAAATATTTATACTCGTATACAATTCCAGACCCAAAAAAAAAAGTTTCTATTTGTATTAGGTTCATTATAAGGTATGTATGGTAATCTGGACTTTCTCTATGTGGAAAGATATAAAAGTAGAATGATTGTCTACAGTAGAGCATACCTTGGCAGCTAGGAGGAAAATGTCATTTGTTTCTGAGAGAAAAGAGCAGAGAAAAGGAAAAACAAATTAACAAATTTCGCTTAAAGAATATTTCTTTGTTGCAGTTAACTAACGAAGTGTTAGAGCCTTGCCATTAGCATGTTGTATAAATTTTAGAAGTGCCTCCTTATTTAATGATTTTGATCTTGCCCCCGTACAAAGTAGAGAATGAAACAAGTCCCAATCAGCCTCCGCACATAATTTGCTACAAAAGTTCGGCAACAAAAAAGAAGTGATTCATATTCAGTGCATGATTGTTATAAACAAGGATGAAAAATAGCACAATTTCTTATGCATACAGAGATATAGAGAACATACACCCTTGAAACAAGCATATGGTATAGAGCAGGTTTAGTAATTGATTCGGCTGGCCTAGCTCTACATAACAAGGATAATCTAAGCCAATATGTCATTCGAAAACCTCGACCAGAATACAAGTTTCACAATGTGGGTGCCCATGGTAATATGTCAATTCTCTTGTTTTTTTCTTTATCATAGAATTTTTAGGCCATTGATTCAGACACTTCGTATCAGTGTGAACAGAATCACTGTGTCCTTGTAAATAGTTTGGAATAAAAATAAATAAAAATCAACCTATTAATGCATTAGTAAGAGGGAGCCAATGAAGCATCCCCAGTTCTGGACTTGATTGTAATCACTTACTTAAAGTATCCTTTTATTATTATTTTCCTTTATTTTTTTGTACAATTTCATTCAAGTATCTTATTAGAAGAAAACATATACTCAAATTTGATAAGCATTCTAGGCTTACATTTACTGCTGCTTAATTTTTCATGGTCAAGGTTGAAATCTTGCAGAGCAACACACTCTGCTACAGAAAATCGTATTAAAAACACAAAATCCACAACCTCCTTAGGAAGGTATTAGGACCCCTACCTGCAGTAGTAAGATTCTCTACATCCACCTGGACAAGAAATAACTGAAGGCAATGGGAACTGTTTTGAATAAGGCAAAACCAATTCACCATTCATCAATGATTCCACAATCTCTTTAGGAAGAGAAGTTCTATATTTAGAACTGCTGGAACCATATTCTTTCGAGCTTCTGTGATCTACTACATAAGAATCGTCCTCACCGTCAGATGAATCAATTTGACATGTCTCTTTTGGGATATGTGAAAATGGTTTCCTCTCACATTCATTATTTGTGGAAACACCCAAATCTTGCAAATAGAGTTTCCTCCCAATTTGAAGTTCAATGGAGCCAATAAAGCAGAAACAGAAACTACATACTAAACAGTCAATCTGCAGCACGACAAAAAAGAGAAAGGAAACATGCAAACCATAAGGGGGAGAGAAGAAGAAGAAGAAGAAAGAAAAAAAAAACCCTAGTTCATAGAGAGAGAGTTAATATTTTCAAATTACAAAACCTTATTTGAAGAATGTTGAGAACCAGCAAGCATTTGGTCCTTCAAAACAAGGTCCCCTTCTTCGAAGTCCACATCAGCATAGACACCTACAGTTCACAAAAATAGTTGATGCTTGATGGCAACAAACACTTGTTTCATTGTTTTAGGTATTATATACTTCTCTAAGGTTGTGTTTGGTTCGAGGAGTTGATGAGAAATGGAAAGGGAAAAGGAAATGCAATCTCACTTTTTGTTTGATTATAATGGAAAACACATGGGAAAAGAAAGTGAGAGGAAAATACAATCCCACTTTTTATCTTTTGTGTTCACTTATGCTATTTTCTTTCTCCATTTCCCAACTCAACCAAACATAGGTTGGAATTCGAATCCTATCAATTCTTTCTCCTTTTCTTTCTATTTCCTTTCTCTTTCCCTTTCCCTTTCCATTTCCCCCAACCAAACACTGCGTTAGTAGGCGAAATGTAAATAAAATATACTTACATTTCACATAATTTCACACACCTTTTCCTTTTCCTATTCCCTTTCCAAATCCCTCTTCAAATTCTCCAACCAAACATACGCCAAGCAAACAACAATCAAACGATGTAACCGTGTGCATTAACTCCAGCATAAAAGTCATTTTCCATCCTTCTCTAATTAAACGTGAACTCAATCACCAATTAGTCAATTCTTGCTGAAAGTGACTGGAAATCATTAAAAATTGGAACTTTAGTCTCTCAAACAGTCAAATCAAAATAACAACATTATGAGACTACCCTTTCCCAGGATGATTTTAATTCTATTTCTTTCAGGACATAAATCAAACAGTTGGTACACAATCATATGGGTCACTTCCCAACAACTCAAACCAACACACAACATCAAAATGAGACTAACCCAAAAAAAAAACAGGTAGTCATATATAGTATAACGACTAAAAGTGAACATACCCTTTCCATGCTCGCCGTTTTGTCTTACTTTGAGTCCACGGATTTCTCTAGTTGTGGTAAGCTGATCGAAGTATTCCTGGGTTTAGAAAATCCAAAATCAAAATCATTCTCAACAACAATACATGTATGTGTGTTTGTGCGTGTGAATAGAGAGAGGGAAGGGGACAAAGCTTGCCTGAACTTGATGAGGCATAGGAGGTTTAAGAAGAGCTGAGATTTCATCTGCGAACTGAGAGTCGATTGGGCAAACCGCCTCCATTCAAACAAACCCTTATTGTCTAATTTCAAGAAAGTTTCTGCTGACGACAATGATTCGAGTGTTGCACTGCAATTGCTCCTCTACGGCCTCCCTCACTCGCTGTTGTTTGTTTTTGTTTCATTTTATTTTTCTCTTCCTTTTGCTAATCTACTATTTACAAAAATAAAATAAAATAAAATAAAATTTTTGATGAATGGTTTGTTGTTTTTGCTACTCTATTCTTTACATAAAAATTAAAATTTTTAATTATCCGTTGGCTGGATTAGTTTACACACATTTTAACTAATTTTAAAATTTACGTAAAATATTTCTTTCAAATGAATTGAGCGAATCTCAGATAAAATTGGTGGGCGTGACTTCAAGAACCAGATGGCTTATAATGAAAGTTAAACTTGACATTTAGAGAAAGTACACTCTCTAAATTTCAAGTTGCATCCACTAAACTAACCTCTCAGGTTACATAAAAATAAAAATTAAAAATTTCATTTTACTTTCATTTCTCTCCTTTTTTTATACTTATTTTATTATAAAGAAAATTTATCTATAAATCTCATCTTGGGAAATGATGATTCATTTTGTTCTAAGTATTTTCTTATAGACCAATTAGTTTCATTAATTTTGAAAAGGCAGACTTAATATATTATTTAAAAATTAGATTTACGATTATACCCTTATTTCTATTATATTCCTTTTCTTTTTTTCTTTTGTACTCGAAAGGTAAGGTACATAATATGTGGGAATCAAATTTGGGATATTTTTTATATAAAAATCTTTTTTATTTGAAAAATATTTCAAAAGGAATACAAAAATAACTTAAAACATAGAATTCTTCAAACATTCTAAAAAAATGAAGGATTTTTCAAACATTTCAAAAGGAGTACAAAAATTACTTGGTAAGTTTTGGCCAAATATATAATTTCAAGCTGTAATACTCTAATATGACACTCAAACGTAGCACTCCAATATACAATCCCGTTTTGTAACTCGAATTTCATTTGGCTCGAGTGGCCCGACTGCCCAAAACGACGTCGTTTTGGACAGTTTTTTTTTTCCGTCTTTTCTTTACTCTTTGCAGATGATGATGAAGAAGAAGAAGAAGAAGAAGAAGAAGGAGGAGGAGGAGAGAAGAGGAGCTGTGAGAGAGAGAGAGAGAGAGAGCAAAGAGAACAGAACATCATCATCATCTTCATCAGTACAGCAACATCATCTTCATCAACAACAAATTTTTTATCACCCATCAACAACACATTTATCACCCACATCCAGACCCAATTGATCTATTGCTAACACCATCTTCATCAAAACATGCTCTTTCTACAAATTCCCCCCCTCCCACTTCATCTTCAGATCTAGATCCACCAGAAAAAAAAAAAAAAAAAATCAACATCTTTATCAACATATCATCATCGTCATCATCAACAACAACATCTTCATCAACATCAACATAATTTTTAGATCCAGATTCATTTTCAGATCTAGATTCACTAGGGGAAAAAAAAGTCGAGTTTTGATCGGCGATCGGCAATCACCACCATCATCTCCATCTTTTCCCCTTCTCTCTTCCTCTTTTCTCCCCTCTCTCTCTCTCTCGCCTCCTCTCTTCCTCTTCTTTTCTTCTTCTCTCTTCCTCTTCCTCTTCCTCTTTTCTCCTTCTCTCTCTCTTTTTTGTCTCTCTATTCAAAAAGTAAGAAAAGAAAAAAAAATTAAAACCCAAAACGACGTTGTTTTGGGTTTTGAGCCACCGAATTTCGAGCTACCACGGAGTATTCCTCCAATATAACACTCAAAAAAAGAAAAAAAACTTAGTGTAATATCCTAATGTAACACATAAAAAATCATTACTGTATTTTTCTTAGACGTAACACTCTAATATAACACTCCAAAAAAATCTTCTTAGTGTAACACTCTAATGTAATACACACAAAAAATTCCTTATTGTAACAATCTAATGTAACACACAAAAAAATTCCTTAGTTTTTTTTTTTTTTTTTTTTCAAACGTAATATTCTAATATAACACTCCAAAAAGACTCCTTAGTTTAACACTCTAATATAATACACACAAAAACTCTTTAGTGTTACACTCTAATATAACACACAAAAAAACTTTAGTGTATTTTTTCCAAATGTAACACTCTATTATAATACTCTAAAAAAATTACCTGAGTGTAACACTCTAATATAACATACAAAAACTCCTTAATGTAGCACTCTAATGTAATATCCAAAAAAACTCCTTACTATACTTTTTTCAAACACAACGCTTCAATACAACATTCTAAAAAAACTCTTTAATATAACACTTTAATGTAACACAAAAAAAAAAAAAACTCTTTGGTGTACTTTTTTCAAACATAACGCTCCAATGTAATAAAAAATAATCTATATATTTTTCCTAAACATAACACTCTAATGTAATACTAAAAAAAAAATGTGAGATTTTTCAAATCATTCCAAAAAGAATACAAATATCCCTTAGTAAGTTTTGGACAAATATATAATTTCAAACTGTGAGTGTTACGTTTGGAAAAAGTACACTAAAGAGTTTTTTTTAATGTTTTTGTATGTTACATTAGAGTGTTATGTTTGGATTACACTAATTGGAGTGTTAGGTTTGGAAAAAGTATGAATTTTTTTTTTTTTTTTTTTGTGTATTACATTGAAACATTACGTTTGGAAAAAGTACAACAAATAGTTTTTTTTAGTGTTACATTAATACGTTTGAGAAAACTACATCAACGAATTTTTTTAATGTGTTACATTGAAGTGTTATGTTATTGGAGTGTTACATTAGAGTGTCAAGTTTTTGTTCGTAATGTGAGATTTGTTCTAAAATGAGAGAAAATTCAAAACTTTTATAATGTAAATTGCCCAAATATGTAATTTTACACTTCAATAAATCCACTTTTATCCCTAAAAAATTAAACCCAAACATGTAAGTGACTAACCTTTTATATAATTTCCACTTTAATGGGACATTGGGTTCATTAAAAAAAAAAAAAAAAAAGGACTAAATAGTTCACAATATCACATTTTGAGATTTATTGATACTTCACCCTTATTATAATTCTATCTCTAACTAAAATTATTTAAAGGCCTGGTTTGGGAATATGGCTAAAAGTTACTTTTTGGCTTTTAACTTGTTTTACGTCATATCACTTCTCTATTTTTTTTATATATTTAAAAAAAAATTAAAAATCAACTTTTAACCTATTTATCAAAACAAGCCAAAATCTGATTTTAGAATTTAAATTTTTAGTTTCTCCTTCTACCCATCCTTTCTCCAATTATGTCTACCAAACAATTGATAGAAAACTTTGCGGAACATAAACTAAAAACCATTAAGGATTCAATTCTATACATGAAAACTATATGAATTTCTACTATACAAAATAAGTGAATACATATCTTGATCCATGATTGTATGAAATCCTCTTGTAAGAAAGAGAAACCTTGAATGGAGGAACTTGATCTTTAAGTTCTTTACTTGTCTAAGATCTTCAAACCACTTCTCTCTCTCTAGGCGATGGGAGCCTTCTTGTGGTGACAACTTAAGTTTTGTGATGGAGAGTGTGGTTTGGGACCTTACACTATTTATAGTAGTATTCTTCCCATCAAAGAATACATTCATTCAATGAACTTCATTAAATAGATTAATGTATCTTATACATTCATAATAGACACATAATGCATCTCTAAGATTCATTCATAATGAATCTATCACATTCAATGCATTGACATTATCTCCATTAGTCTTCTATACATTATGTATATATATGTGCATTCATTAATGATTAGTCACCATCTAATTGATGTACATGTATCTTACTTAATGAGATGAATCTAGTATAATCATGCATAAGCCACATTAAGCCATATTTAGAAAAAATTCTTACAATCTCCCACTTGGCTTGCATGATGATATTACGTCACTAGATTATCATAATATGACCAACATTCTCCCACTAGAAGATTGCACCATCACCATTAGGTTCTGTTTAATGAAATTATTAGCACCAAATCATTGTAGTCAGTGATTTACACATTGATCAAGACTGTACAATGGTTATAGTGTTAATATTTTCCATTAACATGAATAAGTGAATCTTAAATCACAGAGATGACATTAGCAACATAATGGTGATTAATGCTAATTCATCTATAATGGTCCCGTTGTTTACATCTTCTTCTAAATTGTGCACAAGTATGAAGAATGAAAACAACAAACATAATCATTACTAACAGAAGATGATTATAACATAACATTTATCATGAACATAATACACTCATTTCAAGTCTAAACATGATAAACTTTCTACCAAGCCCATACGCGCAACATGTTCTTGAAAGAGCTTAGGTGTAAGACCTTTAGTTAAAGGATCTGCTAACATAAGTGTAGTACCAATATGAGAGATGGAAATAGTCTGATTCAGAACCCTTTCTTTAACAACTAGATACTTGATATCAATATGCTTTGATCCTCCCGAAGTTTTGTTATTATTGGAGAATCACACAGCAGCATCATTATCACAGTAAATCTGTAAGGGCTTCGAAATTGAATCGACAAGTTGTAATCTAGATATGAAATTCTTTAGCCATGCTGCATGACATGTAGCTTCATAACATGCTATGAACTCTACCTCCATAGTGGAAGAGGCTGTCAGAGACTGTTTATGACTCTTCCACAAAATGGGTCCATTAGTAAGCATAAAAATATACCCATAAGTGGACTTTCGAGTGTCTTTACATCCAGCATAATCAGCATCTGAATAACCAACAACTTCAAGGCTGTCTGTTCTTTGATAAGTGAGTATGTAATCCTTAGTGCCTTGTAAATATCACAACACTTTCTTAACTGCTTTCCAATGATCAAGTCCGGGTTTGCTTTGGTATCGACCAAGCATACCAACTACAAATGCTATATCAGGACGTGTACAAACTTGAGCATACATAATGCTCCCAACTGTAGAGGCATAAGGAATTTCTTTCATTTGTTCCCTTTCTAAATTATTTTTGGGACACTGAAATTCACTAAATTTATCACCCTTAACTATAGGGGCAACACTACTTGAACAGTTATGCATGTTGAATCTTTTAAGAACCTTTTTGATATAGGCTCTTTGGGACAATCCTAAAACACCACGAGACCTATCTCGGTGAATTTCTATCCCAATGACAAAAGAGGCTTCACAAAGATCTTTCATTTCAAAATTTCTCGTAAGGAATTTCTTTGTCTCATGTATCATTCCCAAATTATTGCTAGCAAACAATATATCGACACACAAAACTATAATGCAGATATTGCTCCCACTGATTTTAAGGTAGACACATTGATCAACCACATTATCCTTAAAATCAAATTTGGTGAGAACTTCATAAAATTTAAGATACCATTGTCGAGACGCCTGCTTTAGACCATATATGGACTTCTTAAGCCTACAAACCATAGTTTCCTTGCTTTCATCCTGAAAACCTTCAGGTTGGTCCATATAGACCACTTCATGCAAGTTACCATTCAAAAAAGTTGTTTTAACATCCATTTGATGTAACTCTAAATCATAATGAGCTACTAAGGCCATGACTATTCTCAAGGAATCTTTATTAGAAACAGGAAAATAAGTTTCCTTATAGTCTATTCCTTCTTTTTGAGTGTATCTTTTACCAACTAATCTGGCCTTGTATCTTTCGACATTGCCTTTAGGATCACGCTTGGTTTTAAAAACCATATGCATCCAACAGTTTTGGCTCCCTTAGGCAATTCTACAAGATCCCAGACATTATTGTCTTTCATGGATTTTAACTTATCTTTCATGGCATTTAACCATTGAGTTGCATTTCCATTTTTCATGGCTTGGCCATAAGAAACAGGATCGTTCTCCAATCCTATACCACACTCATTTAGGTAAACCTCATAGTCATCTGATATGGCTGGTTTTTTTTGTCACAACCCAAACTCGGTACCCAAAAGCTTGGCGTCGTAACAAGATAAAAAGGAAATAATTTAAATGATTTTGTAGTCGTAGTAGCGCAAGCGGAAAAATTAAATAAATTAAAATAAAATAATTGGGTACAAAATGCTTGTTTAAAAGGAAACAAATATAGTTACTTGAGCTTTATTCTATTACAAGAGTCCGAAAGGAAAAAAAAATAAAACAGATAGAAATCAAAAAGGAAATAAAATAGCACAACGATTCATTCCCCATCTTGATCCTGCTAAACCTCGTCACCTGAAAGGGGTAACAGCTATAACCACATAGCAGAGTGAGAAGTACTATACTGTGAGTATTAAGGTACAAAATAGCCATGGGTAGTTATTTAAACTAAAACATTAACATAATTTGAGTTGAATATGCAGATTATTTAACTGAATAAATAAATAACTATAACCACGGTACAAAATAGAACAGAATAGGGGTCACTAGAGTAACAATCAGAACATGGGTCAATAGATCCATGACAAACAGGGGACCACAAAGTGGTCAAACAGGGACCAATGGTTATTTAAGTCCCCCCAAGGCGTGGGACTCCCGTGGTGGTACTTACACAACGTAATTGTTTATAAGGTTATAGTCAAATATTCTTTAAAAAATACACGAACATATCCATCAGTTTTCTTTTAACCAAACAGGGTTCAGAAATTAAACCATGTAACTGAAATATTTATATAGTTTATAATAATTTATAAACATAACTTGTATAAAATAAATTATGGTGAGTCAAAACATACGTAGACTATATTATGGTAACTCAAGACATATTTAAAACATATTATACTAGCTCAAGGTATAATATAACTCACGTTAACTTAATTTTTTGTTCTTCCTTTCCTCCACTCAAAGATCCTCACCCGTGTTGTCCTCTTTTCTACTTTCTATTTCTTTTTTCTGTTGCCTTAAGCATGTCAATCTTCCCTATTTATAGGGAAGTAATCCGTGGGTAACAAGTTACGGAAGGGTCCGTGTATTTGACGCGTGTAAATCTTGGCTGATTCACCCTGATTCACCCTTATCTATTTATTTATTAACTTGTTGATTTTATCTCTTACTTTGACCATTGACTATTCTACTCTCTTAGGACTCAGGACTTACTTTGACCATTAATCTCTTAAGACTTACTTTGACCATTTTATTATTCTAAAAGTTATTACCTTCTTTGGTAATCCATGATGACTCCTAAAATTATATATGACCATAAGTTAGGTTCACGTCTAAAAATCTCACTACCCAACTATAAAACATCACTTACCACTTACTAAAATATTTAATGTGTGGTGTTTCGCAATGTATTTCCTTAGCAATTTAATTGATAAAATTCCCAATTTCCTAAATTATGCATTTATTTATTTTTGAGTTCTATTTATTGTAATATTAAATTTAAAACATTCGGGTGTCACATTTCTCCTCTCCTTAAAGAAGTTTGTCCTCAAACTTGACGTACCTTGGTATTCGAAGAAGTGTAGGAATTTGGATCACATTTGGCTTTCAGTTTCCCACGTTGCTTCTTCGACATGACAGTTTCTCCATAAGACCTTTACGAGGGGTATAGTCTTATTTCGAAGATCTGATCACGACGATCGAGAATCTGTATAGGTTGTTCTTCGTAAGAGAGATCTTCTTGAACTTCTAGGTTCTCATGATCGACAACATGCTCTGGATCTCGAAGATATCGACGAAGCATCGAAACGTGAAACACATTATGGACATTGGATAGTTCGGGTGGAAGCGCAAGACAATATGCTACAGGACCAATCCTTTCGAGTATCTCGAATGAGCTGATGTAACGTGGTCTTAACTTTCCTCGCTTTCCAAATCGGATAACCCCTCTTGTCGGTGAGATCTTAAGGAACACATGATCTCCTATTTGAAATTCTAAGTCTCGTCTCCGTATATCTGCATAGCTTTTCTGGCGGCTTTGGTGTAATAACCCTCACCACTGCTTACCGATAAACACTAATTACCGTTAAACTGAACTGATTATGACTGATAACTGGACTGATTATGACTGATAACTGGACTAATTAAAGTATTGAACTGACTAACTGAAAAACTGGAATCGAATTGACTGAGTATGTGTGTTAATTTGTATTCTATCTGTTTGACTGTTTGACTATCTGTTCATGTTTTATGTTTAAACTGCTAATTGAAGGCCTTATCGGCGGCCGAACTGGGAATTGATTAATGTTTCGTGATCCTCATAATTAATGTGATTTTATGGTATATTTATCTGAAAACTGCTTAGGTATGATTAAATTAGATTAAAATGAGCTAATTAAAGAATTTTGGACTTAATTACTAAACTACCCCTAATGGACCACTATCTCACACATTTGAGCCTTATACTTAATATGAACATTTGCTCAGCCATTTCTTTTGAGCACATCACCGACTAGAGAGAGGGAAATAGAGAGTGAGAGAGAATTGAGTTGAGCTTGAGTTCATTGGTGGAATTGCTTGGTAAATGGAGTGTAGATTGCTTAATTGAGCCCCTAGTCTTGCATTGGGGACCTAAGGTAGAGTAATTATCCTTTTGTTTACCTTGTTCTTGTATGATTCATGTCAAATTTAGAATTGAGCCATGGATTAGTTCTAGCATGTTGTAATAGAGCATAATTCATGCATGCATGTTAGTATTGTTGAGTTGTGAGTTGATTTCATGGTAAAATGGTGCATGCATGTCCATAATTTTGTAATGGTCCATGTTTTTAACTTGTTTTCGGATCAATTGGCTCCTTAGAGCATCTAATTGGAGCTTCAAATGATTTGAATTCATGCATGTTTGCATGTTCATCTTGTTCTTGAAAAATGGTTTGAAATTGGGTTTGAATTAAACACCTTTGGGCTTTGATTTCTCAAAATTGAGCTTTGAACCATGCCATTCTATATGTTTACTAGTGTTTTCTGGAAATTCAGCCCAAGAGGATCGGTTTTGATGCATTTAAACTTGGTTTTTGGCTTGGAGGTGCAATCTGGGTTTTCTAGATTTTGTATTTCCGTTCGAGCGGGGAAAGTGGCGCTCGAGCGTGGAATCCGAGCATCCAGCATTTCTCTGCACTGTTTTACAGTCCGCTCGAGCGGAGGATTGGGCGCTCGAGCGGAGTCTTGTGTCTCAAGCTCGAGCGGACGTCGAGCGGAGATTTCACCCATCTAGTACTTTTACGGTACGCTCGAGCGGAAGATTTGTACGCTCGAGCGTGTAGCCTTGTTGCATGTCCGCTCGAGCGGGGAAACCTGCGCTCGAGCGGGACTCTATTTTCTGAAAATTCTGAAAATGCTTTTAAAAGTGCATCTTTGCATCCTCATCCCATTCTAGGCATTCTTAGGCCTAGTTTAAGACATCTTCATGAGGGCATAGATGTAGAACACACCGAGGCATTAGGGATTAAGTTACTATCTTTCCCGGCTGTGTAGCTTAGTGTGTTCAATCTGTTAACTGTGTAGGATTGGCGACTGGGGAGACACGCTCTAGCATACTGTAGCCCAGAACTCTGTGAGTAACGATTGTGTAAAGATATGTTCATAAATGATTATTTTCTGAACAACTGAACTGTACTACTCTCTGAACTGATACTGTTAATTGAATGAATGTATGTCCTATATTCTGAACTGTATTGTGGCATCCTTAGCACCTACTGTTTACTGTTACTGTTACAGAGATCTCTGTCGGTTCCCTTGTTGGAACCACTACTGTTTACTGACTGATGGCCATCATTACTGTTCGGTCTTTTAAGACCTACTGTTATGCTAATGGGTGTACCACATATGACTGTACTGATCGAACGACTGAAATACTGTTTAAATGGACTGTTTTCATTACTGTAAGGACATTCATTCTTAACCTCTTTAAGCATTATGCTATTCACTGGGCTTTAGCTCACTGCTCATATATATATGTAGGTGTTCAGGCACCAGACCGCGGCTAGGAGCGTCAGGGTTACTCCAGTTTTGTCAAGCCAGCCTTTGTGCCTCACTGCGAGGTTCCGAGCCTATCATGTTAAGGCTTAGGGGCGTTTTACAATTTCCCCCTTCTGTACTGTCCTACTGTTCTTTATAGACTGAATGTTTACTGTACTGTTATGCAGGGATTGAGTCCCTAGTCTGAATGATTGTAAATATTGTGTATACTGTTTTGTACTGTTTATGTATAAATGTATGAGAAGTCTTTTGCATACAGACTGTCACAGCTCATTGGGCATTGTTTATTTACTGTTTTGGCTTTCGCCAGGCCCTGTACTCTGTATTACTGTATTACTGTTCTGCAGGCCTTCGGTAATCTCGGATTACTGGCCGGTTACGGTGCTAAACCCATAGGGCCGAGTTTGGGTCGTGACAGAGTGGTATCAGAGCGATACTTAACCACGAGTTATACCGCACACACGTGTCCAAATGAGATATAGGGTGTCCTAGAAAAGTAATTAGGGCATTTCATGAGCATGATAAGTGTGTGGTTATGTTATGACTGAATATATGCTAATGTGTTAAACTGTTAAAACAAATAACTGTTTATAGTGAAATGGATAACGCAAACACTGCAAATGAAACTGAAACCTCATCCTCTGAGGCCAGAATGGCCAGACTGGAACCAATGATGGAACTGATAACTGCAAGACTGGACCAACAACTGAATCAACAGCCCCCACCTGCTCCTCCGGTCGTACCGGAACAGAATGTGAATGTAAATGATGAGGACATAATTGCTCTCACCCAAAAGTTCAGCAAAATAAAACCGCCATCCTTTCAGGGAGGCCTTGAACCGTTAAAAGCTGAAGCTTGGGTTCTGGAAACTGAAAAATTATTTGAAGTTTTCCCGTGCTCTGAAGCACACAAGGTACTATTAGCCACATTTACATTGCAAGAAGAAGCTAGAAGGTGGTGGATGCTCATCCGTAATGAAAATACCATTCTGACTTGGACTCAATTCAAAGGAGTCTTCTTTGAAAAGTACTTCCCTCAGTGTGTAAGGGACAGAAAGGTGACTGAATTTGAACAGCTGAGACAGGGCACAATGTCCGTTGCTGAATATGAAACGAAATTCACCGAGCTTGCTAGATATGCACCGCATATGGTGGATACTGATTATAAGAAGGCCAAAAAATTTGAGGGCGGCCTTAATGTTGCAATTCTTGACCGAATAAATGTTCTGAAACTACCGAATTATGTAAATGTTCTTGACAGAGCCTTGATGGCTGAATCAAACATTGAAGCACTGAAAACTGAAACGCCATTGTCTGAATGGCGGGGTAAAAGGCAGAATTTTAAGTTTAAGAAAGGCAAGCATAGTCCATCGAACAAGAAACAGAATACGGGGTCAACGACTACGTCTAGTCAAGGAAACCGTACAATACCGCCCTGTTCTGAATGTGGTAAAAATCACAAGGGAATCTGTTATAAGATATCAGGAGCTTGTTACAGGTGTGACAAGGTGGGCCACATGGTTAAAGACTGTCCCTCTGCTCCACAAGCTAGTAGTAAAGCTACACCAAGCGTAGCGGCATCAACTGTTACACCGAAACCGAACCCCAAAGCTACTGGGAAAGAGCCTATGAAGCAGGGCCGAGTGTTCGCCCTAGTACCGGAAGACGTCCAGAATACCGAGATCGTTGTGTCAGGTATTCTCTCTATTTGTACACAGAATGCTTATGTACTGATTGATTCGGGGTCTACGCATTCTTATGTGTCGCATGCCTTTTCTCGAAAATTGAATAGACCCTTAGAACCCATGAACTATCTGTTAGCTGTATCATCACCCGTTGGGGGATCTATGACCTGTGCATACATGTACCCTGCTTGTGAAATCATTGTTGGAGATGCATATCTGTTTATTGATTTACTGCCATTGAACATTGATCATTTTGATGTAATATTGGAGATGGACTGGTTAACGAAATATCTTCCAAGGACTGGTTAACTCCACGAAAGGTAGATGATCATCTCAGTTACCTTTGAGGTCTAGTACACACAAACGTAATATATCTTCCAAGGTCTGGATCGTCCTTTCAGATTGGCCATCAATTTGTGGGTGATAAGCCGTACTAAACCTTAGAGTGGTTCCCAAAGCTTCTTGTAATTTGTTCCAGAAGTGAGACACGAAGCGGGGGTCTCTATCGGATACAATTGAAACTGGGGTGCCGTGCAAACAAACGATTTCCTTAATGTAGAGAGTGGCGAACTTAGAGAGGGAGTACATGATTTTAATTGGTAGAAAATGTGCCGACTTCATCAATCGATCTACGATAACCCATATTGCATCATTCTTCGAGACTGATTGCGGTAGCCCGACCACGAAATCCATAGTAATATGCTCCTATTTCCATTCGGGAATAAGGAGTGGTTGCAACATTTCTGCAGGTCTTTGATGTTCTACTTTAACTTGTTGACAACGCAGGCATTTGGAGACATGGTTTGCTATGTCTTTCTTCATTCTTGTTCACCAGAAGTGTTCCTGCAGATCGTGATACATCTTCGTATTGCCAGGATGGATCGCATACCTCGAGCTATGAGCTTCTACCAATATCTTTTTCTTGAGTTCTGGAAGGTCGGGTACGCAAATTCGATTTCAAAATTTTAGCATCCCCTTGCTTATCGTGAAGTTAGGATCGGGCGTGTTTCCTTGCTCCTCATACTTTTTCTTCAAAAGTTTATCTTCACATTGGCGGGCTCTAATTTCTTCAATCAACTCTGGTTCCACGATTATGTTGGTGAGTAACCCATAGATCTTGCGGGGAACGAGGGTACATGCCAAACTTTTGGTCGTTTTTCGACTTAATGCGTCTGCTACTACGTAAGCTTTGCCGGGATGATGATGGATCTCTATGTCGTAGTCCTTCATAAATTCTAGCCATCATCGTTGCCTCATATTCAATTCCTTCTGTGTAAACAGATATTTGAGACTCTTGTGATCAGTGTGGACCTCGCAGGCTTCTCCGTAGAGATAATGATGCCAGATTTTGAGGGCAAAGATCACCACAGCCAATTCTAGATCATGAGTTGGATAGTTCCTTTCGTGAGTCTTTAGTTGGCGGGAGGCATAAGCAATGACCTTCCCATTTTGCATAAAAACGCAACCCAAACCATTGTATGAGGCATCGCTATAAAATACAAACCCTTCTGCTTTAGCGGGGAGTGCTAGTATTGGAGCTGTCACGAGTCTGTTCTTCAATTCTTGGAAGCAACGTTCCTGCTTGTCCGTCCATTCAAAGGGTGTGTTCTTCTGAGTTAGCTGGGTCAAGGGTGAAGCTATCTTCGAGAAATCTTGCACAAAGTGCCGGTAATAGCCGGCTAGGCCCAAGAAGCTTCGAATCTCTGATACGTTAGTAGGTCGTGGCTAATCCACGATTACTACAACCTTTTGGGGATCAACTGAGATGCCATCTTTGTTAATGATGTGACCGAGGAAGTGTACACTAGTGATCCAGAATTCGCATTTCTTCAACTTGACATAAAGTTTGTGATCACGTAATGTCTGTAGAACTCTTCGCAAGTGGTGTCCATGATCTTCTGGCGATTTAGAGTATATAAGAATGTTATCAATGAAGACAATGACGAACTCGTCAAGATAGGGTTTGAATACTCGATTCATGAGGTCTATAAAGGCTGTTGGAGCATTGGTGACGCCAAATGGCATGACGAGGAACTCGTAGTGCCCGTAACGGGTTCTGAAGATAGTCTTTTCGATGCTTTCCATTTTGAATTTTAGTTGATGATAACCAGAACGCCAGTCAATTTTTGAGAATACTTGGGCGCCCTGCAGTTGATCAAACAAGTCGTCAATTCGCGGCAGAGAGTACTGATTTTTGATGGTGACTTTATTTAGCTCTCGATAGTCGATGTATAACCTCATTGTACCATCTTTTTTCTTTAAGAACAATACCGGAGCTCCCCATAGTGAGGTACTTGGTCGGATGAAGCATTTGTTCAGTAGTTTGAGTTTTTATTCTTTCAATTCTGCCATGGACATGCGGTAAAGGGTCTTTGAGATTGGTTGTGTACTTGGTTAGGTTTCAATGGTGAACTCGATTTCTCAATCAACTAGGGTGCCAGGCAGGTCTTCAGGAAAAACATTCGGAAATTCTCGAACCACGGGGATTGCATCGAGTGTGGGGGTCTCTTGTTGAGTATCAATCACATAACAGATACAACCACAACAACCCTTTCTTAGCAGTCGTTGAGCTGTCATGAAGGATATAATACATGGAGGGGGAGAGGCTCCAGTTCCTTCGAAGACAAGCTCGAGTTGGTTTGGCGGCCTGAGGAATACCTTTTTGGCTTTACAATCGATAGAGGCACAGTTGGCAGCTAACCAATCCATTCCTAAGATTACATCAAAGGTACCAATGCAAAGGGGTATCAAGTCTACGTGTAAGGTTTCACCTTTTAAGGATACAGTACAAGATTTGTATACATCAATACTAAGGGTGGAATTTCCAGAAGGAAAAGACACGGATAGTACATGTCCTAAGGGTTCAGGTGTTGATGCCAACTTGGTAGCAAAATGTGGTGTAACAAAAGAATGAGTTGAACCAGAGTCAAAGAGGACATGGGCTAAGTGACCACAAACAGAAAGTGTACCTGACACAACATTTTCAGTAATTTCTGGGTCTCCAGGCACCAGGGCAAAAGCTCTTCCTTGGCGTTTCTGGTCCTTCCTCACTCCTCCAAATATCGCGAGTTTTTGAACTGTTGCAGAGGGGCTAGTTGTAGGATTGGTAAGCTTTGGACAATCTCTCAGCAAGTGGCCAACTTGGCCACATCTAAAGCATGCTCCCGTATGTTGACGGCATTGTCCCCAATGGGTCCTTCCACAAGTAGTGCAAGCTGGAATGATGCCACCTCTGGGATTTGCAGGACCTTGATTGCTTGAACTGGTTGTGCCCATATTTACTCTCTTGGAAGGTGCAACACCGGGTCTTCTGTTATCTCTTTCCCAAAATCGCTTCCTCTGGCTTAGTTCCCCAGAACGTAGGGCCTTAATCCCTTTTTCTGCAATGTATGCTCGATCTACCACCGCCGCATAGGTTGGTAGCTTCAAAACCTTTAGCTTGTCCTTAATTTCAAGATCCAATCCTGTTTCGAATTTTCTAGCTTTTTGAGCTTCGGTGGGAATGACATATGTCGCGAACCGGGCCAGTTGTGTGAACTTACTTTCATATTCTGCCACTGTCATGGTTCCTTGCCTTAGATGTATGAATTCTGATGCTTTTTGTTCCTGTAGTGAATCTGGAAAGTACTTTTCATAGAATACTTCTAAAAATCTCGTCCAAGTCACAATATCTTCCTTCTCCAGGGTAAGAAGTCACCATTCTTGTGCATCGTCTTTGAAGGTGAAGGTGGCAAAAGTCACCTTCTAGCTTTCTGTGCAAGGTAGCACGCGAAAGATTTTCTCTATGTCCCTGACCCAAGCCTCCACTACTAGTGGGTTTGGACTGTCGATAAACGTGGTGGGTTTCAGATCCTGCAATTGTTTAATCGTAGTCGGTTCTTCTCGTCTCTCTAATGTCCCATTGATTATGCTGGTTTGCAAGGCCTGCAAAAAGTTGGTGACTGCTCTTTCCATGATTTGTTCCATTGGGATGGTACCGCTGACTGATGATCCGGTTTCATTTCCTTCGTTTGCCATTATTACAAGGTAAAATGATATAAGCGTGACATCATATTGATACAATTTTGATACAACGTCATATATAACATATTAGTTTTATTATCACCACAATCATATATAACGTATTAGTTTTGCTATTACATTAATATCACCACATTCATATATAACATATTAGTTTTACCATCATGTTAATATTACCACATTAATACCATATATATATATACATCATTGTTACCATACATAGGGCGTTAGTCTGGCGGTCACACAATAATGTCTAATCCTACTGATACAAAATATAAGGATTAGACTAATCATGGTCAGCTCTCAAAAAGGGTCTTCTGGTCAGACGTCTAGAATAGACCGTTAGGCCACCAAGAGAACTGGCTTTGGAAAAATGGCCCATGAAATAACCCCGGAAACTCACTCTGCATGATGGACTCAAACTTCCACCCACTGAGCTCTACTCCGAAGCAGCTCCATACTACCTGGACTATGTAAACAGGAGTACCGTGATCATAACCCCAAAATTCCCGTCCAGTAATCTATATCGGTGTCTCCAAGTATGATACACTATCGGTAAAGTCCACAGCTGGGGTATAGGCAATGTGCTGTGGAGGAGGTGTCATAGTGCGAAGGTGGCTACTAGGGTATGCGGGTCCCTTCCTCTCTACAAAGCCTACGGATAGAGGTGCGACCAGAAAATGTGGCAGTTCTAGGTCCGGAGCAAGACCAACAACGTGGGTCGGTCTTATGTACCTTTCACGAGTGCTGCCTCAGCTAAGTCTCCAGAATAAGAAATCCTCATCAGGGTCAGCCTGCAAATAAACGGGTTTTCCCATGAGATGGTCAAGTGTTGGATGGGCTTGCCTGACAAGACTCTCTGAGTCACCCCAGCCCTCTAATTGGTTCGGGAGGAGATGAGCTTCTAGGGGCTCGTACCAGAATAACTCCAATAGGTTTGCCATTTCCCACAACACAAGAAAACTTAGTCTAGACATATATATAACATGGTTTATTTGCGTTAGACATACCACATAATACCAAATAATGCAAGTTTAATATATATATATATATATATATATATATTTATTTATTTATTTTTATTTTTTATTTTTATTATTATTTTTTTTATTTTTTATTATTATTATTATTATTATTATTATTATTTTAAATTTCAATTTAAATAATCTGAATTGCAAATAATGTGAAAATTATACAGAAAAAATTTTTAAAAAAACTTATACTATATATATTTTTATTTATTTATTTATTTATATTTCTTTTTTTAAAAAAAAAATCATTGCTCTGATACCACTTTTGTCACAACCCAAACCCGGTACCCAAAAACTCGGCGTCATAACAAGATAAAAATGAAATAATTTAAATAATTTTGTAGTTGTAGCGCAAGCGGAAAAATTAAATAAATTAAAATAAAATAATTGGGTACCAAATGCTTATTTAAAAGGAAACAAATATAGTTACTTGAGCTTTATTGTATTACAAGAGTCCGAAAGGAAAAAAAAAAAAAAAAACAAATAGAAATCAAAAAGGAAATAAAACAACACAACGATTCATTTCCCATCTTGATCCTGCTAAACCTCGTCATCTGAAAGGGGTAACAGCTACAACCACATAGCAGAGTAAGAAATATTATACTGTGAGTATTAGGATACAAAATAGCCATAGATAGTTATTTAAACTAAAACATTAACATAATTTGAGTTAAATACGCAGATTATTTAACTGAATAAATAAACAACTATAACCACGGTACAGAAGAGAACAGAACAGGGGTCACTAGAGTGACAATCAGAACAGGGGTCAATGGATCCATGACAAACAGGGGACCACAAAGTGGTCAAACAAGGACCAATGGTTATTTAAGTCCCCCAAGGCGTGGGACTCCCGTAGTGGTACTTACACAATATAATTGTTTATAAGGTTATAGTCAAATATTCTTTAAAATATACACAAACATATCCATGAGTTTTCTTTTAACCAAATAGGGTTCAGAAATTAAACCATATAACTGAAATATTTATATAGTTTATAATAATTTATAAACATAACTTGTATAAAATAAATTATGGTGAATCAAAACATACGTAGACTATATTATGAAAACTCAAGACATATTTAAAACATATTATACTAGCTCAAGGTATAATATAATTCACCTTAACTTAATTTTTTATTCTTCCTTTCCTCCACTCAAAGATCCTCACCCCTGCCGTCCTCTCATCTTTTCTACTTTCTATTTCTTTTTTCAGTTGCCTTAAACATGCCAATCTTCCCTATTTATAGGGAAGTAATCCGTGGGTAACAAGTTACGGAAGGGTCCGTGTATTTGACGCGTGTAAATCTTGGCTGATCACCCTGATTCACCCTTATCTATTTATTTATTAACTTGTTGATTTTATCTCTTACTTTGACCATTGACTATTCTACTCTCTTAGGACTTAGGACTTAGGGTTGGTTTGGGGTGTCCTAAAAAAGTGCACTTTTTGTCTTTTTACGAAAAGATGTGCAGAAAAGTAGAGAGGTGATGTGATGAAAAAAAGATAAAAAGATGGATTATATAGTTCATGCCAAACCAACCCTTACTTTGACCATTAATCTCTTAAGACTTACTTTGACCAATTTACTATTCTAAAAGTTATTACCTTCGTTGGTAATCCATGATGACTCCTAAAATTATATATGACCATAAGTTAGGTTCACGTCTAAAAACCTCACTACCCAACTATAAACATCACTTACCACTTACTAAAATATTTAATTTGTGGTGTTTCACAATGTATTTCCTTAGCAATTTAATTGATAAAATTTCCAATTTTCTAAATTATGCATTTATTTTTTATTATTATTATTTTATTTTTGAGTTCTATTTATTGTAATATTAAATTTAAAATATTCAGGTGTCACATTTTTTTCTCTTTGTGATCTGCGTAAAGGTTGTTCTGTAACTGGGACAATTTCTTTTCCAATGTGAGAAATCTCTTGTGTATCAATAGGTTCAGGAATGGCAATTTCTTGGATAATCGTGGAAGGCATAAAATCACGATTTTCCTCCAAAGAAATATTTTTGAGATTCATACTCCCACTAATGTTTTCATCCTCTAAGAACACAGCATTCCTAGTTTCAACAATTCTTGTGCTGTGAGTGGGACAATAGAATCTAAAACCCTTTGATCTCTCAGGATATCTAATGAAATAACAACTTATAGTTCTAGGGTCTAATTTCTTTATTTGTGGGTTGAAAATTTTTACTTCAGTAGGACAACCCCGTACATGTAAATAATTCAAATTAAGTTTTCTACCAACCCACAACTTATAAGGAGTTATAGGCACAACCTTACTAGAAATCCAATTAAGAACATGTACAACAATTTTTAAAGCTTCACCCCACAAGTAATCTGGCAAAGAAGAGTCGCTTATCATGCTTCTCATCATGTCCAAAAGAGTACGGTTTCGTCACTCAGCTACACCATTTTGCTCAGGTGTACCAGGCATTGTGTAGTTAGCAACAATACCATTCTCAGCCAAAAATAAAGCAAAAGCATTTGGATTTTGACCCGACTCAGTGAATCTACCATAATATTCACCACCTCTATCAGATCTTACACTTTTAATTCGTCTGCCAAGTTGATTTTCAACTTCAACTTTATAGAGTTTGAACATATCCGGTGCTTCTGATTTTTTATGAATAAGATACACATAAGTATACCTAGAAAAGTCATCAATAAAAGTAATAAAATATTTATGTCCAGAAATAGTTGGAACAGTAAAGGGACTACATATATCAGTATGAATTGCGTCTAATAATTCAGTAGTCCTAGTAGCATCCTTTTTCTTTGTCTTTGTGTATTTTTCTTTAATGCAATTCACATAAGTACTAAAATCAGAAAAATCAAGTGAACTTAAAATTCCGTCTTTAATAAGACGTTCCATCATTTCTCTTGATATGTGGCCCAAGCTCTTATGCCACAACATGGATGAATTTTCATTCATTCGCTTTCTCTTTTTATTTACCAAGTCGTTTACATTAAAGGATAAAAGAGATTGTGCATAAGTGGAATCTAAATTCAATAAATAAAAATTATCATATAAAGTACTAGAACCAATCATATGAGAATTGTGGAATAAAGAGACTCTATTATTTCCAAACTTAAATTCATAACCACATGAATCAAGTTGTGAAACAGAAATTAGGTTTCTAGTAAAAACAGGAACATAAACTGTGTTTACTAAATCTAAAATAAAACCAGAGTCTAAAATTAGACGGAGGGTGCCAATAGCCTCAGCGTCCACTTCTATTCCATTCCCAATCGTAATGGTTCGTTCTCCTTTATATAGTTTCCGACTTGTAAGGTATATGGAATTTGTTATGTGAATACTTGCACCAGTGTCAATCCACCAAGAATTTGGTGAAACATCTACCAAAAAGGGATTCATAAGACACAAAGTATTGAGTGTTACCTTTCTTGTCTAACCAACTTTTAAAACCTAGACAGTCTTTTCTTATGTGACCTTTCTTTTGACAAAAATGGCATCGAATCTTATTTTCTTCATTAACCTTGTGAGTTTCATCATTTACATTCTTCTTCTTCTTACTTTTGCCTTTCTTGAAAATCTTTTTGGTTGGACCTAAGGTGGTAAGGTGAGCCATATCAGGCTTTTCAACTTTAAGCCTCTCTTCTTCTTGAACACACATGGCAATTAACTCACTCATCTTCCACTTATCTTTCTGCGTATTATAATTGATCTTAAAAGGACCAAATTGCGCAGGAAGAGAAGTCATAATGAAATGAACAAGAAAACCTTCAGAAATTTTTATGTCCATTCCCTTTAATTGAGAGGCCATGTTATTCATTTTTAAGATATGTTCACGAACACCACTCAAACCATCATATTTCATTGTCATCATTTTAATCATGAGAGTACTAGCAAGGGATTTGGAAGTTCCAATGAATTGTTCTTCAATAGATTTCATATAGCTCACTACACTTTCAGAAACAGGGATTGCTCCTTGAATTGCAGGCATAATTGAGCCTTTCATAATCATTAGACTTAAGCGATTAGAGCGTTCCCATTTTTCATATAAAGCCATGTGTTCCTTAGAACTTGTATCATTAGGCTTTGTAGGAATTGGCTCTCTTAATGCATAGTCTAAATCTATAATTCCCAAAACAATTCCAAATTGTTCCTTCTATTTCTTAAAATTAGTTCCACTCAAAGCTTCAATACCAAACAAGTAACTATTAATTGCAGTAGGATTCAATGCTGCAAACACATAATATCCATTACATAATATAATCAAGAAAACTACTTTTCACATGTCATAAAAATAACACTACAAGTTAAATATATCTAACTATAAAACATACTTAGTTAGATACGAAATCAAGTTATCCTTCCATTGGGCCGAAAAACAATATATTTTAACAATTAATAAAAGTAAATGAGATGACTAATAAAAATAAATAACATAAAATAAAATAAAATAATCATTAAGACTGTAACGAATTTATCACCGTTGGGCAGAAAAACTCAATGTCTCTTATTTTATTTTATTAACTAAAGCACGTGGGAAGTTTATCACCGTTGGGTAGAAAAACTTATTGCTATATTTATTATACTAATCATCTCGATTGTTCAAACATACATAATGTTGAACCTCCGTTGGGCTGATCAACAATGTTTCAACTCATAAGGTGTGTAACAAAACATTATAAGTGCATAAAATATTATCTTAATTACCACTTGTTCAATAATTTTTAATTTTTATTTTAATATCAATAGAATAAAAGATTGGTCAAAAATAAAAATAAAATTGAGCAAGTGTAAATCAAGGTTTTGCACTTGTTACACAAAACATCATCATAAAATGAAATTCATACTTATACGTTTTCATGCATCAAAATTGAGAATCATGCTCTGATACCAATTGATAGAAAACTTTGCGGATCATAAACTAAAACCATCAAGGATTTAGTTCTATACATGAAAACTATATGAATTTCTACTATATAAAATAAGTGAATACATACCTTGATCCATGATAGTATGAATCCTCTTGTAAGAAAGAGAAATCTTGAATGGAAGACCTTGATCTTTAAGTTCTTTACTTGTTTAAGATCTTCAAACCACTTCTCTCTCTCGGCGATGAGAGCCTTCTTGTCGTGACAACTTGAGTTTTGTGATAGAGAGTGTGGTTTGGGACCTTACACTATTTATACTAATATTCTTCTCATCAAAGAATCCATTCATTCAATAAACTTCATTAAATAGATTAATGTATCTTATACATTCATAATAGATACATAATGTCTCTAAGATTCATTCATAATGAATCTATCACATTTAATGCATTGACATTATCTCCATTAGTCTTCTATACATTATGTATATAGAGGTGTATTCATAAATGATTAGTCACCATCTAATTGATGTACATGTATTTTACTTAATGAGATGAATCTAGTATAATCATACATAAGCCTTATTAAATCATATTTAGGAAAAATTCTTACAACAACAACTATTGCCACCCACCATTTCAAACAATGATTTTGGCTTTGAACATTTCTGATCATTTTTTTAAAAAAAATAATGCAAAGACATCGGGTAGTTTGATTGATCACCCAACGAAAATTTAATTATTTCATTCATAAAAACTAATCCAAAGACATCGGGTAGTTTGATTGATCACCCAACGAAAATTTAATTATTTCATTCATAATTTTTTTTTTTTTTTTTTCTATCATGCGAAGAGATTAACATAAAACAACCAATTATTTTGACTTTTTTTTTCTTCTCATTTTGCCAAATTAAAAGACAATATCGCACAATAAAAAAACTACAAGCCTGGGAAAAGTATTGTTGAAGATTGTTGTATTTTGTTACAAAAAGTAAATAGAAAAGAGAATTTTTGATTTTTTTGTATAATTTATTAACTTTTTAATTTTTTTAATAATTTTTTGACTTTTAAACTAAACAGTGATATTTTTCACTTATTCAATCACAAATGACCATCTGTTCAAAAATAAATAAATAAATAAAAATTCACATATAACCATCAATTCTTTAAAAATAAATTGTTAGTTGATAATGCTTTAATACATGAAATTCATGTAAAAAATGTGATGGCATGTTCACGCTAAGTACATTAAAGCCTATTTTGAAAAGTGGGTCAAAAGTCACTTCTCAGCTTTTAACCGACTTCTCTCTCTCACAAAAAAATCAAAAAAAATCAAAAAATAATTTTTAATTATCTTCTCAAAATACCCCTAAATATAAAAAATTAAAATTTTGATATTGAAATATGTTAGCCAACAAAGTAGCAATGAATTACCACTAATAATAATAATAATACAAGTATGAAAAGATCGTATCATACCCACAAAATCATTCTCACATTAAGTTTTGTATCATAGTGGAACGATTTCGGATCTAATACATTACAAAACAACCTTTGATATAACATAAACAGAAATATAGAACAGAATAGATCATACTTGGCAAGACGACCTTGGGTCTAATCCATTACAGCTATATTATGGCAATTAGGTCATCACATAACAGATATTTTAACTTATCAGATATTCGGAATGACGTGGGTCTATCTTGTCAAATATACAAAACGACCTTGGGTCAATTTTTGATATACAGAATGATGTTGGGTCCATCATATACATTCATATCTCATCATATATATTGAAATTTTTATTAAATGTTTTATATGGGTATAAGATCTATATGGGATCCATATTGTGTAAATCTCACCCCCATATGAGATATTTAGTAAAAATTTTGATAGAATTTTTAAGATTTCTAACATTGCTCAGTATAATATTTGTGCATCTACTAATCTCGAACAAATTGAATATTAATAAAATGTGACATATATTCCTCAAAATAAACATATAAAGTAATAAAAAAACATATGATGAAAAAATAAATAATCCTAACATTATTGAATTGAATTTTATTTGAACAGACCACTCATGCCTCAATCCCCAACCAATCCATTTACGGAACAAATCCCAAAGTTTGATTCAGGAACTCTAACCTAATGCCATCCCAGAGACAGTGATAGCTTAGTAGTTAAGAACTCCTTTACCAAACACCACGTTTGGTACCATCCTATTTATTATTATTAAGATTAGATAAATAATTTAATTTTGTTGTATTTCCTAAAAACAAATACATATAGAAATAATTTAATTACTCATCTGATTCTGTGTGCAAAGTGAATTCAAAATTTCTCTCCGGCTTTATTACTGAATTACCATTGAAAGAATCATGAGAGAAGAAACGGAAGAGAGCTCACTGAAACACTTGAGAAACAAATATTGCATCCCTGGAACAGGTCTCCATTAAGGAGTTGTTTGGCGTATCCTAAATAAGTGTACTTTTTATCTTTTTAAACTAAAAAATTCAGGGAGAAAATATAAATGTTTGAATTAAATTTTTGACTTTTTATAAAAAAAATGTGTAATAAAAAATTATAAAAATTGATTTGTAGAAGAAAATTAAGATTAGGAATTGTGCAGCCATAATTGTTGACTTTGGTGAATAATGTTAACTTTTTAACTTTTTGACATCTTAGCTTTTTCTGGACATGCCAAACTTGGCCTAAATATTACATTTAATCAAACAGCGAAAGAATGTTTTACGGAATTTAATAGAATAATGTTAACTTTTTAACTTTTTGACATCTTAGCTTTTTCTGGACATGCCAAACTTGGCCTAAATATTACATTTAATCAAACAGCGAAAGAATGTTTTACGGAATTTAATAGCATATGACGCATAAATTACCACAAGAAAACATCCACAATTTCTATTATTGTAACCAATTAGGAGTCACTCTTCTATGAATGTAATAATCAACCACAAAAACTGATTACAGACTGACTAACTTGGCACAAACTGACTCCATCACAAATATTGTAAATTCCTCGGGGCTGAATAACAATTAGAAGAATAATACAGCAGAACTAAATACTACAGCATAAGACAGGTCTTGTGACACCAAAACTAAATTTGTAATAGTGTAGACCATAAGCCATGGGCTCTGACAAATTTCGACTTTCCAACAGTGTCACAAAAGATAAACAAATTATCATTCTTAACTGCATATGTTTAACTGGGATGAATTACAGACAACCATTTTATGAGTTTTAACAGTCAATGTTGATTAAATGTAAGCTAATCTACTGCACAAAGATGAGACACACAAAACTTTTTTGGCTCAATAGAGAAGTATTACACATTGGAGCTCTCAGCTGAAAATCAGCAACTCCTGGCGAGCACCAGAAAACATTTGAGTGACAACAATGACCTCGATACAAGGTATGATGCAGCACATTAAACCCTACGGAGCAAAGAAAACCTAAAAGAAGTGAAACACATGGCTTTCGCATCAAATGCTTCCAAAGAACTGTTCCAAGGATGGAGAGCTGAAAACATTAGCAGCAGTTCGCTCAGGTTTGATGGGAGAAATGTGGAGTTGATATTTGATGAATCGCTGCAACCAATTTATAAATTTAAAAAAAAAAAAAAAAAAAAAAACAAAACAAAAAAAAGAGTGGGAGAAAAAGTCAGCAACTGGCATGATGATTTATAACAAAATCAGATTTGGTTACATTGAATAATCCTTTAAAAATAATTAGCAATACAAAATGTGCAACGTCAATGTCATATCTTCCACAGCCCATGTGGCGTAACTAGCATTCTAACATATCAAATCTTGATGATAACATAAGATGCACAGTTTTGATACAAACAGGGATATCATCAAATATAGTATACCATCAAGCATCAACTATCTTTAGCAGTTTCTAAGAAATGAAAATATAATTCATTTTGCCTCTGCATAAAAGAGGAGCTCTCCATGGCAAGAATGCAATGCCATTTTTTTAAGGTAGCTTGTACAGAAATGAAAATTTAACTAGAGAGCTTTTTGTTTGAACACTTTAAAGCATGCCAGGAATTTGAAACCAGAGGTGAAATATTGCAAACTCAAAATGTACGAGTAGGAAATTAGACTTCATAGAGTATCCATTAAAAACACATCCAAACATTGTAATTCAAAGTCAATCAAACATTCTCCTCTCTTTTTCCTTTCCTTGTGGCTATGGGGTTCTCTCTAGTACTAATCATTGTAATGATATGATCTGTTAACATGACGCTGATATTAACTACAAAATTAGAAGGTTTTTGACACGTTTTCTCCTTAATGGTCGTTAACATACCTTGTTAAATGCATTGTTAGGTAGTTATATTTTCTGCCCTTTCTTCATCTTATTAAGTAGGTAGGTTGAACCTATAATTCATAATGCAATAGACAATTTGATAACTATGTGAATCAAGAATTTGAAGTTTACCGCCAGCTGATAAACGATTTCAGGATTTGAGTCAATATGCCAATCTGGCTCTAGTTGCCGAACGAAAGATGTCCGGCCATTCTCTATGCTACAAAAGAGAACCTGTAGGTGCATTGCATATGGGATAAGAAAATGGATGACAAAAATATGAAAGTAAAAAAAAAAAGAAAGAAAGACGTAAAAAAAAGTTGCAAAGGCATACGAGGAGAAGAATGCATCAATTAAATTAAAGATTAAGGTCGATGTATCTTAATATTACAAGTAAACCATATGTGATTAGCTAAGACCTTAACTCCATCAATACTCCTTCCTAGTTTCTTACAACTCTGGCTATAGAAGAGTACATATATCCTTTTCTGTATGAGAAGAAAATTTCAAGAGCCAAAAAACAAAGCAAAGATAAAAATTGTGTATCATCAACAATTTTTTTCTTTGATGAGTAATCATTAAAAAATTATAATTTTTGACATGCCACTTGATAATTTCAATGGCAAATCATGGGAAACCAATCTCAACAAAAACACATTTCCAGCTATTTAATGGAAAGAAAAATGTCAATTGTAATATTTTGAATACTGCCAGTAAGCTTACACTAATTACCTTGTCTTTGACCAAGCCACCAGATGTGAAGACCCCAGCATCTTCTAAAGCTGTGAGAACCTTTTTCTGCATAAAATTATTTATCTATGAATAACAAGGATACTATATTCTATTTATTGCAATTGACAAATATGGACCAATTGCGAAACCTAATAAATCACTGGTGCAAAAAGAAAGCTATGGCAACCTGCTAATGGTTTTAGTCTGCAAAAGAAACTCAGAAATCACAAAATTGGCAATGCTAGAGGAAGTCAATAATTATATACACTGCTGACTAGAAGTACTTATCAATTAACAAGCACCCATAGATATACGTATACATACCCACAAATGCAATTGCATATTTGTTGTCTAGTCATAAATATGTCCAACCTTGTCCTTACGATGATTTGCAATGAACATCAAATGGTACCAGTGAGGTCATGTTCAAGAGACATGACTATGGAGCAAAAAGACCATTAAACAGAAGTTTTTACATTGCATGAACTAGCAATAACAAGATCAAATGTTCTTGTATATTCCAATAACTTCCAATCCTTTCCTTCATATTCTCATTCGAATTTTAATTGAATTAAGATCTACTCAGAATCACTTTTGCAAGAGAGAGAGAGAGAACTGACATCGAGAAAATGTTTGTGGAGTGCATTTCTGAAAACTATTATTGCAAAATTTCATAGAAACAGCCTGTTAAAACTACTTAAAAATTAAAGCAGTGTTCTGTGTATTGAAGAACTTGCGCCAAACAAAATGACCTGAAAAGAAACAGTGTTCAAATACATCGTTTTCAAAAAATAAAAATAAAAATGTAAATAGTTAAATTGAAACCACAACGAACAACTTTTTGACAAAAGGGGGGTTAAAGTCACACCAGTAGTGGTATGCAACACAATTATAACATATCATGATTGACAGTCAAATAGTTAGAATATATGCAATTGGCCTGTATAAATTTTTTCTTGTGTGTTTTAGTTCAACAATGGAATCATATAATTAGGCTGTACTATATAGATGCCTACACAATTATTACATGTCATGATTGATGGTTAAATAGTTAGAATATATGCAATTGACCTGTATAAATTTTTTTCTTGAGTGTGGTTATTTTTAGTTCAACAATGGAATCATACCCTAGAGGCCTGCAGTTGAAAACCATACAAATAGAGAAATGCTATCAATTCCATAAGTATTCAGTCACGTTTCACATATATTCGCAAAAAAGAACTGTACGGATTTTGTGTTTTTTGTTTTGGGTGGGTATGAACAGATTTTGTTGATCCATCAATTTTAAGCATTTCATCTCATAATCACTTCCCCAACAAAAAGTAAATCAATAAGAAAACTTTAAGGTGCCAATAAGTAACTATGAAGTCAGCCTAACAAAATTTAGCATGCAGAGGAAAACAAATTATACTATTGATTAATAGTAAAAAAAAAATTAAAAAAAAAAAAAGCAGAAAGGTTTACACTCACTTCACTTTCATCATCCAGAACTCTTTCCATGAGATAAAGATCACAGAATTTTGTAATCTCCAGCAGTACTTCCAGCACAGAGGATCTCACAGTCGCTTGTTTCTGCTCAGAGCAAGGTAACCACAATGTCAATCATTTTCTAATTCAGGCACAAAATTTAATAGACAGAGAATGTCACCACCTGAAGCTCCTCTGGACTAGTTTCCTCAAGAACCACACCAAGTAACCGGCATGTTACCTGGAAAGGAAAACAATGAAAGCATTAGAATCATAAATTGAGTTAAAAGATACAAAGGATATTCTATCTTCCAAGTTCCTAAATGCAACTCAGATAAATGCAACCAAATCCATGCATAGGTTGTACAATATAAGTGTATCTTCAATAATTACATCACCATTAGTATTTTTTGTTGTTACTATTATTGTTGGTGGCGGTGGCAGAGGCTCTATTATTGTTGTCCTCAAGGAGGTTGAAAATGCATTAAATTTAGTATTGGGTACACTACCCGTGAAATAAAATAGCCAAACACAAATCAAATAACTTCAAGACGTGAGGATGACAACAAAATTATCCATCAAACTGTAAAAGATCCAATCCAAGGGGTAAATTAAATTACAAAAACTACGACAATCTCATAGTGAGGTATTAGTTGACAAGGAAAAAGGGTGTACTTAATATTTTCTAGAGAAAAATTAACGTGTCTAGTTAAAGATGCAACGTAATGAAAAGCATAAATCAAGAGAGGGTCAAGTATATCAAAAAGGAAATCATGAGAAAAATCAAAGATTAAAAAAGATAGAACCAAAGATTAAAGTAAAATAAAGAATGCCAAAGAACAAATCATGGAAAAGATTAAAATGATTCCCATGTGGTATCAGAAGACCTAGGGTGTGTTTGGTTTGTGTTTGTAGAGTAATTTTTGAGATAAAAAGTACGAAAATTTGTTTGATTTGCCTTTTTTTCAGAAATGGTTTTGGAAAATTGTTTTGGGGAGAGAGTTTTAAAAATAGTGATTGATTTGATGTGTATGAGAGAGAGTGAGTGATTTTGAAAAGTAGGTAACCAAACAAAATTTTGAGATTTTTTTTGAAAAAATTTGTTTGGTTTGATTACTCTTAAAAATTTGTTTGTAGAGAATTTTTTCCAATTTTTTTTTTGAAAAACAAACCAAACAAGGCCCTATTCTTCATTCTGCTGAGCTTCCCAAATTCTACTTGGCAAGAAAGTTCATTTCAAAGACCCCATTGGTGAACCAAAAATGTCCATCAAAATTCTAACATCATTGGAAAATAATCAATTTAGAATAATTGAGTTCTACGATTAAAAGTTTGACTTGCAAAATCTGTCAGGAGCATGCACCAGCCAAGAAAATTAAAATCATCTAATTTCTTAAAAAAGAAACATGCTCAAATTGACGAGAGAAGGATAAAACTTCCACTCACAACAGGAACCGGTTCTATCAAAAAATGACAGGCAATAGAAGTATAAAACAACATCATCTATAAACGAGCGACCTCTACTAAATAAGAAAAATACAAGAAAAACTAAACAAATTACCTTCCTTCCTTCACTCAGCTTCTGTCTAACTATTTGTCCTAAAGTTGGCTGCAGGCAGTAACAAAAAAATTAATTACAAATCAAATTAGTATGAAGCAACGTATAATCCAAAAACAGATAGAAAAAAGATTTAGTTGCCTTTATGGGCTGGAAGAACTCATCAATAACATTTTGTGCTCTTGAATCTTCTGAAGACAAGTCTCCGGAAAATGTCAAATTTGCATTTGAATGAGTACTGACGACACCAGAACTACTAGGAGTAGTAGCTTGCCGTTTAGGCTGTCTTCTTTGAGCCCCACTAGTTGATCTCAATAGTCTCCATGTAAAAAGTATGGCAATGGCAAGCCCTGCTAAAGCCCCAATAGACTGTGTATCCTGCAAATAATTACAAAGTAAAAACCATCATACTAGAGCAAATGCAGATTATCCAGAATATTTTTTTTTGATAAATAAATAATTTTATTGAAGGAGCATCAAGATGATGCAACAAAAACAAGACTACAAAAGTAATTACCAACTCCTTACCAACCCAACAAAACTTTGTAATGCTATAGCTTGTAGATACTACATTGTCTCATTAAAGAAAAAAATAATTAGAACTTCGGTGTTATTTTCCTCACCCACCCCCCCAGGGGTGCTATTTAAAGTGCTAAAGTCAACACAAGAATCTACTAGTAACTGGCTCTCCTTATGGGGCGTATCTTTAGAAATAGACACACTACAAAAGATTTAGTGCCACAATTGGCTGACCAATGTGCCCAGCTACGAAGCACGAACATGCGAACACATAAATTTTTATAAATTGCAAGACACGATTGGAGCCATGTTCAAAACATATATATTTATATTTTTATTATATGTATATTTTTAAATATTTAATATATATTTTATGTCAAATATTAATTTTATCAAATTTATCAACTTTAGGCATGCTATTTTAGTAAAAAAAATTAAAAATTTTAATTTTTTTTGAAAAAAATAGTACTCAACCTCATCGTGTCCCAACATGTCTACAGCGTGTCCAACTGTTTTCAACTGTTTTCAGTGTGTTGGACACCTGTACGCAACCTCCAGAGAGGTGTCCGTGCTTCATACGTGCCCAGTTTCCAGTATAAACACAGTACTTCAGTTTCATGTTCAATAGAGAAATTTCTGACTCTCTTCAGTAAAACATATTTGCAGGACACACCAAAGTCAAAAAAAAAAAAAACCAAAAATTGATAGACAAAGTAACTATCAATTTCTAGGATAAGGTCTAATCACGATAGCAAATGCTCTTCTTTTGCTTCTTTAAAGTCAATGTCCATGCTCTCTCAATAGCAAAAAATCTTCTAAAATGGTAAAGAAACAATACTAAAGACAACCAACAGCAATGACTTCAATAATGCAAAAACGATAAGAAATAAATTTTTAAAAATGACAGGTGTCTGTTAAACTAGACTATGCGACGAAAACAATAGTAAATTCTGACAAAAAAATACAAGTTGTCATGTAAGAGATATAGTCTGTGATTTTTCTTTGTTTCTATTTTTGACAAGTATGATGGCCTATGATTTTATCAAACTTATAATCCCAGGCATATCAGACTGGCAAAAGAGGATTCAGTAGCTGACCCTAAAGTGATCAAAGCCAGACTTCTCTTTCCTTTTGTTTATTTTTATTTCAAGTTGAATTTGACCTAAAAATCAGTAAGGACTAGCCTTCAATTCCGTCCAAATGTTTCACCAGTTTTCCTCTAGTTGTTAACAACATTCAAACGCCAATTCTTTTCTCAACTATCACTAAAACCAAATCATCAACGCTGTGCTTGTGTTTGGTTGGGGGATTTAGGAATGGATTTGGAAATGGAAAAGGTGTGTGAAAATATTGTGAAATCTCATATTTTATCTTTTTCTATTTTCATTTCCAAATCTCTTCCCAAAAACTCCCAACCAAACACAGATTCACTAGAGTACCAAAACACGCGAAAGAAATTCGATGCAATCACCACAAAAAAAAAAATAAATAAATAAATAAAAAAAAAAAAAATTAACGCCAAAGTTCCACTCAAATCCGTACCCACACTATATATATACATATATATATATATATAATTAAATATGCAAATACACAATAATACATACATACGAACATGTAAAATTCAAAGAGGACATGGAGAGAGAGAGAGAGAGAGAGAGTTAAGGAACGAACGAGATTATCGGGGGAGATCGAGAAGAGATTGGACATCTTGACAGTGAGATAGGCCCCAAATCTCTTGATCAGCTGTAACAACTCGTCTTTAGAGTAATC
This sequence comes from Camellia sinensis, assembly GCF_055761805.1. Classification (NCBI taxonomy): domain Eukaryota; kingdom Viridiplantae; phylum Streptophyta; class Magnoliopsida; order Ericales; family Theaceae; genus Camellia; species Camellia sinensis. The sequence goes on along the minus strand of NC_138968.1, from coordinate 156,085,733 downwards.
AGCCATGGCCGAACACAGAAATACGCCTCCGTCGGTTGCTTTGCTCGCTTCAAGAGTCGTCAAACTCTCATGTCTTCCATTGCAGACTCTAGAGAGAGAGATAGAGAGACTTGCTATTCGAGTTCTCAGATCTTGCCGTGGTTCCAACGGAGAGAGAGAGAGAGGGGGGTTCGATGAAATTTCTTTTGTATTTTCTGTTGGTCGTGTATAAAGAATTTATAGTAAATTACAAATACACCCTTTAAAATTTAATTAAAATATAAATTATTTCTATAATTTTTAAAATTATATTTTATTTTTAAAATTTTTAATTTCATAATAAATTATCCTTTTTACTAATAAATTATTAAATTAATTAATAATTTTTATTGAGATTAGAAACATATTTTAATTAATAATTTAAATAATTTTATTATTTTATAAGAGAGTAATTATAAATTTTATTTTTTTAATTAATTTTATTAAATAAAAAATTTTAATAAAAAAATATTTATAATTTTTTAAATTACAGAGACAATTTATATTTTAAATAAATAGTGCATTTATAATTCAAATCTATAAAGCAAGAAAGTGTATGCAAAATGAAATCAACGGTTTGGAAATTAATGGAATTAATACTTTGAAAGATTTGTGAGAAAATCAACGGCTTGGGAGTGATGAAATTTTTAATCTAAAAAGTCACTGTCTGATGGGAAGATCTAAGAGTAATGCTAGGGACACCAAATTTTCTGATGGGAAGATCTAAGAGTAATGCTAGGGATACCAAATTTTCTACTAAATAAATGATCAATGTCTCACTGGGGTCCGTAATTTTATGGGTCCCACACCCATGTGAGACATTTGATCATTTATTTGATAGAAAATTTGAAACCTCTAACATTTTCCATTAGATCATTTTCCAAGATCTAATGGATGGGGAGTGATTGGCAGAGCCCACGTGGCCGATATCTACAGGTTTCATTGAAAGCAATAACCAAACGAGGTAGTTTGAATGTTTGATAGATACTACAAAAATTTGTGAAAATATTTTTAAATAATTTATCTATTTTTTATTTGTTTATCAAAATAATAATAATATTTTTCAATAATACCCTTAATTTTTTTTTTTTTTTTTTTTTCATTCACTCACTCTAGCCCCCAAATTTTGAAATTTGACTTTACCACTGTTTTATTGAATTGTTTTTAGCATACCAAACGTGCTGTTTTACATTGTACGATATAATTTAATTTTTTTCGTCAACACTATCTTTCTCGAACCTTAATTTTTTTCGTCAATCCTATCTTTCTCAAACCTAATCTTTAATGAGGCTGTGTAATTTTTTGATAGAGTGTATAATAATTTAATGGGAAATTCTAACATATACACCTTTTAAAATGATGCATCATATGTACTCATAATTATGTTATTTTTTTCTCTAATTATGACAAATTTTATTATTTAGCTATGATATTATTTTAGTTATGACTTTTGAAGTTTTTAGTTATGCCTCATACTGTGTTTGGTTATGACATTTTATTTAAAAAATTATTGTACACAGCGTAAGCAAGTTTTGAATCCAAAATCTTGAGTTTCATTAAGAATATACTTATCACTTAAGCAACATATATATTATATGTATTAAATTCTTTATTATTATTAGTTATTTGAATTGCACATGTATCGCATGTGCCATCCGCTAATTATTTTAGTTATGACTCAAAAAGTATAAAATTATATCATTTTTTTCTTTAATTATAAAATGCATATAATATATACTTTTAGTGTTTTCCGTAGTTAATTGTAATCTATAATGGTGTTTTAAAACACATCAAAAATTTCTTACGTTTAAAAAAAATTAAAATTGAGGAATTAGATTTCAAATAACTTGAAATTAATAAAAAACTAAAAATCATCGCGAATCTTATACCTCCAACCCATCCATACTTCAAGGTTTTTTTAAATTAACTCCACTTGTTATTGTCAAAATTATAACTTGGCGTGCTATTCAAAGATCACAATTCACACTTTGAAGTCTTATGAGAGATACCATCTGTTTGGTAAATTTGATGGTCCAACTTTCATTTTGAAATCATAATTGAAACAGCAATGCTAGATATCATAAAAAATCTTTTATGAAAATAGTCATGAAAAATTTGTGACATTTGAATTATACTTACAATAAAACACCACACACTAATCAAGATAATCTAAGGGTCACAAATTTTTCATGATTCTTTTCATGACAAAATTTTCATGATCTGTAACATTTCTCTAATTGAAATAAAATTTAGTTGAAAAAGGGTTAGTTGCATTTCATCTAGGGCTGAGCAAGGAATCCGTTAAATCCGTAATCCGATCCAGTCCAGTCCAATCCGATAGGTTTGGATTGGTTTTTTGAATCCGCGGTTCGGTTTCGGATTGAATAATTAAAAATCCGTAGTTCACGGATTGGTTCTGGATTGAATCCCACGGTTCCGGATTGGAACCGATCCGGACCGTATACAAATAGTCTATATTTTTATTATGCATCCTCCCCCATAGTATCTTTTCTTATTCTATGTAAAATCTAAACTCAAACCTAAAACCGTATAATATCTTCTTTTATTACTTTTGTTTGTTAATTTTAAGTTTTAATTTGCAATGGTCTAAATACTTATGGTGAAACCAGTTTTCTTATGGTTGTTTAAATTCTAGAACAGTATGTCGTTATTATAGAAAAATATGTTGCTATTATGGAACTAATATAGCGCTATGTTTATATTTTTATGAAATTCAAGTGTTATATATATATTTTTGTTATTTAATTATGTGAATCCGTAGTCCTAAACCGATCCAATCCGTATTTAAATGGATTGGTTCGGATTGGTTCCATGATTTAAACGGATTGGATTAGTTCCAATTTTTAGGAACCGTAAATAACGGATTGGTCTTGGTTTTATCCCAATCCGGTCCAATCCGGACCATGCTCACCCCTAATTTCATCCTTGTACTTTAATAACAGATAAATAATCTATTTGTGATTTTGATCGTTTAAAAATTTTGCTTTATTCTACTAAAAAAATTATCTAAATTAACGCCTTCCAACAAAATAAAAAATTAAATTTAAAGAAAAAAGAAAAAAATGTCATTTGTTCATAGTTTTCATTCAAAACTCACATAATTAAAAATCAAGTTAATTATACACATTATTATAAAAACTAAATTATAAACTAGTTCAGTGTTTGACAAATTTAAATTTAAATTTAATTGAGCTAATATTTAATTAAGTTTGAAATTAGGTGTAACTTAAGCAAATAAAAAGTATTAACATTGGATAAACATTAGATAAGGGTTGAGTAAGAGGGTATTTGGAATGATATAAATAGTTATACTTTTTGATTTTTTACAAAAAGATGTGCAAAAAATAGTAAAAAGATGATGTGATTAAAAAAAGATAAAAAGATAAAAAAAATGTACTCCTATAGAAGATGTCAAATAATGTCTAAATATATATATATATATATATATTTTTTTTTAATATTTTGCTTTGTGGCATGACGGTCTGTTTCTGTCACATGTCATTGTATGTAACAAATAAAAATGTAGAAAAGCCATAATTAATAACATTACAAGAACAATAATTCAAAAAAAAAAGAAGAAGAAAAAGATGAAGCAAAAACCAAGTCATTCTGCCATTGGAGGAGGGGGTGAAGAACTCTGTGCATCTTCCACCAATATGTAAGTCTCATCTCCGACAACACCATTAGTGGTTAGCGGCCTCTCGACCTTCTGGCCTAGGCCATTCCACAGCATCTCCTTCTCTAAATGCAGGCAATAGCTCTCGAAAACCCGAGAGCTGACTGTAACTCCAAAATCCAACAAGAAAAGCAGCTCCAATTCAAGCTTGTTCAATTCAACCTTGTTTACTCCCCCAACTCGAGCATAGAATGCATTGTTGTAATGCCTATAGCATTGCAAACCAAAGAACAAATTAAGGATCAGTTTCATTTTAAGTATTATCAATGCTATATTTCCCATGGGAGATTATTTTTTAAGACATTGAATTACGGCCTTACAAAATTCAATATATCAATATTGATGGGACAGAATTTTTCAGAAAATTTTTATGCACATTATCAACAATGAAATGGGTGTCATCCAATAGGTCCAGCTGTCCAACACAGCCACAGACTGAAGATAAATCACTTGAGCTCCATACATTGAACCAAAATTACATAGACACTTAAAAGACTAGGGATAGTTACATTTATCATTCTACTAATACAAATACATGTATATATTTGAAATGATTGTCGAAAAAAATAAAACAAAAAATTTGTTAAGAAAATAAAACTCGAATATTGCAAAAAAAAAAAAAGAGAGAGAGATTACACATCGTCAAGGATCTTGGAGGCAACCATGACGCTAGTGACGAGCAACCTATGAACATTGAGTGAGAAGACGAGTGAGTCAGGGTGTCTATGCACCAACCTGTCTATATACACATACCCAACCACGAAACACGATGGACTACAATTCGTGTACTTGTATATCCTCTCCAAGTACTTCCCTATGCTTATATTCGGTGCTCTCACTCCATGAAAAGCATTCAAGCTCTTCCCAAACCGAACCGAGCCCCCCCACCTCATCATCCCCACCACCTCATCCTGCTGTGGTTCCACCTGCTGACTTAGCTGGTCGTTGCGTGCCACCAGCTTCTCCATCACGAAGGATAGCATGGTCAGGACTCGAGGTGTCGGTTCGGATTTGCTCAGCTCCGGCCGACAGAGCGAACTGTCGTTGTCCCCGCCGGCTAACATCTACACCATTGCTTTTTTTATGGTTATAGGGAGAGATTACTGTAAGATAATTGGGGGACTTTGAGACATTATTTTGGTGGGTAGGAAAAAGTGTGGCCAAGTGTGCATGTTATCCGGTTTGGGTGATGGTAGTACAACGGGTTTTAGACACGTGTCCTCAAACAAACGTGTCTTGATCACTTTTAGGGTTGGTTTGGGATGTTCTAAAAAAGTACACTTTTTGACTTATTGGCTTATATGGGTTGGGTTTGGGTTGGGTTTGATGTGATGTGTTAGAGAGGTGATGTGATTTAAATAGGATAGTGACTTTTTGACTTTTTGTATTATTTAGGTTATGCCAAACTTGGCCTTAATGTTATCCGGTTTGGGTGATCACTTTTAATTTTCTTTTTAATACCTCAAACAAACGTGTCTTGAGAAAATGTTCACAAGAAAAGAAATGTCACTATGAAATGTGTCGAGCTCGATTTGGGTTAGGTTTACATTTTAAATAAAGAGAAATTTAATTTAACATTTCTCTCAAGCTTCTAGTAATAAGAGAGATTCACAATATTTCTTTTTATAATTTAAGGTCTCTAGATATTCGATTGGGGTGGGCACAAGCGTGACTTAAGTGCTCTTCGTCTCTCGCGAGCAATACGCTTGCATCAACCTCAACATCTCTCACAACGACGATGAAGATGATGAAGAGACCCATTGCAAGAGACGAGCCTTCGTGAAGTCGAACTGGCCATTCGTAGCTTCTGGAATCAACATTGTGACTTAGACTCAAGTTCTTGAGTCGAATTCATAGGTACTCTGGATTTCAACTCTGATTTCGGCATCTTATTGTATACCCTTTCCTTTGTCGTATGTTACTCTCTTTTATTTCATCTCACATTTCTCTACAATTAATTGGGTTTTTTTCATTCCTCTATTTTTTTCCCTATCCAAACTATAATCCTGGTTTTTCTTGTTCTTGGCTTTGTAAGATTAGCTTTCTTTAAATTTTGTTGTTGATTATGTTCCTTCCAATTGGGTTCTCTGATTGTAATTTGGGTATGAGCTTCTTTACTAATTTAGTTTTTTTTTTTTTTTTTTAATTTTTGCATTTGATTCTTGATTTCATTCATTGAACCCATTATGGATTGTTTATCTATTTCAGACAAACTGATTTGTAGTTTATGAACTCTATAAATTTCTAGTTAAACAACAAGTTAATTTGAAGGCATGTTTAGTAGAAAAACAAGCTAGATGATGAAACGAAGTTCACCCATATTTGTGATGAAGTTTTAGTTTGGCCAGTGAAAACCATTGTATTAAAAGTTCTCTGGTTTGATTAAAACAATTTTCTCTGGTTTAAAATTGTGAACAAATACAGAGAAATTTGTGAACAAAACAAGAGAAATTTCAATTTTACCTGGATTTCTCTGGTTTGAACCTAGAGAAATTCTCCTTTCAGTGAATCTCTCTCTCTCTCTCTCTCTATATATATATATTGGTTGTTGTTGTTACTTATTTGGATGATCGGTTTGTGTATTGCACATCAGTATTGAGAAGGCAGAGAAATTTTGTGATTTGAACCTAGAGAAATTCTTGCGAAAACCAGAAAAATTCTTTAAAAATTCAGAAAAAATCTCTAGACTAGAATCCAAAGAAATTCTCTAGCCTTTCCGGAATTTCTCTGGGAAGAAATTCTCTGAGAAGTCCAGAGAAATTGAGAGAAATTCTCTAGGAAGTCCAGAAAATTTCTTTGGACCGAATTTTCTCTGGATCGATGTTAAAAGACTTTAGACATTATGAAAATATTGGATGTTCTTTATAGCATAAAATCTTAATACTAGGAACCTTAAAAAAAAAATCCCCTTAAACAAATTATGCTTAAACTTGACATTTTCCGACGTAGTGTTTAAAAATTCAATACCAAGTTAAGCTCTAAAATTATATTTTTATACTTCCAAATCTGTCAAATAAACTCATATATTTAATAATAAATATAAATTTAATAAAAAAAAATATTTTTGTAGTTAAGTTGGCATAAACATTTAGTTTTTATTCATTATATCCTAAGTTTAAAGTTTTGTGGGTATATTTTCCTTTGTTGGTGTATTTCTTTATTTTAAACAAAATAAAACAAAATAAATTATATATGTTCTTTTGTATACTACATAAATTTATAAAACTATATTAATAATTGGGTAAATCTAGGCTTAAAAATAATTCTCAAAAACCTAACTTAGTTAATAAATAGACCTAAAATTAAGTCCAACATGTCCCTATCAATTTAAATATCAATCTCATCAATCCCCTTGAAAATAAGGATTGAGTTCAGCTAAGGGTGTAAATCTGGCTCGGCCTAGTCCATGTCAGGCCTTATGGGCTCTTGCCAAAATTTGGGCCGGCCGGGCCAGCCCAAGGGCCAGAAAATTAAGCCCAGGCCTAGCCCTAAGCCTAGGGATATTCAAGCCTTGGGCAAGCCGGTAGGGTTAGGCCTGGCCTCGGGCTTGAGCGGGCCTGATCATTTTTTTTAATTTTTTCAATCAAAATTTTATTATTTTTCACTAAAAAAGACATTGGGCCTCAGGTGGGCCGGGCCACAGGCTGGGCCCACGGATCTGGCCAGGCTTGAAAATGATGGCTCAAGCCTAAGCCCAGAGGCTTAGGCCCAAACGGGCCTAAATGGGCCGGGTCTATCTGTCACGACCCAAACCCACCCCTGTAGGTTAGGCATCGTAACCGGCCAGTAATCTGTGGATTACCAAAGACCTTTGAACAGATAAGTATATAATAAGGGGTTGCGGAAGCAAATATATAAAATAGACAAGGTCCAATGAGCTGTGGTAACGTACATGAGACAGTAGATTTCAAAAACTTATTTATATATACATAAACATGCCAGTCCAAATACACAATATTTACAAGGTATTTACAGAATGTACTTCCCAAGACTTGACTTTACAGAGCATACACAAAGACTAGCATGAATACAAAAACATCCATGGCTTTAGACTTCGATCGGAACCTCCTCAGGAGGCACAACGGTTGGGTGACAAAAACAGAATAGAAGGCCGTCAACTCTGGCCCTGGTCACATGCCGGCTCACCTATATACATAATATAAACTGTGAGCGAAGGCCCAGTGAATAATAACAGAGTAAAGGGGTTTCAATGAATGAGTCCGTACAGATTCAGAAATCATAATTTAGTTTCGTATCAAATCCATAATTGGTCCAAATCATATACAGAAATAATAAGTCATGCTTGAGTTTACGTGATACATCCATTAGCAATAACAGAGCAGATACAAAACAGAGGCAGACACGTGAGGGTTACAAGTAACCAGTTCCTTAAAGGAACCTCCGGATCCGGGTAACAGAACAGAAGCTGAGCCCCCATGACGGGGCCTCCGGTACGGGTAACAGAGTGCAGACGGATATAAGTTCCATAAAGGAACCTCCGATACCGATTAATAGCCAACAGATATCACATGATGCTAAGGATGTCACGAATACATATCAGAAATTGAACAATCATTCATTGTACAGAACATATCATTTCGGAAAACATATCTTATTTTATCACACAGAAAATAGATACAGTTGAACATAACTTTACTAAGTTATTACTCACAGTTGGCCTTGAGACAAACAAACGGAGCAGATTAGTCAGACAGAACGCGACACATGACCTGCATAACACATAACAGATACACATTTGAAACACACGTTTTAATTGTAGAAAACTTACGTCGTTGGCTTTTAGTGTGTTTCTAACCTTTAATCCTCATTAAAGGGCCTTAAACATGGCCTAGGAATACCTAGGATGAAATGAGGATGCAAAAATGCCTTGAAAACCATATCTTAAATTTTGCTGAAGATAAGGTTGTAACATGCCCGGGGGGTACCCGCGCGCGTTAAACAGTTCGGACCCCCGAGATCTCTTTGATCTATTCTCACGAGTGCAATGTGAAACATAGATGAGAGTCCAGATTTGGCAACTTTTATTGAAAATCCATTTTATTGCAATTTTGTCAAAAATGGACTGCGTCATCAGATCTCAGAGTCGCCACCTAATATTTATTTTGGGAAAATTAGGAAACCCATAACTCGTGCCAAGGCCACTGTTCGTCGTAACCAAGGATGCTTGGCTCGGAACCTTAGGTATGAGAGGGGAAGGTCAATAATGAGCACCCCCGCCCACCCGATCAAAGATCGGCCTTTACTAACCATGATATGAATTTTATTTTATTTATATGTTCATGTTCTGATTAGTTAATAAATCCTAAAATTTACTATGTGAAGCATACAAGTATAGACTATGCCATTCATTTTGGAGTAATTTGATATCATGCATTTTGAAAGAGTTTTGACGATGTACAACCCAAATAAATTGAGTTTACAAGCATGAAAAATCAACATCATTCCAAATTAAGCGACACAACCTCCATCCACTGGCATTCATAGAGTTATATCACATAAGCAACTAGCCTCATGGTAGAATGCTAGACATAGTAAGAAAAACACACACACACGGGATGCTAAAGCATAAAAACTCACATGTTTGACGTCCCACGAACAAGCTGCAAAACAAAGTTAGTAAAATATGCATGATCTTATATACAAAATCCTAATGCAATTCACTCATGAGATGCAACTAAAGATTCGGCTTCTAAAATATGATATGTGAATCATCTCAAGAACATGAGGTAGCGCACATAATCACATAGGAATTGATTAAATCTACAAATGCAAACTTAGCCGAATCAAGATGCATGAAACATGGATGCAAAGCATAACTATGATGAAAAATAAATATGATGTTTATGTACAAATAAAGAAAGCGAGTAAAAGAACGGGATAGAAAGAAGAGGGGCGGGGAATTATTACAACATTTAAAGAATAATTACAAACCAAATTAGAGAGGGATGAGGAGAATATTACAACAAAATAAAAACCTCACAATACACTCAAAATAAAATAAATAAATAAAATAAAAGCTTCATGTTCTTTAGAACCGCCGGCGGAAATTGGTCAATATTGGGAGATTACGCCATCTTGTTCGGAAGAAGCTAACCGACCGGCCAAATAGGCCGGCCGGCGAACTAGGCCAAGCAAAACCTGTCTTGTTGCAAAACCAAGAAAAGGAACAAACAAAAAAAATATGTAGGTGGCTCAACTAACCACTACCGGTTAGATTAAAAAAGAAAAGAAAAATAAAAAAAAAAAAGTGCAAACTCACAATATAAGCCTAAAGCAATAAAACAAATATAAGATAGAACATGCAAGATTATAACGGAACTAATATGAGACTAATACACGAAAAAAAATAAATATGAGGTAAAACATGCAAGATTACAACAAAACTAATATGAAATTAAAGTATGCGAATAAAAATAAATAAATAAATAATTATGAGCGAAACAAACCACTAGGATTATAACAACACACTATGAAATATAAAGTAAGAAAATAAATATGAGATAAACAAACTACTTGGATTATAACAAAACACAATGAAATAAGAAGCAAGAATATAAATATAAAATATAAGAAAATGAAAGATTAAAAATTCACCTTCCAAAGAAAGATTGAACTTCTTGATTTCCAAACTTCCTCTTGATCACCCTCAAGTGTAGGAAGTGTGTTCTCAAATCCTCAATTCGAAATTATGGAGTTTATGGAGTTTGTGGTATGGAAAGTGGCTAACTCTTAAGTTTTTCTCACTTTCAATCACTAAACATTCTTCCTTATGATCGAGGCGATTGATCTTTGGCTATATCAGAATTTTTGGAGTGGTTTTGGTGTATGGAAATGAGGAATTTCAGTAGCCATGGAAGGTATGGGGTGTATATGGAAGATAGAAATATTTTTGGCTAAACAACTCAAATTTTCTCTCTTTTTTCACTCTTTTCTCACTCCTTTCTCTTCAATTTCGTGGTCCTCCTCCTCTCTTACAATATGATCATTCTATATAGGCAATGAGGGAGAGTAAAGGTCAAAAAGAAGGTGGGAGACAAGGTGGGAGACAAGAATGTGATAGGAGGGCAAATTTTCAAGGTGGTTGCATGGGATACTCCTTTATGGATGCAAACAAAATATCTTTTTGACTATGGAGGATGATTAGGTATAATGGAGGGTGAGTGGATGCACTTGAATGGCTCAAAAAATGGGTAAATGGGTTGTCCCAACCGAACCAAAACCAGGAAAAAATGGGCTATTGTTGTTTTGGGTCGAATCAACAAAATCTGCTTTTAAGCCCAACTTCAAATGGGCATATCTCCCCCATATGGTCTTGGTTTTAGGCAGTTCTTTAGTCCAAATTGAAGCCCCAGAAGTCTACTTTCCAATGGTGGTGGACTCACATTTAAATTCCAAGTGTACAAAGAGATATGCCTAATTTAGTGAAGGCTGTCTCGGGCTAGATCAACAAAATATGCTCTTAAGCTCAACTTCAAATGGGCATATCTCCCTTATTTGGACTTGGTCTAAGGTGGTTCTTGGGTCTAAATTGAATCCCCAGAAGTCTACTTTCTAATGGTGGTAGCCTCACATTTAAATTCCAAGTGTACAAACAGAAATGCCTAATTTAGTGAAGACTGCTCATTTCCTTCTTAATGATTTGATACTCATCCTTTTCCTAAACCAGCTTTCTTTCATCCCCTCCTATTTCCTTCAACTCCAAACCTATAAAGAAGATATTTTTAAATATTTTTCAAAAATTTCACCTCCCTTCCATTTATTTCTACTTTGTCCTTACTCGGTTTACTGAAAAGTGCAATATTTTAATCGAAATGGAAGCCTCGGGACATCGTAGAAACATTTAAAAAAAACATATTTTGAAAAGAGGGTTTTAAGGTCTAAAATAGTTTGGCCAAAAAAATGGGTGAAGGTTGGGATTAAAACTTAAATTCCATCTTTCTTACTGAGAATTTTGTGAGAAACACATTCTAATTGTCATCATCGGGTAATCAAAAGAAAGCGCCCGAGTCTTAGTGCCGGTCAAAATGGGGTGTCTACAGTTGCCCCTCTTTGACAGAGCTCAAAGTCATTTCATGACGTGAGTGAATGTCAAAGCCCAAAGACGACCCTTTTGACAAGGCCGTAAGACTTGGGCAAACAAACAAGATGCAATGCAAGTGGTTGAACCCGAAGGTTGCCTACGTATCCTTTTGCAAGGAATCAAACCAGCGTAGTTCAGGGGCAGAATGGAAGTGACATGCTCAAAATGCAGTTTGAAGGTTGGACTTACACGCTTTGCGAAGCCAGTTGTTTGAAAATTCATGATTATGTAATGCAATACAATGCCATGGAGTGATGATAAAGATATGAAGATGACAACAATGAAGAGGCAAGCTTCGTGCAAATGATATGAAACATAACAGGGGGTGCATTGCATTAAATGTGCCACAAAATCACATGCAAATGTGTCACAACATAATTTTAACCGAGTGAAACAACAGCCTAACGCGTCTCACGCGAAAGGAGGAAAGATGGTGTAAACACCAGACGCACTTGATGTTTTTAACCGAGTAAACTTGCAATCCCAACGCGTTTCACGCGATAGGAGGAATGGCGGTATAACCAACAAGCGTACCTAATCGTATCTCATACGGAGAGGAAGAAGGTTTTAACCAAGTAGAAAATGACAATGGTGTAACCAACAGGCGTATCTCAACGTATTTTATACGAAGAGAGGGAAGGTTTTAACCAGAGAAAATGACAATGGTGTAACCAACAGGCGTATCTCAACGTATTTTATACGGAGAGAGGGAAGGTTTTAACCAATGAGAATGACAATGGTGTAACCAACAGGCGTACCTAACCGTATTTTATACGGAGAGGGGGAAGGTTTTAACCAAGTAAAAAAAATGACAATGGTGTAACCAACAGGCGTATCTCAACGTATTTTATACGAAGAGAGGGAAGGTTTAACCAATGAGAATGACAATGGTGTAACCAACAAGCGTACCTAACCGTATTTTATACGGAGAGGGGGAAGGTTTTAACCAAGTAAAAAATGACAATGGTGTAACCAACAGGCGTATCTCAACGTATTTTATACGAAGAGAGGGAAGGTTTTAACCAATGAGAATGACAATGGTGTAACCAACAGGCGTACCTAACCGTATTTTATACGGAGAGGGGGAAGGTTTTAACCAGAGAAAATGACAATGGTGTAACCAACAGGCGTATCTCAACATATTTTATACGGAGAGAGGGAAGGTTTTAACCAAGGAGAACAACAATGGTGTAACCAACAGGCGTACCTAACCGTATTTTATACGGAGAGGGGGAAGGTTTTAACCAAGTAGAAAATGACAATGGTGTAACCAACAGGCGTATCTCAACGTATTTTATACGAAGAGAGGGAAGGTTTTAACCAAGTAAACGTCACATCCTAACACGTTTCACGTGAAAGGAGTAAAGATGGATTCGAAATCCAAACGCGTCTCACGCAAGTGGAAAAAAAGGTATGGTAGAATGACAAGGGGTAACCTCCACATGTAGAAGCCACCGATGCTGCTTTTCTTCCTGATCATATTCACAACTTTCCCTATTCTCCAACGGGGTGACAGACTAGGTTGGTTCAGTATCCAGAATTAAGGCGCATACACGCTACCTCAACCTATGGGGCTGCCATACAGATTTCAAGCCGGGGATACACCCCTGGGTATTTAAACCAGACTTTAGTCTCGGAAATTCCAAACCTTTTGCGTTCTAGGCATCGCCATTCGAACTCTAGTTTCCACCGTCGCAGTTGGTCTCCTAGGAACTCATTGCAATCACAGGCAGGTGGCTATACCAGACCATCTGATGTCATTCGGGCATGACAAACACCAAAGGAATTGCACCTTTAGAGGATTTAAGGTCTCCTAGACCATTCTTAGACCATTGAAGTCGTTCGGGCACGACAAACACCAAAGGAATTGCACCTTCAGAGGATTTAAGGTCTCCTAGACCTAGGGAGTGCACAAGATGGTGTGATGCGCAAGATAGCGCGATTAAATTGAAATTGCACAAGACAGTGCGATGGAATCGAAATTGTGCGATAGGTGCTTTATTATGCGTTAGATGCACAGAATGTAAGGAGGAATTGTATGCTCGAACCAAATACCGTATACATATACTATGTACAGACAAAATACATACAAATACGACAATATACACAGACATGCCTGTACGGTTTACATACATAGATTCGGGGAATATTCTGTTTGCAGCCATCAACGGAAAGATACCGTTACTGAGAAGGCATATTCCGTTTGCTGACGTCAACGCACGTACGCAAAACACGCAAAAAAAAAAAAAAAAAAAAAAAAAAAAAAAAGGAAAAATGGAAAATGCATAGACACGGGGGTTCGACCCTCTGATCTCAAGTTTGGCCTTCGAGTCCTCGACCACTGAGCCATGCCACTCTTGTGACAAAATATTCAAACAAACATATATATATATAGGTATATGAGACATATATATACATAAGACCAAAACAAAACAAAAGAAACATTTGTTTGTGGGGTTCGAACCCCTGACCTTGGGCTCAACCTTCCAGCCTTCAACCACTGAGCCAAACCACTGAACCCAAGCCACTCTTGTAACCAAAATGTTCAAACAAATATATATAATACATAGATATACAATATATATACATATATGTATAAATATACAATTCTCCCGCCTCTCTCTCTGTTTTTGTCTCACTCTCTCTTCCGTCATCTTCTTCGAGCGTTGTGTCTGGCGCACGATTTCAACAATCGCGGCGCCTGACCGACAGGCTATCCAATCGTGCCCCGATTGTCAATGATCATCTCAGCCTTCTTCCCTCATTGTCTTCTCCTTCGCTCTCTTCTTAAGTTGAGGCCTGCGAGATAGAAGCAGAGCCAAAGCCTGCAAACTTTCTCTGCCACCACTCTGCAACCTCTTTTTTTTTTTTTTTTTTTTTTTTGCATTACTCTCCTTTGCCATGGCTGCTTCACATGGTTCTCTCACTCTTTTTCCAGACCTGAATGAGTCCACGATAGAGATGACCAATTCTGACTCCCCTGAACCTCTACCACGGGCTCCTCCTCCTTCCCCTGTTTTCAACTTTCCAGCGATGTCAGTTGAACAAATCATGGCGGCACAGTCTAACATCGAAGAAAACTCGTATACGCTGAGGTCATGTGTGGAGACCGTGACAGCGGTCTCCAACTTGTCCCGTCGACTGCAGAATAGGATGTGTGAGGTACATCAGTTAAATGCACAACTCTCCCTCCTCCAACGTATGTACAAAGACGCTCGGGTAGAAATTGGTGTGCTGAAAAAGCAGAACAAAGAATTGAAACGACTGACGACCTCTGTGACTCGATTCGGAGTTTCTTCGCACAACCAATTTGATGGTCGGCGAGGAATAATCTCCTTTGGAAGTTCTGCCAAGGTTGAGGCAGAGTCTTCAAAAGCTTCGAAGGAGTAAAGATGAAACGAGGCAGTTGATGGTAAAGTTAGGCAATGAAACTATGTGCAAATGAAGCCGGTTGTAATCTTCTCCGCCGAGTTGCTGTCGAAAAACTGAGAAGATGCTACTCTCTCTCTTTTTGGTTTTCTTATTTTTGTTTGTTTGTTTGTTTGTTTTTTTTTTTTTTTTGTTTTTTTTTTATTTTTAGAGTGAGCACTTATAGCTTCAACTCCTTTTTGTACAACTTTGATCGGGTTTAATCCCTGACATTTAATAAAACAAGTTTGTTCTACAAATCTGGATAGCATGAATGGCACAACACTGAACATAAAAATCATTTTGTTTTAAACTTGAAAATGGTTGCATTTTAGTGAATTCTGAACTGAATATTGAGCCTATCACTGACCAAAACACAAAACACAACTTAATGAAATGAAAATGAAACAAAAACCATCCCAAAACACACCCTTTTGCGCTTGTCGGAGCAAAATGAACGCAAAACAGAGTAACACCGATCGATCGCCCGACGGAAAAAGATTGTCAGCGACAACTACTGTGCATTTTTTGGTGATTGCTTGATTAAGGTGACGAGAACTCGATAGTGTGGATAAAAGACAGAAAGCCTGACTCAACTGTGCCCCTAGTTCATCACTTTTCCTTTTTTTGTTTTTCCCTTTCTGCTAAAGCGATTTTGATCAACATGAGAGGTAAATTAGCACACTTGTTCCATTTTCTACCTTGAAATCATATAAGCCAAATTATGAGCACTGAAAATTTTCTCTTTTTGGTCCAAAGAATGGTCTGAGTTTTGAAAAATGGAATAATTTTTGAGAAAATCAGTCAACTTCATTAAAAGTCCTCAAAATCTATTTTTGCAAATGACCACTACTCGATCAACATGAAATCAACCCTTGAGATGTACACTTGAATTCATCTTGTGACTGAACTCGTCTGAAGGAGAAATAGGACAACTGAATCAAATAGGGACGAGCCATTAAATATGGATAGCCGAGCCGAATAAAGATACACCAATCAAACATGGACGAGATGAGTGAGTTGACAAATGATTAAGGCCGAACTTCAAGATGAAGCTGCCTACGTATCCCAAAGATCGGAATCAGGCCGTACGTAGTTCCGGTTAAGGTTCACTCGGGTATTGACACTCTCCTTTTGTGCTCTAACTTTTGCCAAAGTCGCCCTTTCGGGTTTTCAACCTTGCGAGCTTTTCATCATTTTCATATATATCTTTCTTTTTTCTTTTCTTTTTTTTTTTTTTTTTTTTTTTTATGCTCTAACTTTTGTCTGGGTCGCCCTTTCAGGTTTTCGACCCAGTGAGCCTCTCAAGGGTAGTACTTCTTCAGCTTGTCCATGTTGATTGGTTGTGAAAACTCCAAACCATCCAAATCCATGAGAATGACTGCTCTTCCTGACCAGATTGATTTAATGATGTAGGGACCCGTCCAATTGGGTCTAAACTTGCCCCTAGGATCGTGAATAGGAGCTCGGTTGTCTTTCAACACTAAGTCCCCTTCCCTCAAATTCCTGGATCTAACCTTTTTGTTGAATGCTCTGGCAATCCTGCGTTGATACCCCTGAATGTGGTATAACGCCTTCAACCTTCGCTCATCAAACAAAAATAGTTCCTCAAATCGGTTCTGTTGCCAATCAGCTTCTGTTATCTGACATTCAGCCATAATCCTTAATGAAGGCACTTCCAACTCAATCGGCAAAACAGCCTCCATTCCATATACCAAAGAGTAAGGGGTTGCCCCTGTAGATGTTCGGATTGATGTCCTGTATCCCCAAAGTGCAAAAGGCAACTTCTCTGGCCAATCTTTATAAGTTTCTACCATCTTACACAGAATGTTCTTGATGTTTTTATTTGCAGCTTCAACGGCTCCATTGGCTTGTGGCCTGTAAGTTGATGACTTGTGAAAAGCCACATTATACTTCTCAAGTAGAACTGCCACTTCTCCTTTGAAATGTGAACCATTGTCTGAAATTAATTCGTTTGGCACCCCGTATCTGCAGATAATGTTATTCTTGATAAATTTGGCCACATGTGATGTTTTCAACACTGAATATGACTGCGCTTCAACCCATTTGGTAAAATAGTCAATGGCAACCAAGATGAACTGATGCCCATTTGAACCTTTCGGTGTGACTGCCCCGATGACATCTATGCCCCAGACTGAGAAAGGCCAAGGCGAAGTCATGTTGTAGAGTTTTGATGGCGGGATGTTCACGCGATTGGCATGGATTTGACATTTGTGGCATCGCCTAACAAAGTTGATGCAATCACTTTCCATGGTTAACCAGTAGTATCCTTGTCTAAGGATTTTTCTAGCTAGCATTATACCGTTCATATGGGCTCCACACTCTCCTCCATGGATGGCTTCCATGATACGTTTTGCCTCTTCTTCTTCTACACATAGCTTGTGCATTCCTAGATGCCCTCTCTTATATAACTTATCTCCGCAAATGACAAACTGAGTGGCAAGACGCTGTATCCCCCTTTTGTCTTTGGTGTTTGCCCCTTGTGGATATGTACCACTTTCCAGAAAATTCCAAATATCAAAGTACCAAGGGTTTTCATCTTGAACTTCTTCCGTTGCGGCTATCATTTCATATGCGGGGGTGTACCTTTGTTCTATAAGGATCGGACGCATCTTGACCCCGACCGGTATATCTATCATTGATGTTAAGGTTGCCAACGCATCAGCAAATCGGTTGTTCTCTCTTACCAAGTGCGTAAAAGTCAGTTTTTCGAACCTCGGGATCAACATGTCCAAGGTTTGATGGTAGACTTTCATTTTTTCCTCTTTAACTTTCCAATCTCCGTTGGCTTGAGAGACGACCAAGTTTGAGTCCCCGATCACATCCAACCTTATTGCCCCTAGTTCCAGGGCTGCTTCCAATCCGGCAATGCATGCCTCATACTCTGCTTGGTTATTAGATACCCTGAATTGGAGTTTGAAAGCTAAGGGGATATGGGAATCATCCGGCAATATGAGCAACACGCCTATTCCATAGCCAAATTGATTAGACGCTCCATCAAAGTACAACTTCCAAGTGTCTTCTTCCATCTGCATGACCTCTTCATCTGGGAATGAGTACTCCACATCTTCTCCTCCTTCAATTGGGTGATCAGCCAAAAATTCTGCTACAGCCCTTCCTTTGACAGATTTGCGAGTGACATATTTAAGGTCAAATTCAGAAAGCAAGAGTAACCAACGAGCTAGCCTACCGGTAAGAGCTGGTTTCTCAAAGAGATATTTGATAGGGTCTAATCTTGAAACCAGAATTACCGAGTGAGCTAACAAGTAGTGTCTTAACTTCTTGGTGGCCCAAACCAAAGCCAAGCAAGCCTTTTCCAAGGAAGTATAGCGGATCTCGTAGTCAAGCATCTTCTTACTCAAGTAGTAGATGGCTTTCTCCACTTTCTCATCTGACTCTTGCGCAAGCATACATCCCATGGTTGATTCAGTCACTGATAAATACAAAATTAGCGGTTTTCCTGGCTCGGGCGGTGATAACACAGGTGGATTCCGCAGATACTGCTTGACTTGCTCGAATGCAAACTGACATCGATTATTCCATTGGAACTTCTTCCCTTTCTTTAGGAGACCAAACAGTGGTTCACAAGTCAAGGTTAGCTTTGAAATAAACCTCCTTATGAATTGCACCTTTCCTAGAAAACCCCGCACCTCTTTTTCAGTCATTGGTGGCGGCATTTCTAAGATGGCCTTAATTTTAGATGGATCAATTTCGATTCCCCGTTGTGTGATCAGAAATCCTAACATCTTACCCGCAGTTACCCCAAAGGTGCATTTTTGTGGATTTAGCCTTAGCTTGTATTCCCTAATTCTCTCAAAGAATTTCTTTAATGCAGTGTAATGGCTTTCCCGATCTTTGGACTTGACAATCATGTCATCTACGTACACCTCAACTTCCTTGTGGATCATATCATGCAAAAGAGTGGTAGCAACTCTCTGGTAAGTAGCCCCGACATTCTTCAAACCGAATGGCATAACCCTGTAGCAGTATGTCCCCCATGGTGTGGTAAATGCTGTCTTTTCTCTGTCCTCTGGAGCCATAAGGATTTGGTTATACCCTGAAAAACCATCCATGAATGACAGTAAAGCATGTCCTGCAGTGAAGTCTACCAATTCGTCGGTATGTGGCAATGGGAAATCATCTTTTGGGCTAGCCTTATTCAAATCCCGGAAGTCAACACAAACTCGGATTCTGCCGTCTTTCTTCGGAACTGGCACAATATTGGCTAACCAAGTAGGATATTCTGATACTAGCAAAAAACCAGCATTGATTTGCTTAGTAACCTCTTCTTTAATTTTTAAGGCCAATCAGGACGAATTCTCCGAAGCTTCTGTTTGACAGGTCGGGACCCAGGGTCGAGAGGGATCCTATGCTGTACAATCTCAGGGTCAATTCCTGGCATGTCTTCGTAGGACCATGCAAAAACATCTTTGAATTCTGTTAATAAAGCAACTAATTGTTCACGTTCCTCTGAAGATAATGTAGAACCAATTTGAATCAAGCGAGGATCTTTTTCAGTACTCACATTTACAGAAACAATTTCATCCACTAATGGCTTAGCACGCCTTTCTTCCTCCCAGTCGATTAAATTTTTCAAAGCCCGAGGAATTTCTTCCTCTTCGTTTTTATCAAAATTTTGAAAATTTTGGTCAATATTATGAACTATGGGCACATAAAAGTAAGCGGAAATCACATCTTCATTCAAAGCCTCAGGCTCACAAGTTGCAACAGACTCAAAAGAGAAAGAAAAAGAAGACTCAGATATTTTGGACAAACTTAAATCTGCTTCTAACCCCACAGGCCCACCAAACTCAGACTTAACAGCCAATTCAGAACTCTCAATACAACTCTTTTCAAAATGCCAATTTATTTGTGAGCCATTCACCGCATCCATGATGAAGCTTGAACAGTCAGCAGGTACCTCTTCCCCGATCATGGCAATGGTCATATCCCCCAAATTCATCGGTTCAGCGTTAGTATGTGATTCTATCAGTAAGTCAGCCAGTGTTAGACCCAGAACTTCCTCTGTGCTGCTTTCGGAGCTGATCTCTCTATCTTGTCTGATGTCGATACTAGGATCTACCCCCTCCTCATCACTGTCAGAAAGCTGATGATCGAAGAAGATCTCAAACCCAGGGTATCTCTTTTTCTCCACTTGATCAATCCAGGGCTCAGGGAAACCACAGAAAGGGAAGTCTTCTCCTTGGCGGACAAAGCGTCCGTTCAAGGTCCCACGAATTGGCTTATGAACTAACTCAAACTGCTGCCCGGTTCTCTTGGCCTTGATCCTCTCCCTGATCTCTTCAGTTTTCCTTTTCCAGTCATCAACTGTGGGTGCATACCCCAGTCCGAATGCATGTGGGTTATGAGGTACTTCACTGGCTGTAGTAATACTTTTCCTGCCACTTTGTCCCAATCCCATCCCTGGAATGTGACCTAGTTTACTCATGAAATAGATTGATTGGGCACTGACGTATACACCTTCATCTTCTGCCATGAGCGTTTGAACTAGCTGGGCCTCTGCCAATGTAAAACCTGATAGGAATACATCTTCTTCCCCATGCTGTATTTCTAGCAGTGGTGTTGTGACTTCTGGGGGAGGATGAATGGATGAATTTCCGAAGACAGTGGCAATTCCTCCGCCGTATGGGTACTTTACCAATTGATGTAATGTGGATGATACAGCTTTTATCTGATGAAGCCAGGGCCTTCCCAATAGCAAGTTGAATGTTGCGGGAACATCCATGACATGAAATTCAGCTTCGTGCTCAGATGGACCCACTGCTATTTGTACTTTGATTGTCCCCATCACTTCCCGACTAGTATTATCATAGGCCCGGATCAATTGAGTAGTGGGCGTGAAATCTGCCGGCTTTAGCCCGATTGCATAAGCAGTGCGTGTAGGGCAAACATTGATGGCTGATCCGGTGTCAATCAGAACAATCAGTATCCATTTCTTTCTGCATTCCAGTGATACGTACAGAGGCTTATTATGTCCCGATCCTTCTTGTGGCAACTCTTTGTCAGCAAAAGTTATTGCTGGGATTGTTTCTCTCGGGGTGATTAATGACACTAATTGCTCAGGAGTGGTGTCAATTGACAGCTTAGCCTTGCTCAACATTGACAACATTGCCTGTCGATGTTCTCGAGAAGCCATGAGAAGACCCCAAATAGAAATGTTTGCTTGGATCTTTTTCAGTTGTTTTAGAACCAGGTCTTCTTCTACCTCTTTTCCTTTTTCTTTCTCTTTCTCTTTCTCTACCTCTTTATCTTTGCCAGAGGGTTCTCCTTGGTCTAGATGTGGAGGCTTGAAGTAGCGCCCACTCCTAGTCAAATGATCAATTTCGTCTGCATACCAAGTCTCATCCGGCACATGGTTTACCCATTCATCATCAGTATGGGCCAGTTGTAGGTCATTATCATCCCACCATTCGCCTTCGTTGATTGAAAGGCAATTATCTAGCGCTGCTTGAATCATTCCAACAGTATGCTCTAACTGGCTTTCTGGTTCTTCTTCTCTTCCTTTGGACCTCTTTCCTTTGCCACATTTAACAGGTTTCCCGAAATCAAGTCTTTTTCTTTCAGTTTCCTCAGCAGAAGTTTCATCATTGCTTAACCAACTGTGACTGTAATTCTCCGGTTCCCACCATGCCCTCTGCACATTCTCAAGATCTAATTCTTCGAAGAAATGAAGATTAGCCAAGTCTTCCTCTGGGTCGGCCAAATCATCCAACCCCTTTTCAAGTACATCATCTCTGACAACATTGATAGAAAATGAGTCAGGCAGATCAACCTCAAGCTTTAGTTGACCATCGGGAATAATATACCGGCTAGGATCATACTTTTTCTCTGATAGTTTGCCAGCCTCAAGCATAGGTACTACCACCATAGGGTTTTTGGGTTTTGGCTGGGTTGGAGGTGCATCCATCATGCATAACTCAATGCCTTCAGGAATATATACCTCAGGTTTTGGTAAATGAGTAGGTGTGATATAGATACTAGGGTTGAAGGTGGATGAAAGTGTATGGATGAGGTTAAGATGAGGAGGTGATGGAACTCTGTCATGGGGTGGCAACGGGTTGGTAGTGACGTTGGGTTTTGGCGGTTGTGGGGGAGCTATGACTTTATTGTCTATGAGATCTTGGATCTTATGTTGGAGACGAAAGCAACGATCTGTGTCATGTCCTGGTTGTTGGTGGAAAGCACAGTGTTTGGTAGGGTCATGTTTGGCTGGGAGAGGTTCGGGAAGAGGTCGGGGGTCCAAAGGTTTCAAGTACCCTCTTTTTATCAAGATGTTCATTGCTTTAGAGAGTGACATATAGAGAGGAGTGAATGTTCTACTTGGAGCTCGGGTTGTGTTTTGCAGGCCAGCATGAGCAAAGGGATCGGCTATTTTAGTGGTGGTGGCAACCAAGTTGATTTCAGAGGGTTTCACAGCTGTGCTACCACTGGTGGTAGTATTGGAACTGCGACCAAAAGGTTTCCGAACAGGTTCCTTATCATCAATAATTCCCTGTTTGATGGCATCCTCTATCTGAACCCCTATCTCTTTTAAGTCATTAAAAGTGAAGAGCGGGAGGACTATCATTTTTTGTAACATCTTTCCATGTAGATTTCTGACTATCATACGAATTTGGTCCTTTTCAAGTGGTCTGTTGGTCATCATTGCTGCCTTTGCCCTCCATCTGGTGATAAAGGTCATGAAACTTTCATTGGGCTCTTGACGGGTGGCTTCTAATTCCCGAGTAGTCAATTCAATCTGGGTGTTATAAGCATATTGGGTGATAAAGGCCCCGGCTAACTCTTCCCAACTTTGTTTTACCGAGTCCTCTAACTTGGCGTACCAGATGGCAGCCACTCCTGACAAAGTTCGTCCGAATAAAGAGAGCTTTTGCGGACGAGTCAAACCCATAGGCTTTAAGACATCAGAGAATAGGCGAATGTGCACCATTGGGTCACCGGAGCCATCAAACCTATCAATGTGTGGCATTTTAAACCGTTCTGGCAACTTCACAGCTGTCTCAGTGTACCCGTCTTCGATGTCCGGGATTGAATTGACTCTTTGTGCCTTTTTGAAAAGTTTTTCCAACTTGGCTAGCTTTAACATAGTTGAGTCAGACTCAGGTGCTTCAGAGGGATGGAGCCCTCCCACTGGTTGTGGAAGAGGAAATGATCCTCCTGAAGTTTGTGCAGGAACCCTCAGATCTTCTGGTGAATTAGGTTCGGGAAACTCGTCAACCGGTGGAGGTAGAGGTGGAACTGGCTGAGTCACCGGAGGTGGTTGAGTAATGGATGCCCCAGATGAGCGTTGCAGTTCAGCAAGAGTATTGCCTTGAGCAGCAAGAGTAGTGCCTTGGGCAGAAACCGTAGTGGCAACAATATCCATGCTCCGTTGAAGGCCCAGTAGTATGTCTGCTATATTTTCTGGAATTTGAGCCATCACTGATTCTGGTGAGTTAAGTGGTGATGATCTAGCAGGTGAAGAAGGGGTATTCTGGACAGTTGATGAAGCTTTTGCTTTTCTTCGTGTAACCGGTGGCAAAGAAACTAACACTGGCTGACCCTGAACCAAATCTATACTTTTGCAAAGTCTACCAACTCGGGTCCACAGAACTTGGGGGATATTAGACCTTTCGGAAG
Source organism: Camellia sinensis (assembly GCF_055761805.1). NCBI lineage: Eukaryota > Viridiplantae > Streptophyta > Magnoliopsida > Ericales > Theaceae > Camellia > Camellia sinensis. The sequence goes on along the minus strand of NC_138968.1, from coordinate 156,061,848 downwards.
CTATAGTGCTCGACTACCTTGCTGAAACAAAATGGGACCCCCAATCAGAATTTCATCAGCATCCCAGCTCGACTGATTACTGCTAACTCATGTTGGAAAAAAACTAAACTCAACCACACAAGCTGAAATGACTGAACCACTCATCTGAATCTAAGAATCCCCATACATTGCGCATAACACATAGCATGAAAGAGAACAAACACCCCTATGGGGGCTAGGGTTACCCTGTCCTAACTTTGAAATGATCTAGGGTTTCACTATTCAAACAAGCGGCATCATACATCCTAGAAATGGGAGAGCATCCTGTCCTAATTTTGGAAGGTACTAGAGCTCATTATATGTACAAGGTTGGCTCTACTTTACGGGTTGAAGCCAAGGTGACGTTACCAAAGAGTCCTTTGGGTCATAACCAATAAAGATCCCAGGAAATCAGAAGAGTCAAATAGCCTCTCTTCGGAGTCTGAGAACCTTAGATAGCAAAGCTAGATAGCAGGGCTACATAGCAAAGCTACCCTTTTGACAAATCTCAAAAGGTTACAACACAAGGCCTCTAAAGTATCGTAAAAATAGGTATAGTGTCACAAAAAGCTTACCTGTGCTCCCACCAGTATCTGGGCAACACAAGGACTTGAAGTGCACCAATGAATGCAATGCAATGAACATATAATTGAAAATAAAGGTCATATCATGGAGTTCGAGTCAAGGTTTCATAAAATCCCCAGCAGAGTCGCCAGAAACTGTAACATGCCCGGGGGGTACCCGCGCGCGTTAAACAGTTCGGACCCCCGAGATCTCTTTGATCTATTCTCACGAGTGCAATGTGAAACATAGATGAGAGTCCAGATTTGGCAACTTTTATTGAAAATCCATTTTATTGCAATTTTGTCAAAAATGGACTGCGTCATCAGATCTCAGAGTCGCCACCTAATATTTATTTTGGGAAAATTAGGAAACCCATAACTCGTGCCAAGGCCACTGTTCGTCGTAACCAAGGATGCTTGGCTCGGAACCTTAGGTATGAGAGGGGAAGGTCAATAATGAGCACCCCCGCCCACCCGATCAAAGATCGACCTTTACTAACCATGATATGAATTTTATTTTATTTATATGTTCATGTTCTGATTAGTTAATAAATCCTAAAATTTACTATGTGAAGCATACAAGTATAGACTATGCCATTCATTTTGGAGTAATTTGATATCATGCATTTTGAAAGAGTTTTGACGATGTACAACCCAAATAAATTGAGTTTACAAGCATGAAAAATCAACATCATTCCAAATTAAGCGACACAACCTCCATCCACTGGCATTCATAGAGTTATATCACATAAGCAACTAGCCTCATGGTAGAATGCTAGACATAGTAAGAAAAACACACACACACGGGATGCTAAAGCATAAAAACTCACATGTTTGACGTCCCACGAACAAGCTGCAAAACAAAGTTAGTAAAATATGCATGATCTTATATACAAAATCCTAATGCAATTCACTCATGAGATGCAACTAAAGATTCGGCTTCTAAAATATGATATGTGAATCATCTCAAGAACATGAGGTAGCGCACATAATCACATAGGAATTGATTAAATCTACAAATGCAAACTTAGCTGAATCAAGATGCATGAAACATGGATGCAAAGCATAACTATGATGAAAAATAAATATGATGTTTATGTACAAATAAAGAAAGCGAGTAAAAGAACGGGATAGAAAGAAGAGGGGCGGGGAATTATTACAACATTTAAAGAATAATTACAAACCAAATTAGAGAGGGATGAGGAGAATATTACAACAAAATAAAAACCTCACAATACACTCAAAATAAAATAAATAAATAAAATAAAAGCTTCATGTTCTTTAGAACCGCCGGCGGAAATTGGTCAATATTGGGAGATTACGCCATCTTGTTCGGAAGAAGCTAACCGACCGGCCAAATAGGCCGGCCGGCGAACTAGGCCAAGCAAAACCTGTCTTGTTGCAAAACCAAGAAAAGGAACAAACAAAAAAAATATGTAGGTGGCTCAACTAACCACTACCGGTTAGATTAAAAAAGAAAAGAAAAAAAAAAAAAAAAAGTGCAAACTCACAATATAAGCCTAAAGCAATAAAACAAATATAAGATAGAACATGCAAGATTATAACGGAACTAATATGAGACTAATACACGAAAAAAAATAAATATGAGGTAAAACATGCAAGATTACAACAAAACTAATATGAAATTAAAGTATGCGAATAAAAATAAATAAATAAATAATTATGAGCGAAACAAACCACTAGGATTATAACAACACACTATGAAATATAAAGTAAGAAAATAAATATGAGATAAACAAACTACTTGGATTATAACAAAACACAATGAAATAAGAAGCAAGAATATAAATATAAATATAAGAAAATGAAAGATTAAAAATTCACCTTCCAAAGAAAGATTGAACTTCTTGATTTCCAAACTTCCTCTTGATCACCCTCAAGTGTAGGAAGTGTGTTCTCAAATCCTCAATTCGAAATTATGGAGTTTATGGAGTTTGTGGTATGGAAAGTGGCTAACTCTTAAGTTTTTCTCACTTTCAATCACTAAACATTCTTCCTTATGATCGAGGCGATTGATCTTTGGCTATATCAGAATTTTTGGAGTGGTTTTGGTGTATGGAAATGAGGAATTTCAGTAGCTATGGAAGGTATGGGGTGTATATGGAAGATAGAAATATTTTTGGCTAAACAACTCAAATTTTCTCTCTTTTTTCACTCTTTTCTCACTCCTTTCTCTTCAATTTCGTGGTCCTCCTCCTCTCTTACAATATGATCATTCTATATAGGCAATGAGGGAGAGTAAAGGTCAAAAAGAAGGTGGGAGACAAGGTGAGAGACAAGAATGTGATAGGAGGGCAAATTTTCAAGGTGGTTGCATGGGATACTCCTTTATGGATGCAAACAAAATATCTTTTTGACTATGGAGGATGATTAGGTATAATGGAGGGTGAGTGGATGCACTTGAATGGCTCAAAAAATGGGTAAATGGGTTGTCCCAACCGAACCAAAACCAGGAAAAAATGGGCTATTGTTGTTTTGGGTCGAATCAACAAAATTTGCTTTTAAGCCCAACTTCAAATGGGCATATCTCCCCCATATGGTCTTGGTTTTAGGCAGTTCTTTAGTCCAAATTGAAGCCCCAGAAGTCTACTTTCCAATGGTGGTGGACTCACATTTAAATTCTAAGTGTACAAAGAGATATGCCTAATTTAGTGAAGGCTGTCTCAGGCTAGATCAACAAAATCTGCTCTTAAGCTCAACTTCAAATGGGCATATCTCCCTTATTTGGACTTGGTCTAAGGTGGTTCTTGGGTCTAAATTGAAGCCCCAGAAGTCTACTTTCTAATGGTGGTAGCCTCACATTTAAATTCTAAGTGTACAAACAGAAACACCTAATTTAGTGAAGACTGCTCATTTCCTTCTTAATGATTTGATACTCATCCTTTTCCTAAACCAGCTTTCTTTCATCCCCTCCTATTTCCTTCAACTCCAAACCTATAAAGAAGATATTTTTAAATATTTTTCAAAAATTTCACCTCCCTTCCATTTATTTCCACTTTGTCCTTACTCGGTTTACTGAAAAGTGCAATATTTTAATCGAAATGGAAGCCTCGGGACATCGTAGAAACATTTAAAAAAAACATATTTTGAAAAGAGGGTTTTAAGGTCTAAAATAGTTTGGCCAAAAAAATGGGTGAAGGTTGGGATTAAAACTTAAATTCCATCTTTCTTACTGAGAATTTTGTGAGAAACACATTCTAATTGTCATCATCGGGTAATCAAAAGAAAGCGCCCGAGTCTTAGGGCCGGTCAAAATGGGGTGTCTACAAAGGTCCACGCTCGAGTGTGGATTACCTCGCTCGAGCGGACATGCAGATATTGAAGCTTTGCTCGAGCGTGAACTTTCTCGCTCGAGTGGACTGTAAAATCGACAAAATTACTAGATGCATGATTTTCACGCTCGACGGGCGCTCGACCCCCGCTCGAACGTGAGACTCAGAGTCTCGCTCGAGCGGACTGCAAAACACACAAACTTCTGGGTATACACATTTCACGCTCGAGCGTAACTATCGACACTCGAGCAGAAGTGCATGTACTCAGGATTCACGCTCGAGTGTGAAAGTACCCGCTTGAGCGTGGGTCGAATTTCTGGAAAATCCAGATTGACCTCCAAGCATGTAACTTAACCTTTAAGCCTACAAAAATCATTTTTCTGGGCCAATATTTGAGGAAACATAAAATAACTTATTAAAAATCATTTTAAGAAATCATGGCCCAAGAGCAACCCAATTTGTGCAAAATCAACATGAACTCTAAGAATATGCCATTAATACAACATGCAAGAATCTCATTGAATCCAAACCCTCCAAAACATGATCAAACTTGATAATTTGATGGACAACAAGATGAATGACCATAATGTGAGTGAAATTAACACATGTATGGAAGAAATCTTAGAATTCAAACTCAAAGCATAGAAATTTATGCATGCATGCATGCATGGACTCTCAAAACCACACTTTGAGCTAAATCTTGATTTTAAATACCAATTTCACCATGAACCTAGCAAGAACAACTCACATTCATAATTAAAAGGTTGAATTCTCTACCTTTAGGCCTTCAATTCCAAGTATGGAGACTCAATTATGCAATCCTCTCTTCAATTCTTCTAATTTTCCAAACAATTCTTGAAGAACTCTATTTCCTCCTAACTCTCACTCTCTCTAGTCGGTTTTGGCTCAAGGAAGTGGCTGAGGAGAGATGCTTCTCAATGCAATAAGGTGTGTCTCAAATCAAGCCACTAAGTGGCATTTGTGTAATTAGGCAAACTAATGCAATTTAACATTATTTAATCTACTTTACACATTCCAAATCGAATTTTAATTAAGCCTACTATAAAATCACATAAACTCTAACTAGTATAACCCACTAATCAATTTCTGACTCAGTTGCCGATAAGGCTTTCAATTCGCAAATCGAAACTAAAACACGAACAGATCTTCCTACACTGAACAGATAGAGACACATAAATAATGCAATACATATGCAAATTAATCCCAGATTCTTTCTAAATTACTGTTAGGCATAATTAAGTGCGGATAAACATTAATCAGAGGTTGGGATTATTACACTATCCCAGGCTACGGGCAGGTTTCGGACTGCCCACGGGCTGTGGGCCATTTTTACACTCCTAAGTTCAGCAGACCAATAGGCCTGTGGCCACCGCAGTGTGGACCAATCACTTTTATGTCATTTTATTATTATTTTTTGTTATATTTCTATCCCAAATCCCTTTTCTTCTTTTAAAATTCTTTTCACCAATTTAAGATACAAATATAATTTAAATAAATTTAATCTTGAACATATTAGGAAATGGATTAGATGAGTTGACAACACACAATTAAAAATGGAGCCATCTCTACACACTTCAATTAGGAGCTAGAAAATCAATTATTGCCAAAGCTAAAGATTAATAATTTATCCCATATTATGTAGAAATTATCAAATGTTCCAGGAACATTCGTGGATGTGTGTCCAACCAATTATATTTTATTATCTTTTCATATTATTTCTATTTTTTTAGAGTCATGTAAGTATACCTTCCTTACAATTGGACGAACACATTGCCACCTTGAAATTCCTGAAAGATTAGATAGGGGCTTTTTAATTGGGTTAGTCATTAGACTCTTTGTTGTATAGTTTATTTATTTTATTCCCTATTGTCGAGTTTTTTGTTGGTTGACTTTCCCTATTATGGGATTATTTAATTATTGTACTATGATTCTCCTAATTTAATTCTCTTCATATTTGTTCCCACCTATTGATAAAATAAATAAATAAAAATAGAGTTCACCACAGACACGTAAAAATGTTTTTTTTTTTTTAAATTAAAAAAAATGAAAACTTAGGCTAATTAGTATGGCAATGAATAGCTCACTCATTCATTGTTGACAAATAATTGGATGATTCACATTGTTTTGTTCTTTCTAACCATTATCTCAAGTAATTCAAAATTTCTACTGTTGGAACAATTTTCTTGTAAAATAAAAAATAAAACAAATCAAACAAATAAAATAAATTACTTATCGAATTTATTTTATCGAACTAAATAAATAATTAAAAAATCAAATTGAGTGTGCGACACTCTGTCCTTAAGATAGATTAACCCTACTACGGTGCTTATGGATAAAAGACGTTTATCTCCAAGAATATAATGATCTTCACAAATTGTAGTAGCACTCCAAACAATTTGTATGGCGAACCAAACCTGTATTCTATACTCTCAAAGAATTCCCTATAAATTAATATGTAGAATTATGTAAAGAAAGAGCAAAATGGGAAGGGAATAAAATTTTTCTAGATGTTTTTCAGATGTGTAAACTGCTGGAATAGGGCTGGTATTTATAGGCAATTTGACAGACCCGAACAAGTCTGAATTCAAACCGAACAGATGTAGATTCAAATGAACAGGTGCAGTTCAAAATATGAACAGATAACTGCAGCAGTTTTTATCTGTTCGAAACTGTAGCAGTTATAAAACTGTCCGGAAGAATTAATCTGTCCGGTAGTTTCTGGGACTGAAGGAGGCACAATTTTTGGACAAAAAATTTGAATTCAAATTTGAATTAATTCCAATTTGAAATTCAAATAATTTCCTACAAGAATTTGAAAAAATTCAAATAACTTTTGTCCAAAAATTAATATTAGAACCGACCCGACCCACAACCCACACTTGCGCCCGGCTTGGCTCAGTCGGTCAGTCGGATGGACGGACAGCGGCAGCGCGCGTACGCGTGTGTGGTGGTTTGAGCCAAGGTTCTATTATCCATAACTCCTCCCTTCTACAAACTTGAGATGCCTTTTGGGCCCAACCAAAGTGTTGCCAATTCGAGCTTATTTACCTACACAAGCTGTCTTAAACTTTCAATGTAGGACAAGCCTTACAAGGAAACCCACACTTAATTCTTTAATTGTCCATTCCACGAACTCGAAAATGATGTCAAGTTCCCATTCGCTCATAAATGGTTTTGACAAACTGTCTTCACGGTGTGACTTGCCAAACAGTAAGGAACACGTCACCTCTTCGGATCAACCCCAAAAGACGTTTGGGGCCCACTCAAAATTGGGCTCAAAGTCGGCCCAAAATAAGCCTATAAAAAAAAAAAAAACCAAATTTCCAACAATCCCCCACATGAATGGAATTTGACGGAGAGAAAATACAACAATATGATCTAATTTTAGAGAGTACATAAATTGAGAATTTTCTGCAAAGGATAAGTAGTTTTTAGCTTTGAACCTTCCCTTGTGAGACACTATCAGATTTACTAGCTAACCAGTGAACATGATGTTTTGAGCTGTTCAGTCATTTGTGTAAACCAAGACAATAGAACTCACATAGTATATCACCAGAAACAGTTTAGTTCTCACTATTGTGTTTATTTTGGCCCTAAACAACCTGGTGTTTCATGAGTAATCTAGAGAATTGTAGCCCTTCACAAGTCTCATAGAACTGACCCAGTTCACACTCATATAGGTGATTCTTATAAAGAGTATCCTGCCATACTCCACTAGGTATACCTAGATATAAGAATCATTAAAAATATTACTTAACCTAAAACGCTACAAACATCACTATTTCATCATAGAAATGGGTAGGAGTTTGACTCCCCAATAATCCTTATCAGTTATGCACAACTCGGTTATCCTTTTGAACCTAGATCTTGGGATCCCCAGTCAACTAGGTTGGGTTGCCGTTTTGGTAACTTTTATTTAATAGACTTAAGTCCTATTCCCCTTGATGAATTCTCAACTAACTCTCTTGCTAACCCTTTGGTTAGTGGATCCGCTATGTTGTCTTTAGACTTCACATATTCAATGGAAATTATTCCATTAAAGAGTAGTTGTCTTATAGTGTTATGTCGACGACGAATGTGTCGCGACTTACTGTTATACATATGACTCTATGCTCTACCTACTGCTGATTGACTATCACAATGTATATATATAACAGGTACCGATTTTGGCCATATTAGAATATCTTCAAGGAAGTGGCGAAGCCATTCTGTCTCTTTTCTAGCTTTATCTAAAGTTATGAATTCTAATTCCATAGTAGACCTAGGAATGGAAGTCTGTTTGGAAGATTTTCAAGATACAGCTGCACCACCAAGAGTAAAGACATGCCCACTAGTAGATTTTGAGTCTCTAGTATCCGATATCCAATTTGCATCACAGTATCCTTTCAAGTACTGCTGGATATCTAGTATAATTCAGCCCAATGTTACGAGTAAATCTAAGGTATCTTAGAACTCTTATAATTGCTTTCCAGTGTTGTACTCCCGGATTACTCGTATATTTATTTAATTTACTTACTGCATAAGCTATATCTGGACGAGTGCAGTTCATCAAGTACATTAAACTTCCAATAATTTGGGCATACTCTAATTGAGAAATACTTTCCTGTATATTCTTAAAAAGAAACAAATTAACATCCATAGGTGCTCTAGCAAGATGATCACCATTTTTGCTAAACCTGTCAAGTATTTTCTCAATGTAATGTGATTGTGACAAAGTATAATCTTCTGATGTTTTGGTAATTTTCATACCAAGAATTACATCAACAATCCCCATGTTCTTCATATCAAAATGTTTATTTAACATTTTCTTGGTAGTTTTAATCATATGAGCATATCATCTACATAAAGACATACTATGACATAACCTTTATCTGTGTTTTTAATATAAATACATTTGTCACACTCATTAATTTTAAATCCATTTAGCATTATTGTCTTATCAAATTTCTCATGCCATTGCTTTGGCACTTATTTTAAACCATATAATGATTTAACCAATTTACACACTTTCTTTTCTTTTCCTGGAACAGAAAATTTTTCTGGTTGTTCCATGTAAATTTCTTCATCTAACTCACTATTTAAAAAAAACAGTTTTCACATCCATTTGATGAATTTCTAGATTATACAACGATGCAATAGCAATTAGCATTCTAATGGATGTTATTCTAATAACCAGTGAGTATGTATCAAAGTAATAAAAACCTTTTTGTCTAAAACCTTTGACCATAAGTCTTGCCTTGTATTTGTCAATTGATCCATCTGCTTTCATTTTTCTTTTGAAAATTCACTTGTATCCAAGAGGTTTACAATCTGGTGGCAAATCCACCAATTACCAAGTGCGATTTTGCAAGATGGATTCAACTTTACTATTAACAGCTTCTTTCCATAAAGGAGCTTCAGGACTGGACATAGCCTCTTTAAAAGTTAAAGGCTCATTTTCTAACAAAAATGTTAAGAAATTTGGACCAAAAGATATTGAGGTTCTAGCACGTTTACTACGCCTAGGTTCCTCTTCATCATTTTGATCTATCTTTTGCTCTTGTTCTCGATCATGAGTAGTAATAGTTTCATAATATCTTTGATTAGCACTAGTCTCATGTCCAGTTTTATTTAGAAATATATGTTCAAAGAATGATGCATTCCAAGATTCAATAATAATATTTATATGCATTTCGGAATGTTCTGATTTATGAATCAAAAACCGATATGCACTACTATTCTTGGCATAACCAATGAAAATGCAATCAATGGTTTAGGACCTATCTTAGTCTTTTTAGGACTAGGAATAGCCACTTTAGCCAAATACCTCTACACTTTTAAGTATTTGTAAGATGGTACTCTCCCATGCCACATTTCATAAGGTGTTTGAATCACTTTATTTCGGGATACTTTATTAAGTATATAATTACCAGAAAGTATTGTTTCCCCCCCACAAGTTCTGAGGTAATTCAGAATTTATTAACATGGCATTCATCATTTCTTTTAAAGTCCTATTTTCCTTTTTAGCAATTCTATCTTGTTGAAGTGAATAAGAAGCGGTGGTTTGATGAATTATTCTATGTTCTTTACAAAATTCACCACAAGGTGATTTGTATTCACCACCTCTATCACTTCTAAGTTTTTTAATTTTCTTACCAAGTTGATTTTTAACTCCATTCTTGTATTGAATAAAAGTTTCCAAAACTTTATCCTTGATTCGAATTAAATAAACATAATTATATCTAGTATAGTCATCTATGAAAGTGATAAAATATTTTTTCCCGCCTCTAGTTTGAATTGATTTAAAATCACAAATGTCACTATGAATTAATTCAAGTGGTTCCGTACTTTCAATTGAATGAAAAAAAGTTTTGGATAATTTTGCCTCAATGCAAATTACACGTTTATGATTTGAATCAATGTCAAATTTAGGTAAACATTCAATATTAATTAATCTACGCAAAGATCCATAATTAACATGTCAAAGTCTACTATGCCATAAATTTGAAGACTCAAGCAAGTAAGAAGAAGATGTATTTTTATTAATACCAAAGGGTACAACAGTCATTACATTCATTTTGAAAAGGCCATCTAACATGTAACCTTTTTCTACATACATTCCGTTTTTAGTAAGTACAAACTTGTCACTTTCAAAAACTAGCCTAAACCCATTTTTATTCAACAAAGATTCAGAAACAAGATTCTTGCGAATGTCCGGTACATGCAGCACATTGTTGAGAGTGAGTTTCTTTCCAGATGCCATCTTCAGAATAATCTTTAATTGCCCTTCAACTTTAGAAGTAGAGGAGTTGCCCATAAAAAATTGTTCACCATTGTCCACTATAGAATAAGATGTGAACATCTTTTTATCGGTATAGATATGGCGAGTAGCACCAGTGTCCACCCATCATTCTTTAGGATTTCCGACAAGGTTTTCCTCGGAAACAATTGCAAAAAGATTTATGTCATCAACACCTTTGGAAATTTTGTCCACTTCGATCATATTGGCTTGAGCAGTCTTCTTGCTTATTCTTCTTTTGCTTTTGCCTTTGCTACGGCAATCTTTGGCCCGATGTCCCTCTTTATCACAGATGTAACACTTGCCATTAAACTTGTACTTTTTAGTTTCCATCTTTTTAGAGCCTTGTGATGAACTTTTTCCAAAAAACTTCCGTTTCTTTGCTTTTAGAGCATGTTCCACCACATTTGCCTTAGACTCCATTGGATGCTTACCAGCCCGCTTTTTCAGAATTGCGGTTGTCCTCCTCAATCCTCAAACACACAATCAATTCTTCTAAAGACATTTCTTTGTGCTTGTGTTTGAGGTAGTTCTTGAATTCCTTCCAGCCTTGTGGTAATTTCTCAATTAAGGTTACAACTTGGAAGGATTCACTGAGAGACATGCCTTCTGCATGAATGTCATACAGAATGAGTTAAAGATCTTAAACTTGGCTAATCACAGTCTTAGAATCAACCATCACAAAGTCCAAGAATTTTCCAACCACAAATTTCTTTGAACCAGCGTCTTCTGTTTTGTACTTTTTCTCCAAAGACTCCCAAAGTTCCTTTACTGTCTTGATAGGACTGTAGACATTGTATAATGTGTTGTCAAGTCCGTTCAAGATGTAGTTCCGGCAAAGGAAATCAGCATGTTTCCAGGCATCAACTGCAGTAACCACTTGTCGGTCAGTTTCATCCTCTTTCAAAATAGGAGCATCCTTACGGAGAAAATGAGCCAGGTTGAGAGTAGTAAGATAGAACAGTATTTTTTGTTATCATCTTTTTAAATCAGTTCCTAAGAACTTCTCTGGCTTCTCACATGATTGACTGGCACAATCACTACAGAAGGGGTTGGAGCAATTGCAGCTACCACACTAGTACTTGTTTGAGCATTAGTTTGATCAGTTTCAGTAGTCATGAATTCTAAATTATAAAACAAAATTATAATTAGAATTTTATACTACACAGAAAATTAAACCATAAAACATAGAATTTAAATTCTGTAAAATAAAAGAAACAAGAATTGTAACTTTTATTTTCAATTAATTTGTAAATAAAAAATTATTTAAACAAATTAATTCCACATAGAAAAATTATTTCTGTAACACTTCAAAAATTAAAATACTGAAAATAGAATTTTAATTAATGAACACTCAGAAATTATGTCTTAAGACCAAAATTAATTTTTGACAAACTTCACAAATAAATATTCTGAATTGTTAATGATACCAGTATATTACTACTAGTTGTCAAAAAAAATAGACAGTATATTACTACTATCTGTCAAACAGTATAATACTACTATTTGTTTTTCAAACCAAAATATTATTTTGTAAAACCACAGAAAATAATTTCTATAAGAAGAAGAAAGAAGAAAGGAAAGAAACAAAAAATTCTGTATAAACGAATAATTCGAATCTGTCTTAAGATTGTTGGAACAATCTTCTTGTAAAATGAAAAATGAAACAAATCAAACAAATAAAATAAATTACTTACCGAATTTATTTTACCGAACTAAATAAATAATTAAAAGATCAAGTCGAGTGTGTGACACTTTGTCCTTAAGACAGATTCGCCCTGCTACGGTACTTACGGATAAAAGATGTCTATATCCCAAGATACAATGATCTTCACAAATTGTAGTAGCACTTCAAACAATTTGTACGGCGAACTAAACCTGTGTTCTATACTCTCAAAGAATTTCCTATAAATTAATATACAAAGAAAGAGCAAAATGGAAAGGGAGTAGAATTTTTCAAGATGTTTTTCAGATGTGCAAACTGCTGAAATAGGGCTGGTATTTATAGGCAATTTGACAGACCCGAACAGTTCTGAATTCAAACTGAACAGATGTAGATTCAAATGAACAGATGCAGTTCAAAATATGAACAGATAATTGCAGCAGTTTCTATCTATTCAAAACTATAGCAGTTATAAAACTGTCTGGAAGAATTGAATCTGTCCGGCAGTTTCTGGGACTGAAGGAGGCACACTTTTTGGACAAAAAATTTAAATTCAAATTTGAATTAATTCTAATTTGAAATTCAAATAATTTCCTGCAAGAATTTGAAAAAATTTAAATAAATTTTATCTAAAAAATTAATGTTAGAACCGACTTGACCCACAACCCACACCTGCGTCCGGACGGCGGCTCGCGTGGTGGTGGTTTGAGCCAAGGTTCCATTTGTTCATAACTCCTCCCTTCTACAAACTTGGGGTGTCCCTTGGAGCCCAACCCAAGTGTTGCCAAATAGAGCTTATTTAGCTATACAAGCTTTCTTAAAGTTTCAATGCAGGATAAGCCTTACAAGAAAACCCACATTTAATTCTTTGGGTGTGTTTGATTGGACGAACTGGATAAGAGGGGATTAGAATCTATCGGATTTGAGTCTTGGGACTGTGAATCCTCCGGACTATTTGGTTGAATTGGATATGTATCATGTGTTTGTTTTTTCATGAGATTAGATGTTTGGAAAGAACTATTTTTAGTGAATCCAACGTTTGGTTGGACGGACTGAATAGGATAAATGACCAAAAGACTATTTTACCTTTTTTCAATAGTTTATTAAATAATAGCAATATTAAACATATCTTTAATATTTTAATTATTTTTATCTAGATTAAATAAAAATTTATTTAATTTTATTTTTTACACAATTAAATAAATTTATTTTTAAAAAATTAAATAAATAAAATATCAATAATTAAAATTTTAAATAAATTTGTTTTTAAAAATAATAATAATTAAACAATGAAATTAAATAAAACATCTATTAAAATTTAAATAATGAAATTAAATAAAATATAAACAAAATTTTAAAATAAAACATCAACAAAGTATCTATAAAAAATTATTTAAAAAAAATTAAATAAATAAAACATCAATAAAAAGTTAAATAAAATTATTTTATTTTTTAAATTGAGACATTTAAATTTTATTGAATTTTACTAAATATAATATATAATTAAATAGTAGAGGGTCAAAATGATCATTTTACTACCTCATCCCAACAGTGGATTGTCCTCCCAAAATTGTCTCACACCCCTCCCAGGACACAATAGTCCCCCATATGGGGGATAAGGAGTCCGATCGGACTCCATGTCCTGCGGACTAAAAAAAAAATAAACGGCGGATTGGATACTTACTCCGGATTACAATCCACACAGTAAATAGTCCCCCCTTATCCCCCCAATCAAACACACTCTAATTGTCCATTCCACGAACCCGAAAATGACATCAAATTCCCATTCACTCATAAATGGTTTTGACGAACCGTCTTCACCGTGTGATTTGCCATGCGACAAGAAACACGTCACATTTTCGAACCTACCCTAAAAGACATTTGGGCCTACTCAAAATTGGGCTTAAAGTTAAGCCTATAAAAAAAAAAAAAACAAATTTCCAACATCTACAAATGCCAAGTCAAAAAACTGTGAAACCTAAATTCATTTACCACAGAACAAAAGACTAGAATTATATTAAAAAGAGTAATACTAGCAAACAAAGAAAATTATAAAAACCTTTTTTTTCAACAAATTATAATATGACACCAAAAATGTTTGGGATCCCCTTTTTTTAGATTTCCATAACCCTTTCGATTTCAACCATTGATGTATGTGTGGGGCTCACATCATCAATGGTTAAGATCTAAAAGAGATGGTGAGAATCTCAAAAAAAAAATTAGGATCTCAAATCATTGTTGATATAACGCTCACCACTTTAGGTTGTTAGGTTCCATTTGGCATACTAATATGATATATCAATTTTTAAAACAAAAATTATCCAAAAAATTCAGACTTTGATTGGTTTCATTTTCAAATTTTTTTAAAAATACAAAAATAAATGTCAAAAAGACATTTTCAACTTTTTTTAGAATTATTTTTAGCCCAAACATTTAAAAATAATTAGTATTTATTTATTATTTTATACACTAAATTAATTTTTATTTTATTTTTTTAAAATTCTTCAAAACATGACTTTGTTGTGGAAAATTCTCTGATAAGATTCATTAATATAGGACATGTGATAAAAACAAGCACTGGCCCGTGACCACTTTTATCGCTTATTTCAGAGGAAAAATTCAGTGTAATAATAGTGCTGATGTGGTATTATTAATACATAATAAAATCAAATGATGTAAAAGGTAAATGAGATATTTATTTATAATTTTTTTTATTATTTATATTTCAGTTAATTTAAATTATTTTTTTTATATTTCAATAAATTTTATGGGTGACATAGCCACTAAAATACCTTTAATAATATTCACATTAACAGTGTGAATGTTCTATAATATGAACATTGACATTTTCAATGTGAATGTGAAAATATGATAAAATATGAATGTTTAGATTATCATATTAACAAGAGTTAAAAATATATTTGTAAAGGTAAAATTATTTACAAAATACTTTAAATGTGAGAATTAAAATTTAGTACATTAAATGTTCAAATAATAAAATTTATTAGAATACAATAATATGTTATGAATTAATTGAGATATAAGTACTTAAAAAAAATTCCCTAATAAATCATCCAAAATAAATTCTAATTTTCAAGTACTACATGTATATGAAAGGTGAATTTGCATACAATTTTTTTTTAATCTTCTATGTATACATAGCACTTAAAAATTAAAATTTACTTATCACATCATATAATAATTTTATTGTATTTTATTTATAATACCACGTGAGCGATATCACCGTTATATTAAATTTTTTCTCATCCTAGTATTAAGTTAACACACGTGCTTAGCGTTCCCAACCTTTGACCGTCTGGTTCGGAGCAAGTTATACCCACGTGTGTCTCCACATTCTTTGGGTACCGAACGAGTAAAAGGGTGTGACCATTACAGTTCTCTCATACCCATCTCTCTTCACCCAGTTCGCCACGTGGCAAACACCCAATGCCTCCAATAAATACCAAACCTCCCCGGTTGACTCAAAAGCTCCCCCACAAAAACAAAAACAAAAACAAAAACAAAAAAATCTCAACCCACATGAGCAATACTTCTCTTCTTCTTTTGTTTTACTTTTTTACTTTTTTTTAATCTCTGTTATTTCACTTCTGGAAATCAAAAACTTTGTATTGCTTCATTAATGGCTTCTTGTTTCCTCGATCTTGGTTAATTAGTACATTCCCAATAATTTCGTGGTGGGAATTTGATTATTAGACCTCATTTTAACAGAACCCTCGTTCACTATAAAAGTTTTAAATTCATTTGAGTTCTAGTACCAAAAATTAAAAAAATAAACATTGAAGAAAAATGCATTTCTTTTCAAGTTTAAATGTTGATTTGGGGGATTAGGAGGGAGATTAGTTAGTGGGGTAGCTGAATTCCCGCCACAACAATTTTTTTTTTTCAAAAGTTAGTTATGTTCGGTGAGAATAAAACTAATCAGGTCAAGGTAGCCAAGTATGGAGCCTGTGTGTGAGTTTTGTGGGGTTGTGAGGGCAGTGGTTTACTGCAAATCAGATTCAGCCAAGCTTTGCTTGCGCTGCGACACCTGTGTCCACTCTGCCAATTACCTGTCGCGTAGACATTCTCGTTCGCTCATATGCGACAAGTGCAATTCGCAGCCAGCAATTGCACGTTGCATGGATGAGAAAATGTCTCTGTGCCAGAGTTGTGACTGGAATGGCAATGGCTGCTCAGGCCCAGGTCATTCGCGCCAACCACTACGTTGTTATTCGGGTTGTCCTTCTTTGGCTGAGTTTTCGAGGATTTGGTCCTCTGTTCTTGATGTCCCTCCTTCTAATGGTGGTTTTGAGCAAGGTTTTGGTCCCCCTGGTACACTGCCCATTAATGACAATTGCTTCCTTAGTCCTTGTTTGGAGAATACCAGTAATGAGGGGTCAGTTGGGTTGGTGACGAGCGAGTTGAATTGTGACAAGTTTGAACCTTGGATCGGTCCATCTACTGTGATTCCACCCAGCCCAAATTTCCTACCTCTCTGCAGTAAAGATCAGACACTTACTTTTCCTAAGGGATCAAACCTACCTAAGGTGATTTCTCTTATTTCTTTGGTAATTTATGTTTTTGGATAGAACCCTTATGAAATGGCAATGAACAAATCTGTAACCAAAGGCTTGATTTGCTTTGTCTGAAATAGGGTCATTCCAGTTACAAGAATCTTGAAATTAATGATGGTGAAGATCTCTGTGAAGGTCTCAACATGGATGATGTTGAATTGAACTTTGAGAGCTGTGATGAGATATTTGATTCCTCGCGAGGCCAGTCTACATACAATTTTGATGGAGAAGGAACAAATTGCCAACTAATGGAGAAAAATGCATCCGTTACTGAATCTAATGGCCATGTCGAAAGTGCCATAGAGGTTTCTTTCAGATCTATATATCTTATAGTTTGTTTAAGCAATTCCATTTTTTGTTGCAGCAACATCTGTGCTAAACAGTTCTCGCTGTGTACTCAAGACACAAAATAATAAACATTGGCACTCTTGATAATCTATTTATAATAGTGAAAAAGAAAAACATTTCAACAACTGGCTTTGATGATTATCTGTGAGACTCGGGACATGGAATTTTATGTTCTGGGTTTTGTATGATTTTGAATGATATGTGTTTTATCTAGCTCCAAACAGTTACCTAAAGATCTTGAGCCTCTGCTTATTTGTCTATTGCATTTGGTCTGAATGCATCTTAGGGTTTTGCACTATTTCACTGATTCCCTTTTCTTGTCATATGTAAAATACCTAGGTCAGCATTTAACTCAGCAATGAAACAATCAGAACAGAATTGATTGTGCTCTATAGAACATGAAATTGAAACAACCTGATTTAATTTCTATATGGTTCTTCTAGTAGAACATTATATTTATGTAGTTGTTGCCATTGTTATCTATGTATCTTATCTGACAATAATAACTGAAATGGTGGTTTATTAATTTCAAACTTCGAAGAGCACTGAAATATTAAGCTCACTGATAAAACACACTTTTTTGTAGACTATTATTAACCTTGTGGGATTTTTTTTTTAGGCGGCATCATCAACAGGAAAACAAGAGTGCATGGCTTTCCAATCGTCACGTGTTGTAGGGTCAGCTAATTTGATGCAGACTATGAGTGGAGGTTTAAATGGCATGCTTATAAATCCAAGCTGTAACAGCAATATCAACCTGAGTTTTCCGACTGGACAAGTTCATTCAAGTATATCACTTTCACTATCCAACATCACTGGTGAAAGTAGTGTTGCTGATTATCAGGATTGTGGTTTATCTCCAGTGTTTCTGACGGGTGAGTCACCGTGGGAGTCGAATTTGGAAGTCAGTTGCCCGCAGGCAAGGGACAAAGCTAAGATGAGGTATAATGAAAAGAAGAAAACAAGAATGTAAGTCGTTCAACTTCTAAAATGTAGGATATGCAGTTTATATTCATAGAAGATCTGAAATATTTTTGTTGTTTTCTGAGATAGTCTAAGTTTATTTTCTCAGCTTTTGATTGTTGGATGGGAAATAAGAAAATGTTCCAAAATGCTTGGAAAAGGAAGCCATTTTTAAGCATATTATTGTTTGTCATTCTTTTGAAGAAACTTTTAGATGTTTGAAGCTATTTTTTTTTTATATTTATTTCTGTAGTGAAATATGGCCATTTGGTAGATAAATTTGGAAGCCTAATGTCTAAAGTCATTTTCCAAAAAAACATCATGATGTCTCTATTTGAATGTCATTCAACCCCTAAGAGATTTCAATGTTTGTGGTCTGTAGGTTTGGTAAACAAATAAGATATGCTTCTCGTAAAGCCAGAGCTGACACTAGAAAGCGTGTGAAAGGTAGATTTGTGAAGGCTGGTGAAGCATATGACTATGATCCTCTTGTAACAAGGAACTTCTGAGAGCCAGATCACCATGTCCCTTGCATATCAATGCCTGATTAAAAAGGTATTGAACTGCCTACCTCCAAATGCCATGCTTCAAGAATTTTAGTTGTGCTTGTTAAGGCTATAGAGATATAGAAGTAGAAAGACATGGTCAATAGTGTTTTTGTTATCATAACAACGATAATATAATGAAACAGTAGACAGAAATGCCAAATATCAAATGCTCTTTAAATGCAACATATATAACAGAAAATATTGTCTTTAGAGATTAATCTTGACATACAATTTCTGTATCTTGATTGTCTTGGCAGGTCTCAGAAATCAATTCTTCAACCTAGATTGATTCTTTATCCTTCAACAGGGTACTCATCTTCACCCCCACACATCTACATATCTTCAATATTATGTATACATGCAGAATATTAACTAAATGTTCTCAAATAAACCACACTTCATCTATGAAATGGCAGATCTGAATACTAAATGTTCTCAAATAAACCACACTTCATCTATGAAATGGCAGATCTCGATACTAAAAAATGTTCTCAAATAAGCCACGCTTCATCTATGCAATGGCAGATCTCATTGCTGCGAATTGACTGAGAGATGATCACTGGAGCAACCCATCACATCTACAATGAAGTCTCTGCAGCTTGGTCAATCATTCTGTTTAGCAACATAATAGGTAATTGTGCTTAGGGTTCAATCAAGATGATGTCACATGATTCTTTCTCGATAAATTTCTCTTTTCAACTCACTGACTATTTTTTGTTTCTTTTCTCCAGTCCTGGAATTGTGAACAATTTTCAGTTCAGATATACATCTGATGAAGAATCTCGTGGTGACACCCTAGGGTTGAATTCCTTTTTTGCCTTGCCTCTCTTAAAGTTAATCCTTGTCCTACTTTTTCTATCAACTCTACCAATCTTGCCGTGAGGCATTGTCCTCTGTGCAAGTCAATTTTGGTTATTCCAATGTTTAAAGCATCAAACAATTTCTTTCTCGTTTTTTTATTTTTCCTTCGTGTAGTAATATTGTTGTGCGATGAAAGAAAAAGAACTGCTTTATGACTCAACTTTTACATATAATAAAATTCATCTGCTTTTTTCAATACACTAGTATTTCATCTATTAGGTTGCACTTTATTGTTACTGTTCTTGGTTAATTCTTTTTTTAGTTGTCATTGCCATTGGTATATATCTCTATTGAATGCTAGCAAAAAATAAAAAACAAAAAAATTGGCCTTTATCTTCGGGAATAAACTCCTCACTATTTTAGCTGGTAAATTATTACCCTACAATTTTTTGGTCTCAAGTATGTTGGTTGATAATGGTTCAGGGAAAATGCACTATAGCCGGTACACATTTATATACTTTTTTGGAGTGAAATATTTTGTTTGGTAACATTTACAGTAAACTTTTATTTTTCCACATAAAATATTAAGCAATCTTATGTTTCTTTTTGGTAAAAATGATGACCCCAAAAAAAAAAAAAATATTTGGTACACATGCCTAAAAAATTTATTTTGAAAACAAGTGAGAGGAAGTGGTTGGAGGTGGTGATGAGCATTGGCTGGTAGCCAAAGGGGAGGGAGAAATTGACAAAAACTTGTGTCTTTTTTTGGGGTGAGAATTTCATCTTTGTACAAACAACTGAAGCAGAAAACACCCAAATACTAGTTGCAGTGGAAACGTAATTACACAGTAAAGAAAAAACCAAAAGGAGGAGAAAAATAGATATTAGACAAACTTTGATCACATAATCATCTATGGTTTTCCTTTAAATGTGGTGTTTTATATGAATGCCTGGTCTGAGGAACTTCATTATATATGAAAATTTTACTCAAGTACTCGTACATATCTCATACTCAAATTTAAATACTTTAGAAATCCATGCTTTATATTGCTCAACTCACCTTCAGTCTCACCATGTCTTAAATGATACATTTGAGTTTTATTCTGTTTAAAAGAGTACCAAAAATCTGTGTTCTTTTCACTGACACAAAAATAAAATAAAATAAATAATAAAAAAATTCTTGGGGAATTGTTTGACTTGTTTTGGAATGCATCATGTTATGTTGTTAGATAGTTTTGACTTATTTTGTTCATATTTTCTGTTCACTTCAGGGATTTAAAATAACATCATTTAATGACTGCATATTCATGATAATATCGACTTTAGCGAGAGTTTCACACATTGAGTTACTTCTTTTCATTCATAATAATGGACTTGTACTAAAAACTAGATGCAAGCATGCAACTTTTATGCATCCATATATGCTTTCTAACATTTTATCTAAATTTTGCTTGGATGAAGAGAACAAGTACATTTCTAGGTTTTTATCAGTTTTCAATTGACAATCCAATGTTCTATGTTGATACAATTGCTTTGTTTCCATTTATAGCTGCCCATATAATAAAGACATGGAGGAGTCTTCTGTATCATCCTCAACCAATTACAAAAAAGGTTGTGGATGAACTAATTGGGGCTAATCCAGTTGGGCAGAACTGGTTCACCACAAAATCAAGGATCTAAGTCTTGCCACATACAAGACTTCCCTCCCCCAAGCTACGACCTCTAATACACCAAAAAAACAAAAAAGTTGGGGATGATATCTTTTTTTTTTTTTTTTTTTTTTCGAGTACATCGGAAATAAAGGGATGATATCTGACTAAATAAAATTTCTCTGATTTTTATATTATAAATAACAACGCTACTATATTAGCAAAGAAGAATATACTGGTTGATTAATTGATATTTCTATATAACCACATCAAGGTTGTAGCAAGTCAAAACAACCACCCCCCCCCCCCCCCCCCCCCCCAACAAAAAAAATTTATATTTTTCCATATAATTCTCTTCTTTTGTTTCCTTAAATCTTTAATCTCCCAGTACCCTGAATTTGACTATCAAATAAATCTGCCAATACCCATTTCAAAGAGCTCACGAAACAATAAATTTCAGCACCAGTTCTTTTTTTGCTACATCCAATCCGAAGTTCCAAGTAACAAAAAATGAGAAGTAGAAGGAAAAAAAGAAGAAGAAGAAGAAGAAACTTAAAAGAAACAGAAAAGTTCATTTATGTGTTTTTTTTTTTTTTTAACAAGTCATTTAAGTGTTGTTGAGCACTTTGTTTTTTTGACATTTTAATCACACTTGCTTCTCTCTCCCGGACGACTCACAATGGTTGAAAGTAGCACCTCAGTCGAAGTTCCCATGAGATATCGGTGAGTCAGGCCTTGGCATGAATTGCAAAGCAAGCTCCTAATGTGCCTTTGTGCCAAGAAGTTAGCTCCATGTACCCATTTGTCACATTTTCTACATAGAAACGCCTCGTCGGCTTGACAGTACAATGAGGCCCGTGATTTGCAGAGCACACAAGCCACCGTGCCTTGGCCAACATGAGCTAAAACAGCATCTTTTCGCCGGAAACCGCCTTGGTTTTGCTCTTCTTCTATGCCTCTGCACATTTTTACAAGTATAGGCTATTCAATAACATGTCCAAGAAGTTTAAAGTAAATAGCCATTTATATATCAAAAAACTGTAATGACAGGAATGCCAGTAGATGACAAATTGTCACTGTTTTATTGTTTATGCCCTTCCTAAAAAAGACATTGAGCAAGAGGGGCTCATTAGTAATTTTATGTTAAACTATGTTTTGACAAAACAGAAAGAGATCAATTATTCGTTGATTGAGCTTTAAGCTTTGTGAGGTGGTTTGTGAACCATAATTTTTTTTTTGGGTGTCGGAGTGGTGTGGTTGCTTACCAAGTCAATTTTGGTTGGTAAATTGTGTGGCCTAGAATCAAAGTCCCAACTCAAGTTGAATCTTGAAATTTGAGGGTTCTCTCTCAACATGTAAAGACAAATTGGGTTGGAAATTGATTTGACTTGTTCTTCATTTATCTTTGATCTTCAATTCCTTGCAAGTTTTAACTCCAATCCATGAATGGTACGTGTATAAGCATTGCTTTTGTGTGTTGTCAAATTATTCCACCTGTGTGGTTGAAACTAAGAAGTTCGGAAGTTGGGATGACAAATCTCTCCCACCAACCCTGCTCCATCTCCTCACCCCCTATCCCACTGTGTGTGATTTTTTTGTAACGAGACTCGAATTGGGCTTCATGAACCTGAATAGCACCTTTCCATCCAAATATAAACAGTGCAAAAGGTGTCTGAAAATTTACCGTCTTATTATTGAGTGTTTTGGAAAGTTGGTAAAAAGTTAATTTTTTTTACTTTTTTTAGCCTATTTTGTTTTTTTATAAGTAAAAAATGTGAGAGATGAGGTGACTTAAAATGGGTAAAAAGCTAAAAGATGGGTAAAAAACTACTTCCCAAAAGACCCCTATGAGAAGTGTGCTCCACACAACTTGTGTCCGTAATCAATCTCCCTCTTTCATGTAAGGTATTTGGTATATTAGACCAATCATGTGGCGCTGTACCCATCTTATTACACAATCAATTAAAAATAGGAGTGTACATAGATTGGATTGGTCCAATTTTAGAATAAATCAAAAACTAAACTAGTTCCTACGGTTCCAAAAAAGCAAAAATTATAACCGAACCGTTAAACATGTAGAACTAGACTAGAACCAAATCATATAAACCACTTTAGTTTGATTCAGTTTTACTAATGTAGAAATTTTATATAACAGAAATTTGATATATATTTTATTATGTTAGTAAACAAGCTAACAATAATTAGTTGGATTAAGCTGGTTTAAATTTATTATAATTTCACAATGAAGATTGTGTTTGATGTTGACCGAATTGGATCAGTTATTCGATTCTACTGGCAAGAAAAACTAATACACATAGAAGGGCAAACCACATACACCGGGTTGGATCGATTTGTTGATTTCACTGATAAGAAAAGCTAATTGTATAACTCAATACACTTAGAAGGCAAAACCACATTGAATATAAGTTTGACCTTGGATAATTTTGTTGAAAAACTCTAAGGACCCAGGAATTAAATTTGTGTAGTATGAAATTCATATATAAATAAATCTAACTGACAAGATAAAAATTTTAAATAATTTTTGAATTAATAAGGATGAATTCGTAATATTAATCTTTTCTGCCTTCTTCCCTAGCACATATGCTACTTGCATGGTTTTTGGTTGCAAAGATTTCATCCACACCCCATCATGGCCCACTGCTCCGAACATGGAAAACCATGTCCCTTGATTTGCTGGCCCATTCTTCCCTCTATGGTGAAAAATGTTTGATTTGTTTTCCCTCCATGAGGCCATCAAAATAAAAATAAAAATAAACTAAAAAATTCTTTTTTTTTTTTAACAAAAAAACTTATTTAAATTATTTTTGTAGGTAGATGTTATCAAATACTTTGTTACAAATTCTTAAAATAAAATTCTAACAAAAATCACAAGTAATAGGAGCAATCGCCAATGATAATTGACATCACCGGTCTGACTATGCAAATTGAAAAAAATAAAATCTCTCATGATAAAACATGTCATTTGATTTATCACGAAACTATTTTTGCCCAACAACCAAATATAAAAAATGCAATAGAGATGCATTTTCTTATTTGTAAATTCTTCTTCATTGATTTTTATTTTAATATGTTATTTCATAAAATATCTCACGCGTAGCCTGGGCAATCAGCTAGTATATATATACATATCTTTCAAAAGTTTTCAAAAAATAGTATGAGTAGTTGTAATTACTATTAAATTAAAATAATGAGGTGTCTATTATGACTCGAGAATGTTTGATACTATTTACATCCATTCAATTTTTTGTCATTAAAATAACAAACTTCTTAAACAAGACCTATATATATTGAAAATTATGCTCTCACAACATGTGTAGAAGAATTTTTGAAACGGCAACAAGTCTACCTCCCCAAGCTATGAATAAGGTACCGGATTGAACCAGCCAACTAGTACATATAATAAATATGTCAATTAAAATTAGAAAAATTATAAAAAAATAGTATCAATTCAAAATAATTATATTGTCATGAAAATACAAACAAGTCATGTATTAGGTTGTACAACTAAATCTTGTAATTTCACTTTTTGGTAATTATTTTGAGTTTATATAATTTTATTCAAATTGCCCCATTAAAATTCGGTATGAAAAGAGATGATACCGGTCAATTTTTTGGGTTTTATTATTAATTTCTACAGCCAAAATAATTAAGTTGACGAATTTTATTTTTAAAAAAATGGAAAAGAGTTAAGCTGGCATTATACCAAAACAATATGCCTAGTAAAGTTTCATAAAACAGTAAAGCATCTGCCCCATATAGCAACCCAAACTGCTCGGTTGGCAGTTAATAAAAAGTCAAATGTTTAAAAAAAAAAAAAAAAAAAAAAGGAGAAGGACCAATTATACCTTCTCAAATTTGAAAAAGATTAAATTATATTGTGTTTTTTTAAATTTTATAATGTAATACGATAAGTGTCTATTTGTTAATAAACGAAATTTGATAAAGGCATCAATATTTTAAAATAAATTCAAGTTTCACCATTAGATTACAAAATTCCATGATTGACCAATTCAATAGCTTATTCGCTTCTCTAGGCCTTGCATTTTCTCCACTCATACTATTGTGCTCCTTCATTATCCCTCTACAACCACAACCTTGCCCATTCCCCTTCGTCCACATTACTATTGTCATCTCTTATCCTCTTCTCAAGTACCTACACTTTGATTTCCACTTTCTTTACTCTTTACAGTCCTCCTCCCCTTTCATTTTCCTTAGCTGGTATTTGTTTGGAAGAATTCAAGTATAAAATAGGACTAATAATCTATCCGGACTAATACTACGGTGGTTGGATCATAGTTGTTTAACACTGGTGAAGAGACAATAAAAGATGTGACTGGGTGTAGATAGTTGTTAGGTGTTATGATGGTGGAACAATGGCAAAGCATGAAAGATGAAGTAATTGATAGGGGTAATGGTGATAGCAGTGGTGGGTGGTAGTAAATAAATGCAGTGGTGAAAGAAGGGGATGTACTAGCTGTATTAAATAGAGACAATGGCAATACAGACAAAAATGATAAGAGTTATGTGTTTAAAGGCGAAAAAAATAAAATAAATAATTCCAAGATGATTAAAAAAAAAAAAGGGCCCAAAATATAAATTTTGCATGGTTTCGTAACTTAACTAAGGCCTCGTTTAGCAACAGGCCGGTTTATCTAAAAAAGTCAAAAAGTTATTAAAAAAAATTAAAAAGTCAACAATTCATACCAAAAAGTCAAAAAATTTCTTTTCTCTTTACTTTTTGCACATCTTTTCGTAAAAAACTAAAAAGTCATCCTAAACATACTAGTTTTTTTAGCTCATATTTTAGTCAAATAACCAAAAAATTACTAAATTAACATGTTCCCAAACGAAACCTAAATGTATAATAGGAAAAGAAAAATACTGCTTATAGAGTTACATTTAGTTGCATTTATTATTAGTTTCTTAACTTAACTAAATATATAATAAGAAAAAAAATAGTGCTCATAAAATTACATTTAGGCTAAGCTTGGCATACACAAAATAATCCATCTTTTTATGTTTTTTTCATCACATCACCTCTCTACTTTTCTGCACATCTTTTCGTAAAAAGATAAAAAGTATACTTATTTAGGTTATCCCAAACAACTCCTTATTATCACTAGGTACGTCAAAATGTATAAAATATGTAAGTCATCTTAAACTCATTAGTAATTTAAGAAGAAATTGATATAATTATGATAACATTATAAGAATTTTCATATTTTTCTCAAAGTTTGTGGAGATAAGTATATGTGGGGATATATTTTCTGAGTCCCAACACGTGGCCAAGGTGACGCCGAGATGTCAGCTGAGGTGTCACGTGTCCATGTTATGACGCTGAGGTTATCTCGGTTAGGTCGAAGTTATCTCCGAAGATATCGGAATCCGAGATAAGCGGATAAGACACAAAGAGTCATAGAATGAGGAAGGACTTTAGCATAGATAAGGATAACACTCTTAGGGAGTTTATCTTTATCTCTTGAAGAGTTCAAGATAAGCACTGAGCAAGAGTCCATTGATGCTAGGCTTCTATGAGGACAAGGATTGAGACAACTATAAAAGAGAGGCACCCCCGATGGGTCTAAGGTACGCAATTTATATTCTGAACAGTGAGTTTAGCACTATTGATTATCTTTGAGAGATATACTGACTTTATCGTCGGAGTGCCTCCGGGTGGACGAACCACCACCGGAATCTTCTCTTTCTGTTGCAGGTCAGCCAAGTGTCATCTATTCTGCCAGTACTCTCCAGTTGAATAACTAAGTTGGCAGTGTGATCGAAAAATCACTCACACAATTTGGCGCCATCTGTGGAAAATAAAGAAGAATAGATGGCCAGTGACGGACAGAAGGAAAAGATTGGGGACGACACTCCTACTGGGAGTGGCAGACCTATCGACCTTGACGTCGAAGGAGACAACTGCAACACAGAAACTCGTGACCAGAATCACAGCAAGAAAGACGTCGGCTAGGATGGCGACGTTCCAAAGAAACCAGATCGAAGTGGGTACTACAATGAGGATGACCTCCAGGTATGAAATGATAGATGCCTACGGAGGGACGAAAAAGTAAAAGAGATGGCAAACAAATTGGCAGACCTACAATCGGTCATCAATTTCATGATGCAAAGCAACATCATGCAGCCACCATACCCGCTGCAGGACACGCTGATTCCAGCAGTCAATGCCCAGAAGGGAGGGCAAAAGACAATCCCAATAGCCCCTCAGCACACCAGAAGCGAAAAACACTCTCACCAGCCTTCCAAGGAGGTCGGGCGAGGAGAGTCAAGGAGAGAAGAATCACGAAGGACGCATCACGCAAAGGAGGCAGACCCCAAAGAACATCAGCATGTTCAGGGGCAGGCGCTGTGCTTCGACACAACTAATGGAGAAAGGTCGAAGAGGACTCACGACGAAGCCGAAAGTAGTGCACCAAAAAGATTGAGATCAGGAGATAGCCGAGCTCCTGGGCGGACAAAGGAAGACTTAAGAGATTACCTCAAAAGGAAGCAACAAAAGCCCAATGCCGAGGTGAACTCCCCTGATAAATCGAGAACACCGTTCTCGGTGGAGTTAGACAAATTTGAGGCACCGAAGAGATTCAGTATATCGAGGTTCCAAATATGCGATGGTAAGTCAGACCCCAACTTTCACGTTGGATTATACTTGAATTCAATGGCATTGTATAGTGGGAACGAGCCGTTGCTCTGCAAAGTGTTCCCCTCATCGTTCGGGGAGATTGCATCAGATTGGTTTCACAAACTACCGAAGGGAAGCGTGAAGACCTGGGAAGGCCTGGCCGAGATATTCGTGGCCAGGTTCGTGACAAACAAGTTGCAGCCATTAAGGGTGGATGCATTGATGGCTCTGAAGATCAGTAAGGATGAAGCCTTAGGGCCTATGCAAAAAGGTACTATGAGGTGTTCAACCGAATACCAGAGTGTAATCAAGAGGTGGCGGTCGTGTCTTTCAAGAACGGCCTAAAAGGCGACTGTCCACTACGAAAATCTTTGGCAAAACATTGCCAAAAAGTATGGAAGAGCTAATGGCGAGAATCGAGAAGTATACCAGAGCCGAGGAAGATACATCGGGGACTAAGGAGGCAAAGCAAGAGAAAGGAAACGACTCGCCAAAATGAGGCCGAGGTAACAATGGATTGAGTAAGCAAAGGCACCAGGAGAATTCATGGGAAGAAACCTTGGCAGGCATTGTGCTTACCACAATGAAAACGAGCATATAACTCAGGGCTGCAGAGCCCTGAAAACACACTTGGAAGACCTAGTGAGGCAAGGCCATCTAAGAGACCTTGTCGATGAGGCCAGAACAAGGGAAGAACATGCAAGATTGCCTCAAGTGACATCAGCTCCTCCTCCCCCAGCACAACAACCTCAAGCAGGAGGACCTCGGGTAATTAATGTAATTCACTCGAAGGTCAGCGAAAACGAGATCAGGGGGGAGACCCAGAAGGTGAAGCACTTGCAGCATGGCTACCAAGTCGGGGAGAAGAGACATCGGGCAGAGGAGTGCCAAGGACCAGTAGTGTCCTTTTCTGAAGCCGACCTTGAGATGGTGCAGCACCCGCATAATGATGCCTTGGTAGTATCCTTCCAGGTTGGGGAATACCAAGTAAGGCGCATCCTGATTGACCAAGGTAGCTCTTGTGACATCATGTACGTCCGATGTTACAAGGAGCTTGGCCTTCACCTATACGATATGGAGCAATCCAATAGTCCAATGGTCGGGTTCAATGGAACGTCGACATGGCCACTAGGAACAACCAGCTTGGAGGTGCAGGCAGGTACCAGGAAGATAACAACAGAGTTCACCGTAATTGACACACCCTCCCCTTACAACATCATTTTGGGAAGACCATGGTTGCATGCAATGAGGGCTATTCCCTCAACTTTGCATTAACTATTGCGGTTCCCAACAGAGCATGGGATTGAGGAGGTCAGAAGAGATCAGCTGCAGGCAAAGAATTGCTCCATGGTAGCAATGAAATCCACCTGCAGCATAAGAGAACCAGAGAAGGCAGAGATCGAAGACGAAGTCATGGAGGTCTTAGAGGATGTCGGCAATGAGCCAACCTAGAAGAGAGAAGAAGCTGAGAAGAAAATCCTCGTCCAGAAAAGGGGATGAAGAACGTTTCTTTCTTCTCGGCTTGGGCTTAGCCGAAGAAGAAGAAAAAGAGTGAGAAGCTTTTTTAAGAGCAAATATTGAGGTGTTTGCTTGGACACCTTATGAGATGCCTGGCATTGACCCCGAGGTCACTTGCCATAAACTGAATGTCGACAGGTCGGCCAAACCTGTAGTTTAACGAGCAAGAAGACCGACGTTAATACACGTCGAGGCAGTGGAGGAGGAAGTAGATAGACTTCTCGAGGCCAGGGCCATTCGAGAGGTAAATTACCTGGCATGGCTATCAAACACAATGGTGATGAAGAAGAAGAATGGTAAATAGAGGGTCTGCGTGGACTTTACCAGCCTGAACAAGGCCTGTCCTAAAGACAGTTTTCCTCTACCCAAGATCGACCAGCTAGTAGACGCCACTTCGGGCATGGAAGGATAAACTTCCTGGATGCTTACAGGGGATACCATCAGATAGCCATGTATCTCCCAGATGAGGAGAAGACTGCGTTTATTACCCCAAAAGGTCTGTATTGCTACAGAGTGATGCCTTTTGGGTTGAAAAACGCAGGAGCAACTTACCAAAGGCTGGTAACCAAGATGTTCAAACACCTGATTGGCAGAACGGTGGAAGTTTACATCGATGACATGGTCGTGAAGACCAAAGGTCATCCGGTCGACCTTAAAGCAGTTTTTGACATCCTTAAAACGTATCGGCTTCGACTCAATGCAACAAAGTGTGCATTTGGAGTAGGATCTGGTAAGTTTTTGGGATACCTGGTGACTATAAGGGGCATTGAGGCCAGCCCAGATCAGATTAAGGCCATCCTGGAATTGAAGAGCCGGACGTCGGCAAAACAGGTACAAATGTTGAATGGAAGGGTCGTAGCCCTGAATAGGTTCATAAGCAAAAGCTCAGACAAGTGCAAACCTTTCTTCAACTTAGTGAAGAAAGCCACAGATTTTTTATGGACAGAAGAATGTGAGGTTGCCCTGGCCGACTTGAAATAGTATCTGACCACAGCTCCAGTTCTTTCAAATCCAGAACTTGGGGAGAAGTTGTTTTTGTACTTAGCAGTCTCAGAACACGCAGTAAGCGCAGTGGTAATCCGAGAAGAAAAAGAGGAGCAAAGGGCTGTTTACTATGTAAGCAAAACCCTGGCCGATGTAGAAACAAGGTATCTACCCTTAGAGAAATTGGAATTGGCTTTAGTAATGGCTTCAAAGAAACTGAACCATTACTTCTAGACCCATAAAATTGTGGTGCTAATAGAACACCCCTTGAAGTCTTTGCTACAACAAGGAGACCTGACAGGAAGAATAGCCAGATGGGCAGTAGCCTTGGGACAGTATGATTTGGGGTACAGACCCAGAACAGCAATCAAAGGCCAAGTTTTGGTTGACTTCGTGGCTGAGTTCACACCAGAATCCATCGTACATCGGGCTCTGTTGAGCCGAGGTGAACGATGTCCAAGCAATCAAGGAGAAGCCCAGCCGAGCGCAACAGAACAAAGGAAAAAGAAAAAACTTAGACCCTGCAGCATTTACATCGGCGACTCCTTTCGACTATTTGTCAATGGGAGCTCAAACTGGCAAGGGGTGGGGGCAGAAGTAGTACTGGTATCTCCAGATGGAGAGGTATTGGAACAGTCCATTCGATTGGGGTTCAAGGCCTCAAACAATGAAGCAGAGTATGAAGCATTGATTGTAGGACTAAAGCTGGCGATAGCAGCAGAAGCAGATGAAGTAATAATCTTCTGTAACTTCCAGCTCATAGTCAACCAAACAACGGTCGAGTTTGCAGCCCGAGATGAAAGGATGTTAGCCTACGCAAAGGAAGTCAACAGGTTAGTAGCTTTATTTTAGAATTGCCGACTATATCCCGTTAACCGAGATAATAATAGTCATGCCGATGCACTGGCTAATCTGGCCAGTGCAATACAACCTGGAAAGGCAAGGACGCTATTGGTCGAATACTTGTCGAGCCCGAGCATTGAACCACCGATCGCAGAACACGAAACAATGTGTGTGGATATGAGACCAAGCTGGATGGATGCAATTGTAGTATTCTTAAATGAAGGAAAGCTGCCAGATGACCACAAAGAGGCACACAAGATCAGACTGAAGTCGGTAAGATTCAGTGTGACAGCAGAAGGACATCTCTACAGAAGATCCTTCACTGGACCCTTTTTGAGATATGTACATCCTTTACAAATTGAAGATTTTTTATATGAAATACATGAAGGAATTTGTGGAAGCCATGCTGAGGGCAGATCACTAGCCCATAGGGCCATTACCCAAGGGTATTGGTGGCCCTACATGTAAAAGGACACAGAGGCCTATGTCAAGAAGTGTGAAAAATGTCAAAGGTTTGCACCATTGATACACCAACCAGCAGCAGACCTGAATCCAGTATCCAGTCCTTGGTCGTTTGCCCAATGGGGCATGGATCTCGTTAGGCAACTACCCCAAGCAACTGGACAAAAGAAGTACCTGCTGGTAGCAACAGATTACTTCACCAAGTGGATAGAAGCTAAGCCGTTAGCCAAGATCCGAGATGTAGACGTGAAGAACTTCTTATGGAGAAACATCATCACCAGATTTGGGATTCCGAGAGCAATAGTTGCTGATAATGGAACACAATTTGACAGCAAGCTGATCAAGAACTTCTGTGCAAAGTTCAAGATCAATAACTACTTTTCAACCCTAAGCTTTCCTCAAAGCAATGGACAAGTAGAAGCATCCAACAAAGTTATCCTAGATGGGATAAAGAAGAGGCTGCATGCAGCAAAAGGAAAGTGGGTGGATGAACTACCAAGTGTGCTCTGGGCATATCGGACTACGTCGAGAAGATCAACCGGGGAATCCCCCTTTGCCATGACCTATGGCACAGAAGCTGTCATTCTACTTGAAGTCGGCATCCCTGGGATCAGAACCCAGGGAGTAGAGAACGGGACTAATGATGTACTCTTAGCCCGAGATCTGGACCTACTAGACGAAAGAAGGGAGAGAGCTGCAATTCAGCTCGCAGCCTACTAATAGCAGCTTGCTAGAGCTTATAATAAAAGAATCAACCCAAGGGAGTTCCAAGTCGGCGACCTAGTCTTGAGAAAAGTCGTCGGCAACAAGAAGGACCCCAGGGAGGGCAAGTTTGGCCCAAACTAGGAAGGACCATACAGAATCACTTCGGTATTGGGCAATGGGGCATATCGGCTTGAAGATAATAAGGGCAAAGAGTTGCCAAGACCTTGGAATACTTGTAATCTGAAGTTTTTCTATCATTAGATTTTCCGTGTTGTTTGCCGACGTAATGAATAAAATCTTAGCAGAATTCTTCTACATTTGTGACTGATAAAGATACATAACGTTGTTTCTGGAATATATGTATAATGAGACCCCAAGTGGAACTTAGGTTCACATTAGGGGGCAGAGAGAAGAGAAATAATGTTTTAACACTTGTTGAAACTTGAGAAAAGTTTACAAGTTGAAGTTATACCGAAATGATGTTTAACACTTGTTGAAACTTGAGAAAAATTTACAAGTTGAAGTTAAACCAAAATGATGTTTAACACTTGCTGAAACTTGAGAAAAGTTTACAAGTTGAAGTTAAACCGAAATGATGTTTAACACTTGTTGAAACTTAAGAAAAGTTTACAAGTTGAAGTTAAACCAAGATGATGTTTTAAACTTGTTGAAATTTGAGAAAAATTTACAAGTTAAAACCAAGGGAGTATTAAGCTAAGTACTTATGTACTTGCCGATGTAAACTAAGGTGTTTCACCACGAGAAAGTTGCATAAAACTACGGTACATCTTGAAGACACAAAATTATTCTAAGTATGAAAGACATATAAGAAGCAATAAAAGGAAGACAAACAATGCAAACATTCAGAAAGAAGGAAGTTGTATTCATGAAAAGGCACGTCGGCCATATGCAGAGCTTACATTGTCTCAAAAAATAAAGAAGTACAAAGTATAAAAAACAAAGGAAAAAGACATCAAAACTACGATTCCTCGGCATCATTAGCAGGCTGGGTCTGGATCTCGGAAGACTGCTGGGAGGACATCTCGGCCACCTTCTCGGTCGTAAGCTCAGCATCAATCTCTTGAAGGGTCTAATCAAGGCTCTTGTCGGCGAGAGGCACGTCCAATGATGCCTGCTTAGGGGTAGCTTTCTTGGGGACCTCCTCAACCTCCTCATCTTGTGTCAAGTCTAGGACTTGCTCAGTTTGAGGAAGAGACTTGGCCCCAGCAACATCTTTTGACTTCCTCACCAAAACCTCCTCCTCAGATTCAGAGTCGTCATCAGATTGAGTTAGAGTTGGAGGGAATGGAAGAGGAATGGCGACGACATTCCTAAGGGGCGAGTCCACGGGGACTTCAAGCTTTTTTAGAAGAGACATCCAACCAAGGATGAAACCCTTGTTGCATGCCCGCTTCACTTGTTTGCCGTAACATCGGTCACCCCTTCGTTGTAGCCCTTCTCATCGGCTGCCATGACTTCGGCCTCTTTTGTGGCCAGAGCGTCTTGCAATTCTTTTTGAGCCTGGACCGTTCTCTCATCGACATCCTTCTTTTCGGCCTCAAGCACCTTCTCTATGACCTTAGCAGAGTTCGCCTTTTCTTCGGCATTGTTTTGAGCTTTGATGGCAGCCTCGGCCTGATCCTCCAAAGTCTTCATCTTTGACTACAGATTTTTGTTAGTCTTTTGCAGACTAGAGACCTCCCTCTTCTTCTCGGCCAGCTTCTCCCGGTTTTGGAAAGATTGTACTGAGAAAGAATAAGCATGCTGGATGGCCTGAAAGTAAGCATAAGTTATTAGAAAATATTGTAAGTATGTAAATGAAGAAAAAGAAAGAAAAATTTCCCAATAAAGAGACTTACCTGAACAGAGTGCTGGAGCATCAAAGCATAGTTCTCATATTAGCTCACCTCGGCGTTTCGGTCGAGATCGCTGGGGAGGAGCAGAGTGGTACTAAGGGCGACGGCGACATTAATGTTAACGGCACTGTCGCTAGCTATAACTGGCTTATCTTCCAAAGTGATTTTGGGGGCCTATGGGGCATCATGTTTTTGAGACCCCGAGGTCGTTACAGAAGATGACCTCGGCCTTTTTGATCTGATGAATTCGGATGGGTGTGTTTCAGCGGACCTCTTCTCGGGGACAGAGGCAGTCTTCTCGCTCTCAGCCAGTTTAGAAATTGGCAAGGTGTCCTCAGTATCAACCTGAGTCACCTTTGCCTTTGGTTGAGCCTTCTTGATTCTTTTTTGCTTTGGTGGAGGCTGGGTTTGCGTTGGCTGAGCGTCGACGTTAGAAGGAATGCTGGCCAAGAGGTCTTTTGCAACAGCTTTTTGGCGGCCCATCTCGGAAGCAAACACAGTTCGTCGCCGAAGTTGTCGCTGAGATGGTGGGATCAGGTATGGAGCCGAGGTTGACGGCTGCTCAGCTGGATCAGAGGTTGATCCTTGGTCTGTCCGAGATGTGGACGCGACTTGTGGAGTTGTGGCAGAAGGAGGAGAAAGGCTTTTCTTCTTCTTTTTTGGGACGTCAGGAAGAGCCGACTTATAAGTGGGGATGAAGTTGAGAAGCAGAGGGGCCTTCCGCTTGTGGACTAGCAAATTCAGTAGTTTCTTCAAGTCTTTGTTGGAAAAGAAAGACTGACGGAAGCCCTTTGGTGGCTGAGGGAGAACTGCAAAAAAGAAAAAAAAGTGTAGACATTAGAGCAGAATGTTGAAAACTTTATGCAAGAAAGCAAGAAAATTTGTGAAGGGTGGCCCTTACCAGCTCTTTTCCCAAAAACTGTTCGACTTAGGGGATAAAAATGGAGGTCATCATTTGGCTGAAACTCCCAATTACCCGAAATGATGAAGTAATCATCCCCCGCTCCCTTGTTGGAGTCAGGGAGGTCGGCAACGATTTTGTATTCTGTGGACCTCGGCTTGAGGTAATAGATATGGCCTTTTTCCGATTTCAGGTGACACATGGTATAATAGAACTGGAAGTCGGCAAGAGTAATCCTAGCATTCTCTTGTTTGGTTAAGGCTATGATACCATTAATAACTCGGTAAGAATTGATGGCAAGCTGCATTGGGTTCAACCTATAGAAATGAAGGATTTCACGGAAAAAAAAGGGTCAAGTGGAAACCTAAGTCCACACTCAATAAACGCTACTACTGGGAAAGGCATGAGGTTTACATCGGGCATGATAGAGTCATCCTCCCCAACCAACCTCAGATGAACATCGGCCGGGATTTCAAACTTCTACCTAAAGTGCTCTAATTTGGCCGGGGGTGTCTACCTTATGCTTCCACATACCCATGATATCGGCTTAAACTGAAGGGGTTGGATTTCAGAAGGGGTGTTTCTAAAGGGTTTTATGGACCTCGGCTACAGCTAGAAGATGCACAAAATCTGTGGGGAATCGTTTCAGTTTTTCCTAATAATCGTGGGTTCCACAAACAAATCCCAAACCTAGATCTATGGAAACGAAAATTGAAGACGCGAAATCTGGAAAATAGAAAAGCAAGAATACGCTTCAGAATCAAGAACAAAAATGGACTATTAAAAACAGTGGCATAAGTGCAAAAGAGTTGTGAGCAGTGCGTGTATATAAATAACTAAGTTGGTAATGTGATCAGAAAATCACTCACACACAGTATATAAATACCCAAATTTAAACCAGATGTTACTGTTCTTCTTCGACACATATACAAACAAATGAATACAGTGGCCGTCCCGCGTGTCATCCAAGGCATCCCCCAACATAAGCCTACTTTCTTGAATCAGACAAAATCTCTGTTCTCTCCTTCTCTTTCTCTCTGGTGTCTACTCTGAAACATGTTCATCTCCAAATTACAATTACTAAAAGCTCCGACTCGTATCAAAGACCTCTGTTTACTCATCTCCTCTCTCTTCATCGTCTACCTCCTCCTTCTCCTCCACCAACCCCAAACCCTCCCTCCCCACCACCACCATCTCCCCACCACCACCACCACTGCCACCGCCACCTCTCCCACCACTCTCCGCCACCTCGTCTTCTCCGTCGCCTCCTCCTCCCGCACCTTCCCCAACCGCCAATCCTACCTTCGCCTCTGGCACCGCCCCAACTCCACCCGCGTCTTCGTCTTCCTCGACCGCCCCACTTCCAATTCCTCCGCCGCCGACGACCTCCCCCCAACTGTCGTCTCCGCCGACACCTCCTCCTTCCCCTACTCCTTCCCGCGCGGCAACCCCGCCGCGGTTCGCATTGCGCGGATTGTCAAAGAAATCGTCCTCCGAAACGAATCCGATGTTCGCTGGTTCGTCTTCGGGGACGACGACACGCTGTTTTTTGCCGACAATTTAGTCCGAACTCTGTCGAAATACGATCATAATCAGTGGTATTATGTGGGGAGTAGTTCGGAGAGTTATCAGCAGAATGCGCAGGGGACGTTTGATATGGCTTACGGGGGTGGAGGGTTCGCGATAAGCCAGTCGTTGTCTAGGGTTTTAGCAGGGGCTTTGGACTCGTGTCTCGTCAGGTACCCTCATTTGTATGGGAGTGATGCTAGGGTTTACTCTTGCTTGGCTGAACTTGGTGTGGGCTTGACTCGTGAGCCTGGATTTCATCAGGTAAAAACCTAGTCTTGTGATCAAAGTTAATGATTTGATTTGATGTAAATTACTCTGTTTTGTTGTACTATGGATTCAATCTTGTGATCAAAGGTAATGATTTGATTTTTGTGCTTTCATGAGTGTTTATCATTATCATATTTCTTTTTTTCTTTTTCTTTTTTTTTAGATTCAATATCATTATCATATTTCAAGAAAAGGAAAGAAAAGATGGACTTATTTTGAATGGTAATGATTTGATTGTTGAAATTCTGTTTATTATTGTTGTTGTTGATAAGATTGATGAACTTTACTCATTTTCTGTTACACCTTGATGGTGAATTTATTTGTTATTTGTTAGAACACTTTGTTTATGGTTATGATCAGGCTTGTCAATTGATCATCTTTATATTATGGTATAAATTTTTCACTTTAGTTCTAAATTTAAATTTAAAATTTGAACCTGGGTTCATCAGGAAAAATTGTAATTCCTCTGTTTTTAATATTAAATAATTCAATCTTGTGGTAAAAGGTGATGATTTGATCGGGTTCTTTTCATGAACGTTTCTTTATGTAATTCATAGAGAAGAATGACTTACATTGTGAATGCAGTTTTGATTCCCTCTCCTCATTTCATAAGTTAAGCTCTTGGTACGCTTCAATTATATATATGTCGTACGGTCTGTTACACTTTTTAGTTGTTATTGGCAGATACACATGTCAATCGATCATCTCGATGGTGTGTAGACTGATTTTTCATTGAGGTGGTTCCTTTATGTGGAACAACTATCTATGATAAAATAGGCTATTGAGTGAATTGAAGACCACTTTTTCCTTTCTCCTAACATAGGATTTTGGGGTGAATTGATAAACATACTTTCCCCCTCATACGGGTAGTTGGTTCTGAGGTGGCCAGAGTGGGGTCTTCTGTGAAGATAGTAGGCATTGAGATGGCACTTGAACACATTTTTTCATTGAGTGAATTGATAAACATATTTTCACCCTCATACGGGTAGTTGGTTCTGAGGTGACCCAGAGTGGGGTCTTCTGTGAAGATAGCAGGCATTGAGATGGTACGTGACCTTGAACACATTTTTTCATTGAGGTGGTTTCTTTAGAACTTTTTTTTTCACACTGCTTTTTCATTGTATGATGTGTAATTGACTTGTTACTATTTTGATATAACAAAATATAGATGTATTTGTAATGCAAAAAAGGAAGATATTGTTGCTATTTTTATGTATATATGTCAAAATATATATTGATTTGTTGTTGTATCTTTTCCGTGTCGTGTGCTTATAGTTTGAAACGTGTTCGTATCATGTTGTGTCTATGTCCCATGTCTATATATGTATTTCTTAAATTGAACTTTCTAGCCAATTGAAGCATTTCTTCTTGTCCTGTTTTTATGTGTATATGATACATTATGTCTCTGTTAGTGTTGGCCTATTCTACTAGCTGCGTGAAAATTGAATATAATGTTTATTGTGTACTGAATCATATATTCTTTTCCATCTAGTGATTGGAGCCAAATCTCTCTCTCTCTCTCTCTCTCTCTCTTCCTTTTAATTTTTACCAAAAAATATTTTTAAAATTTTCTTTTATTATTCCAGGTTGATTTGCGGGGAAATATGTTTGGAATGCTTACAGCACATCCACTATCACCTGTGTTATCCCTTCATCATTTAGATTTTATGGAGCCAATCTTTCCTAACATGTCCAGGACTCAAGCTTTCGAACATCTCTTCAAAGCTGTGAATGTGGATCCCGCCAGAGTTCTGCAGCAAACCGTATGTTACGACCGTGCAAACTCATTGACCGTTTCAGTTGCATGGGGTTATGCTGTTCAGGTGTTTGAAGGAAATCATCTTCTTCCAGATCTTCTTCCGTTGCAGAGGACTTTTAGAACATTGAGAAGGAACAAGAGTTTGCTCTCGAGCCTTTATATGTTCAATACAAGGGAGCAATTTAGTGATCCATGCAAAAGACCTGTTGCCTTCTTTCTGAGAAGTGTTGCTTCTGGTTCGAACAAAGTCACGACCGACTATACCGGGCACATTGTTGGAAATTGTTCAAGGACCAGAGCAGTAGATAATTTGAAACAGATCAGAGTGTTCTCACAAAAGCCCGATTTTGATATTGTAGAGGTACTACTTCAGTGATTTGAACATGCTTGTTCTTAAGTTCTTAAACCAGTCTTTATTGAGATATGTATATTTTTTGGTTTCAGGTAAAGGCTCTCCGTCGTCAATGCTGTGATATTTTACCATCTTCCAATAGATTGATGGCTATTAATATCAGACAATGCGGAGTTGATGAACTGATTTCTATGCAGACATAGAAACTCTTTTGGAATTGCTGCTGTCCATATATAGTTACCCAATTTTACGTGAAACTTGGAATTGTATCCAATGTAAACCTCTTGATAGATATCTGCCAACACGAATCACGAGGTAATTTTTTTATTACATCAAAGTTATGTAGCTTTGTTCTGATTTTCCAAGAATATGCTTGGGGTTGTCCGAATTAGTATATTTTTTTGAAATACATTTATTTATTTATTTTGCTGCCTTCTGTGAAGATAATTTCTGATGATTGAAACTTCAATGACTTGACAGTGATTCCTTCATTAGTTATGCCTAGATACATTTGTTTGAAGTTGTTTTTCATCAAAAGCTGCAGTGAGGCTTCTGTGGATTAAAGGATTTGTTTTCCAGAAAATGAAAACAAAAAATAGAAAACAAAAACACAACCATGATGTTGGTTTATATATATATTTAGATATCCTCCTACCAATAATGAGACAAAATAACCACTTACGCCCTGTTTGATGGTGCTTTTTTTAAGCTAAAATTTGATAATCAAAAATTAGGAGCTAAAAGACCTCTTTCCCAATTTTCAAATAATTAGTTTTTTTTAGCTTATTTAAGTTATTTTTGCTTAATAAATTATAAGCAGAAATTACATTAAATAATCTATCGCAGATTTCTAAATCAAAATAAGCTTATAATCACTCTGTAGAAGCTGTAACAAACAGCCCCTTAGTAAGATCTGTGTTATGTTTGTGTGGTGTAAGATTTCTGAAGTTATATCAATTTTACTTGGATTCTCGGGATTTTGCTTTAATATTTTTGAGTTTTTGTTTGGCAATATCACTTTTTAGTTTAAAAATTAAAAAGTCATTAAAAAAAATTAAAAAGTTAACCATCTATACCAAAAAGGCAAAGATTCATTTTTCTTTTTATTTTTTATACATTTTTTCGTAAAAAATTAAAAAGTCACTCTAAACATGTTAATTTTTTTACCTTATAATTTACTTAAAAAATTAAAAATTACTAAAATAGTTTGTTGTCGAACGAAGCCTGATTCTTGGAAATTTAATTTTGATGTATAAGAGATTGTTTGGAGATTTTGAAAAAATAGCATCTGTGCCATTTCACTACAGTTTTGAATCTTTTCACGCCATTGTTCCTCTTTTTTTTTTTTTTTTTTTTTTTTCCCCCAGCTATTAATAGAGCAAGTTATTTGACTGTACACAGAATTAAATCATAAAAAAAATCAATAAATATCAATTTAGTGGGCTCATTTCTAGTGACAGTAATGAATACCGTTAAATGAGAATAATTTTGGTGAAAATTGACTAGTATGAAACCTTACAAGAGGACTGAACAGT
This sequence comes from Camellia sinensis, assembly GCF_055761805.1. NCBI lineage: Eukaryota > Viridiplantae > Streptophyta > Magnoliopsida > Ericales > Theaceae > Camellia > Camellia sinensis. Next base: position 156,021,220 of record NC_138968.1, on the reverse strand, counting down.
AGCTTTCGTCAATAACGAAAGATTACCAACTTCAAAGACTAATGAATAAATAGCTTTGTCATATTAGATCTAGCTGGGGATTAAAATTCTATTACGTCACTTAATTGATTGTGATATTAAATATTTATAGGGTTTATACTGACTTGCCCCTCAGATTTTTATTTAATATAGATTCTCCTTCCATATTCTAAAAATTATATTTACTTCTTGTCAAAATAAATGATATATTTGTTTATTAACTTTTATACATATAAAATAATATAAATTTTTATTTATATCATTTCAAGAGAAGTAACAATCATTATTTTTGGTTTAACTCACAGAAAATTGAGTTTTTTTTTTTATATTTTTCGTGTATTTTTTTACTAATTTTTTTAAAAAAATTTAAGTAATTTTTAATTTTTTAGATACACTTTGTACGGGGGAAAGATATTCGTTGCTATCCGTACTCCTTTCGTCCAAGCTCCGAATCTACCCGATCGACCTGAGAATACAACGGTGGTGAGCTACTTGGCGGTATGTTGCCGGAAAACCCCTTCGACGGTCAAGTTAGCACACACTCAGAGATAAAGAGAGAGAGGAAGAGAGTTGAGTGTTTAAGTTTCTCTCACCAAATGATGTTCTATCCCCAGCATGGAGGGCACAGTCATGCTTATATATTTTCTGCACTCAACTCTGCACCCATTGGTCTCTTGATACGTGGAGCTGCTCTCCTATCTATCAGCACAAATCTAGCGAACACCACCTAACCAAACCACCAGACAACATTACCGGGAACTCGGCAGCCCGACGGCATCACCTCGGCTTCACACAACCGGGCTACACAACGAGTCCCAGTGTCCACTCGCCGAGCTCCATAACAACCGAGCTCCGTAGTATTCTAGTAGAGCAGAGTTCCAGACAAGTCAAGCCGGCAACCAGAAAGCCTTTTCGCCGAGCTAAACATGCAAACCATGGAACCCGGGTTGGTAGGTGACCAACTTGGCCAAGTAAGCCCGGCCCATACACGGGGCTTGACCCTCGGCCGATCAAGACCGATTCTTGACGCAGACAAGCCCAAGTAGCTCGGCCCCAACTCGGTCCTAGACCTCGACCGAGCAAAACCACCTCTAAATAGGCCCAAGTTAGCTCGGCCTAAACGTGTTCTGCCATCTTCTGTTCGGCTTCTACCACGGCCCAAAGCCAGATTATAAATCTCCCTCTCAATTGCCCTTTAATTCCGTCCGCATAAGCGTGACTGGGATTATACGATCTGACCGGAGTAGATCCTCCCTTGGTTCTTAGTTCACAAGGCGTCAGCCGCGCTAATCCCCACGCTCAATTTCTAGACTTTTTCGGTCGACGCCTCAACTTGTCATCTTGTCCCTTCAGTACTGACGCCGTCGCCATCATGGACAAGCGTCGATCATTGATTGGCCTCGAGCAGCCAACCCAGCTGTTCCTTCATATTCAAATTTTGGCGGTTCTTCTCCTTTAAATACACCACCTGTCCCTTGACATTTTCTTCTTACTGTCTCTCTCTCGTTCCAGACGACCCAAAGCTACAGGGCTCTCCCCACTATCAAGCGCCCTTCTTGCTCTTCGAAGATTCAACCTTTGCCTCATTCTGGAAAGTTCTACGAGTCTTTTTATTGCTTTTTGTTTTCGTATTTCACATTCTAGGGCACAAAAACCATTGGTTTTAGGATATAACCCCCAAAAACCTCTTCTGCCCCTGCTCTCTATGTTGTTTTTCAACTCTAGTGATGAACACACGAAGATCTGGAGCGGACCGGGCTCCAGGTCTTCTTTTGATCCTAGAAAACACCTAAATCGAGCAAATTGCGAGTTTGCAAAAACTCCTGTAGAAATCGAGGTAAGCAGTGGACTTGACCGCTCGATCGGGCTAACATCTGGTCCGCTTAAGCGGCTAAGCTTCTTGATTTACCTCCATGACCGAGGTGGTCTGGCACTCTATCTGACCGAGCTAAAGTCAAGCTCGTTTTGCGCGACCGCGCTCTCACTTACACTTACCCTCCTTTTCTTGCAGAGTCCAAGGGGACCACGCACCAATACTGAGGCTCTCTATGGCCGAGCAGCCTTCAACCGAGAAATTTGCCAAACCAACATAGCCGTGCTAAAACCAACCAGCTACACATGGGGCACTACCGTTTCTTGGTTGACACACCGGTCGTACTAGCCGCGTTCTAGGAAGAATACGGTGTCCCCGCCAACATACATCTAGAGCTCGGTGCCGAGGACACAACCCCTTGGGGCAAACTAGACCAATGCCCTTTCACCCTACTTTCCATTATCGAAGACGGCCTACGCTTCCCGGTCAACCCTTTAATGTGCGAGTTCCTGCAGCGCACCGGGCTAGCACCAATCCAAGTTTCAACCAACACTTATAGGATAATTAACGGGATAGCCAAGCTGAACAACTGGCTAGGAACCAACCTAGGATTAGTCGAGATACTCCGCCAGTATACCCTCGGGCATACAGGCGACGGCACGGCCTTGCCTATTATTTAAAGATCAGACTGGGCAAAGAGAAGATAGTGACCGGCAACCCGGACAAAGACATGCATGACGACGACTTTTTCTAGGTGTCTGGTAATTATGAAACAGCCGACGTGCCGGGCAAGTATATCAGCAAGAACTTCGGTTCAACATGTAAGCCGTGCTAACTGCTCGATCAAATTATTTTTCACCGATATTCTGTACTTAATATCTTTTCTTCTTTTCCCCTTTGTAGCCATCGAAGCTTTGCAAGCCAACTACTATAACCCCAACGAAGTAACCATCAGAACTGTGCTCTGGTACCCAAACCGAGATTGTCACGAACTTCTCAACTACGTACCGACCTACAGATACTCCGCTCCTCGCCGAAGTAGAGTAACCGACTTTCTTCGCGTGCCGTCTCCACCACCCGACCCAACACTACCGAACGTCCCCCTAATCCAGTTGACCGAAGAAGAGGAGATGGCAAAACGAAGCCGTATCAAAAATTTCATCACCGCCACATCCACCGAGCTACCGAGCATCCCACCTCGCACTTCAAGAGCCGGGCAAACATCTGAGGCCGTCATTGCCTTGGCATCAACCCCCCCATCACAGGCCAGCAAGGACACCTGCCGAGCTGGGCAAAGGCCTCGAACCGTCGATCCCTCATCCAAGCTCGTCGCGGAGTTGAACACCGAGCAACTCGCGGTCACAACCGAGCTAACACCGCCCTGGAAGCCCCAGTTGAAGCATTGGGGTAAGGAGATCCCGGCAACCGCTTCGGTCAAAGGCGACAAGGAACACCTCTTAGCCTTCGACCTGACAAAAGCCCTCCTACTGTTGAGCGACGTGGTCGGCAGTGACCACGTGCCCGACACTCGGCTGATGAAGTCCTCGATCAAGTCTATGACCCGGGTAAGAGTTTGGCATGCTTTATTCAAAAATTTTCAAGTGTTTGCTCGATTCCCTCTCTAATCAAACTCTCTTCTTACAGGCCATCCAAAAATAACACCTTGTAATGGAGCGGATTCACAGACTCCGGCAAAAGGCGACCGACTCTGCCAGCCAGGTCGAGCATTTGCAGACCGAGTTGGGACGGTCAAAGGCCTCTTTGGAGATCGCAAACACCGACAACTCCAAATTACTTGGCCAACTGGGAGCTGCCGAGAAAGAAATGGACGCTCTTCGGACCGAGCTGGAAGCGTTGAAGCAATCGAGGAAGGACGAACTGGACAAGGCAAACAACGAAGGTTTCAATGAGGCCGAGGAAAACTACACCAAGCAAGTGGAGGCCACCAAGGACATTTTCTTCAAGTCCGGGTGGAAAGCTGCTTGCGAACAGCTCGGTTAAGGATCTGGGACCGACGTGTTTGCCTCTTCCCCCGTTGCCTTTCTGCCGACATACATGGTGCCATATGCTAATGACGTCTTCAGCGCATTGCAGGCTGAGGCCGAGGAAGAAGAAGGTGCGGAGGGGGTCGAGGAAACTGCCGAGGGAGATAACTGCCCAAAGCAGGCTAGCCAAGTTGAGACTGGCGTCAAAGAAACCATAATCACGGTCGACCTGCAACCGGGGATGACTTCGCCGACCTGTCCCTCTTAGTTTAGTTTTCTTTTCTTTTTTTTAACAATGTAACCAGACTGCCTGCCCCACCTTATGTAATTTGGTTTTACATCAATGAAAAGTTTAGATTTCGTTAACTGTTGTGCTGCATGTTGCACTGTGTTTCATCATCTCGGCAAAAACCTTTAACAAAATGTCAACTATTTTAGCCAGGGTAAAGCATCTCGGCTAAACCTTTTGAGTTGTGCAAATCATCAACACCATTAGCCAGGACAAAACATCTCGGCAAAAGCCCTGAGGTAATCATCAACTCCTCTAGCTGAGGTAAACCATCTCGGTTGAGACCATAGTTGAGTAAACCAGCAACTCATTCAACTGGGGTAAAGCTTCTCGGTTGAAACCACCGAGTTGAGTAAATCATCAACTCATTCAACCGGAATAAAACATCTCAGTTGAGACCATAAAGTTGAGCAAATCATCAACTCATTTTACCAGAATAAAACATCTCGGTTGAAATCACAGAGTTGAGTAAATCATCAACTCATTCAACCGGAGTAAAACTTCTCAGTTGAAATCTTAGAGTTGAGTAAATCATCAACTCATTCAACCGGAGTAAAACATCTCGGTTGTAATCACAGAGTTGAGCAAATCATCAACTCATTTAACCGGAATAAAACATATCAGTTTAAATCTCAAAGTTGAGTAAATCATCAACTCATTTAACCGGAATAAAACATCTCGGTTGAAATCATAGAGTTGAGTAAATCGTCAACTCATTCAACCGGAGTAAAGCTTCTCCGTTGAAATCTCAGAGTTGAGTAAATCATCAACTCATTCAACCGGAGTAAAACATCTCGATTGTAATCACAGAGTTGAGCAAATCATCAACTCATTTAACCGGAGTAAAACATCTCGGTCGTAATCACAGAGTTGAGCAAATCATCAACTCATTTAACCGGAGTAAAACATCTCGGTTTAAATCTCAAATTTGAGTAAATCATCAACTCATTTAACCGGAATAAAACATCTCAGTTTAAATCTCAAAGTAAGCATCGAAAACAACAGAATGCTTAAGCAAAGATAAGTCACTTCTATTATGCTTGACAAAAAGCGTGTTACATTCAGAAGTATAGGGAGAGCAAGTCCTTCCACAAAAAATTACATAAAAACGTGAAATGCTAAAAATAGTACAGTTTGAGGTTGGCCGCATTCCATGGTCGGGGTATGCCTTTTCCTTTCAAATCTTTCAATTGGTATGCCCCTTTACTCGCCAGACCGGTTATCTTGTAAGGCCCTTTCCAGTTCGCCCCTAGCTTGCCTTCCCTCGGCACTAGTGTGTTGCCCATCACCTTTCTTAAAACCCAATCCCCAACTTTGAACGGTCTGGGGTGCATCGTTTTGTTATATTTTCTGGAGAGCTCTTGTTGGTATGCGGCCACATGGATTAGAGCCTTGTCTCGGCGCTCTTCCACTAGGTCCAATTCCAGGGCGATGGCTTCAGAGTTCAGCTGGGGCTCAAAACTTTCACTGCGGAGGGTGAGCATGCCAACTTCCAATGGGATGACCGCCTCCATGCCATACACCAAGGCAAAAGGAGTTTCCCTGGTAGATCGCCTCGAGGTTGTCTGGTATGCCCAAAGGACACTTGGGAGTTCCTCGGCCCATTTTCCTTTAGCTTTCTCAAGTCTTTTCTTCAACCCATTAAGAATGGTCTTGTTTGATGCTTCGGCTTGGCCGTTGGACTGCGGGTAAGTCGGGGTAGATTTGTAGAATTCGATCTTCAATTCTTCACAAAATCCTCTGAATAAGTGCCTGTCAAATTGGATGCTATTGTCAGAAATCAGAATCTTGGAGACGCCAAACCGCGTTACCACATTCTGCTAGACAAACCATTTGATGTCTTTCTCCTTGATAGTTGCCAAGGGCTCAACTTCAACCCATTTGGTGAAGTAGTCCGTAGCCGCAATGAAGAACTTTCGGTTGCCTGGTGCCGTTGGGAGTGGTCCCACTATGTCCAGTCCCCACATCGCGAAAGGCCAAGGGCTTGTAAGGGGAAGAAGTTCTCTGGCCGGCTGGTGAATTTGGTGGACGAACTTCTGGCACTTCTCACATTTGTGAACATATTTTTGAGCGTCTGCTTGCATGCACGGCCACCAATATCCTTGCGAGATAGCTCGGTAGGCCAAAGATCTGCCCCCGATGTGACTGCCGCATATGCCTTCGTGAATTTCGTACAGGAAAGTTTCCACGCTGCTTGGGTGTACACACTTGAGATAAGGATCGGTGAAAGACTTCTTGTATAAAGTGCCAGATGGAGAGAGCCAAAACTGCTCTGACTTCACCCGGACTTTATGTTCATTCTTATCGGTCGGAATGGTCCGCTCTTTTAGGAAGAGGATAATAGGGTCCATCCAAGAAGGGTTAAGCTCGGTGTAGAGTACTTCTGTCTGCTCAGGTTCCTCTATGCTAGACCTTGGAAGGAACTCAATCAGGAGAGGACTGGGAGATGTTCGGTCGACCATGGAAGCCAGACCGGCTAACTCATCTGCGCGGTCATTTTCTTCCCGTCCAATTTGTTGGACCCTTACCGCCTGGAATCGCTTGATATGGTCTCTTTCCAGAGCTTGGTACTTTGTCATTCTATCATTTTTAGCTTCGTAAACCCCAGACACTTGGTTGACAACAAGTTGGGAATCGCTGTAAACCATCAGCTCGGATGCGCACACCTAGAGCGCGCTCTTAAGTCCGGCCAGTAGCGCCTCGTATTCAGCCTCGTTGTTTAATGAAATCCGAGGGTGATAGAGTGTTCGATGGTCAGACCATCTAGTGAGATCAAAACTATGCCCAGCCCGGCACCGTGATGGTTTGAGGCTCCATCTACAAAAAGTTTCTACATTTCGCCGACGAAGAGTTTCCAACACTCTGAGGGATCTTGGGAGGCTTGAAAGTTGCTGGGATCATGGTCGCTCGGCCGTTCAGTTTCAGGTTCAATGCTGATCGGTTCCACTTCCCCCCCTCGGTGACGCGGTACCGGACCAAACAGGTTGGTCTGTTATGCCTAAGTCCGTCGTCGCACCGCCGGGCTGATGTATCATGCCGGATGGAGGTTCTATGGCGGGGCGCGCAAGTTCCGCGTCGCCAACATTGCCCTGTTATGCAATTGCGGTTGAATCTTCGTTTGCTTCCTCGGCTACCGTGGTGAGATCCACCGAACATACTTGGTGAATCCCAGGCGAGAACTCAGCAACAAAATCTGCCAATACTTGAGCTTTTATGGCTGTTCGGGGTTGAAACTTATCGGCAAATTGTCCCAACTCGACTGCCCACTTTAGAATTGGACCGGAGAAATCCGCCCGCTCGAACAAGGCTTTTAGGGAAAATTTGGTCAACACAATAATTATGTGAGCATGAAAGTAGTGCGCCAATTTCCTGAAGGCCATCATCAACGCCAAAGCGAGTTTTTCCAGTGGCAAGTACCTCGACTCTGCTGGTTGCAAGGTTTTACTCACATAAAAGATAGAGAAATGCTTTATACCTTCTGACCGGACAAGCACCGCGCTAACGGCGTACTGAGAAACTGCGAGATAAAGGTAGAGTTCTTCGCTGGGCTTGGGTGCCACCAACAAAAGAGCAGAAGACAAATACACCTTGAGCTCGGCCAAAGCCCTGTCGCATTCCTCGTTCCATGAAAACTTGGATTTCAAGGCTTGAAAGAAAGGGCGGCAGCGATCTGATGACCGACTTATGAATCTGTTAAGTGCGACTGCCATACCGGCAAGATGCTGCACATCCTTTGCCAAGTTGGGCTACTTCAATTCTTGTACGACTTTGATTTGTGTGGGGTCTGCCTCGATGCCTCGGTTTGTGACTAGGAAGCCCAGGAATTTCTCGGATCTCACACCGAAGGCACACTTTGACGCAGTCAAGCGTAACTTGTGCTGTTTAAGAATAGCGAACATCTCGGCTAGGTCGATAATTGGTCAGTCTGTTGCTTGCTCTTAACCACCATGTCATCGATGTAGGCCTCCATCGTCCGGCCAAGTAGAGGAGCAAACATCTTGGTCACCATCCTTTAGAAAGTCGGCACAGCGTTCTTCAAACCAAAAGGCATGATTCGATAGTAGAATAGTCCCCTTCAGGTAGTGAAAGAGGTTATCTCGCGGTCAGGGCCATGCATGGCAATCTAATGATAACCGCGGTAGGCATCCAAGAAACTGAGCCTATTATGTCCGGCCGTTAGGTCCACCAGCTGGTCTATTCTGAGCAGAGAAAAGCTGTCTTTAGAGCAAGCTCGGTTGACGGTCTTGTAGTCAACACAAACCCGCCACTTCCCATTATTCTTGGGTACTACGACCATGTTTGAAATCCATCGAGGGTAGTCCACTTCCTGAATAGCCTGTGCTTCAAGCAAGTTCCTTACCTCCTCCGCGACTACCTTGGCGTGATGAAGAGTCGATCTCCTTGTTTTCTGAATGACTAGCTGCGCATCAGGGAATACATTGAGTTGGTGGAAAATAAAACTTGGATCGATGCCAGGCATGTCGTAGGGCGACCATACGAAGACTTCGATATTTGCCATCAAGAACTCTACCATCTCGGTCCTTTCTTGAGCGGCCAGGCTTGATCCGAGCAAAAAGAACTTGTTTGGACTTTCCGTGTCGATCCGTACTTCTACCAAATCTTCAACAGCTTTGTCCTCGGCCCTGATGCCCACATCATCAAGGACACTCTGGTCTTCCGGGCCTTCAATCATTTGCACGAAGCCTTTGGCAGCTCGGCTCTCGTTCACTGCCACGAAGCATTTTTTCGACATGACTTGATCGCCCCAAATTTCCTCAATTTTCCCCATAGCCAAGGGAAATCTCATAACCTGGTGGTAGGTCGATGCTACAGCCTACATAGCGTGAAGCCAGGCCCTACCGAGGATCAGATTGTATGTAGACGGTACCTGCAATACCTAGAACTCCACCTGCTTGACCACGGATCCGGTTTTGACCGGTAAAATTATTTTTCCCAAAGGCCACTTCAGTTGCGAGTTGAAACCTACCAGTGGCAAAGTTACTGGAGCTAAGTCTGTATCTTAGAGTTTGAGTTGTTTGAACGCGTCATAGTTCATAATTTCAACCGAGCTTCCGTGGTCAATCAAGATGCGTTTGACATCGAGGTCTTTGACACGAAGGGTGACCACTAGGGCGTCGTTGTGTGGCGTTTGAATGCGCTCTAAGTCCCTTGTGAAGAAACTAATCACGTCTTTTTCCTCGGTCTTTCCTCTTTTGATCGCGGGTTAGACTGATAAAACTTCCCTTATGTGTTCCGCCTTTTTGATCATTCCTCGAAGCTCGCATACACACGCCGGCTCCACTATGCTATGGATCACATTAACCACTCCTTGAGGGGGCTCCTCCAAATCATCCGGTCCATGCGGATCAGCCGGGGCGGGATGCGCGACCTTAACACCCCCATCAATGTAAAGATTTAGGTGTTCGGCTGCGACTAACTCCTCCAAGTGTTGCTTCAGAGACAAACAGTCCTCTGTCCGGTGTCCTCGCTCCCAGTGATATGTACAGCAGTACCGCGAATTAAAACCCTTTTGCGCGTCGCCTAACTTAGCAGGAAACCGGACGTAATCCTCGTCACGGATTTCACTAAGTATGCGATAGATTGGAATCTTAAAGACCGTGGTGATGCCCGTCCGAGCTTTCAACCTTCTGTTAGCATCAGCTATGTCATTGTAGGGGTATTCAGCTCGGTCATTCCGACGACCCCTTCCCCGGTTTTGATGATTTGACCCGCGGTCAGATTCCTTGGCGCGATCATTTGGACGGTTAGTCTCATGTCCGACCGCGTGTACCTTGTCAGCCGACCTCTTGTTTGTTACCACCGGAGTTGTCTTCATGGTTGACGATGCCGCATCATCCTCTACGCGGATGTGCTCATTGATGCGCTGCATTAGTTGGCCCATGGATGTCGGCTGGTTCATGGTAAGCGAGTCTCGCAGCCTATGTCCGACCAGGAGACCGCGCTTATATTGGGTGATTGCCAAGTTGATCGGGCAATCTAAAATCTCATTGAAGATTTTCCAGTATCTGGAGTTGTATGCCTTGAGTGTGTTGCTCGACTCCATTTTGACACTGAGAAGGTGATCCACCTCCTTTGGCGTTTTAGTGTTGGTCTTGAAACGAGTCACAAAGGCTTTCACCAACTACTGCCACCTTTCGATGCTTCTCTCCGGCAGCCTCTCAAACCATTTCAAGCCCAGCTCGCCCAAACTCGACGGGAAGATAAGGCACATAAGAGCGTCATTGCGCCTATGTCCGGCCATGACCTGCCGGAAGTGGCTTATATGCATGTATGGATCGGTCTTTCTGTCGTAAAGTGTAAACTTGGGCTGGTGAAAGCCCGCGGGGAGCGGTGTGGTTTCTATCTCAAGGGAGAAGGGGGTGGCATTCAGCCTCGCCAAATCTGTGTCTAGAAGGAGAGGCACGGCTGGGCGGGGTGGTGGCACTATGACCTCTTCACTGGCATGACCCCCGTAAGATAGTCGTTGGAGCGCCGGCACCCTTTGAGTCTCTCGGCGGCGAGCCTACTCCTTCAAGACTACCCACAAGTCCTCTGAGCGAGCGGAGTAGGAATATCTCGACGTCGTCGTCGGACGTGAGGGTTGACAGGTACTATCTTGCGCGCTAGATTTCTCTACAGGCGTGTCGGAATCTCCAACCCTGTAACTTCTGGTGATGGAAAGGGAGGGAGTGTGCCACTGGCTCTGACTGCCTGAACGGTGTAGTTGAGTGCGCTCACTGTGGTCTCCCACTCCAGCAACACCCCTCCCTTTAACATGCCATTTGAGAGCTTCCATCTCCGTCGCTATTCTTCGGATGATGGCGTCTTGGTCCCTTAACTTGTGCTCCAGATGTCTAGCGTGCGATTCTTTTCGCCGCCGGTGTCCGTCCGAGCTCCGCGAGTGACCAAAACTTCTAGCGCCCTTATCACGCGCGTCTCTTGAATGTCCACCTGGGGAAGTCTCCAGGTCCGCCATGTTTGGAACGGCAGGGAGTCCATCTCTCCGTTTGGCTGACAACAGGGTAACACTGTCGATGGCGGACAACGGTATTTCATCGTTGTTCGCCATGGAAGGCGATCAGATGAGTTTGGAAGACAAGGTTTTGTCTATCCCTTTTCCCACAGACGGCACCAATTGTACGGGGGAAAGATATTTGTTGCTGTCCGTACTCTTTTCGTCCAAGCTTCGAATCTACCCGATCGACCTGAGAACACAACGGCGGTGAGCTACCCGGCGGTGTGTTGCCGGAAAACCCCTCCGACGATCAAGTTAGCACACTCAGAGAAATAAAGAGAGAGAGAGGAAGAGAGTTGAGTGTTTAAGTTTCTCTCACCAAATGATGTTCCATCCCCAGAATGGGGGGCGCAGTCATGCTTATATACTTTCTGCGCTCAACTCTGTACCCATTGGTCTCTTGACACGTGGAGCTGCTCTCCCATCTGTCAGCACAAATCCAGCGAACACCACCTAAACAAACCGCCAGACAACATTACCGGGAACTCGGCAGCCCGGCGGCATCACCTCAGCTTCACACGACCGGGCTGCACAACGAGTCCCAGTGTCCACTCGCCGAGCTCCATAACAACCGAGCTTAGTAGTATTCTTGTAGAGCAGAGTTCCAGACAAGTCGAGCTGGCAAATAGAAAACCTTTCCGCTGAGCTAAACGTGCGAACCATGGAACCCGGGTTGGCAGGTGACCAACTCGGCCGAGTAAGCTCAGCCCATACACGGGGCTTGACCCTCGGCCGATCAAGACCGATTCTGGACGCAGACAAGCCCAAGTAGCTCGGCCCTAACTCGGTCCTGGACCTCGACCGAGCAAAACCACCTCTAAATAAGCCCAAGTTAGCTCGGCCCAAACGTCCTCGGCCATCTTCTGTTCGGCTTCTACCACGGCCCAAAGCCAGATTATAAATCTCCCTCTTACACTTAATCTAAATATACTTAAGATGTATAATATTTTGTATTTTTTTTTAAATTTACCAAATACAAAAAACATACAAAAATATAAAAATTTGATACATTATCTTATTTTGTTGTATTCAATGATTTTTTAAAAGTTTTTTGTAAAAAATTAAACTTTTTAAATATATCTGGATTAAATTGATCTAATCTAGATATAATGGTGAAAAAAAAATGAAAAATTATATTTATATATAAAAATTTATACAAAAAATATTACAAAAATGTTGTGACAATGATATTGTTGTAAATATAATTCATGTTTATGTGTATTTTATTTTAAAGTGTATGGTCAACATGAAGTTATATCATTGTGTTTGAAAATTTTATATAAAATTTATGTTTGTATATCATCACTCAATAAGAATATGTTCAGGTATAATTTAATGATAAAAAGTTGTAGAATGTAATCATGATGATAGGAAAAAAACTTGATAGGAAAAATGACAAAATGGTCATTTAAAATTTTTTGCGGCATGACGTCAGCAATCCATGGGGTAAATATAATTTTTTAAATGTGAGGAGAAAATTTGTATTAAACAGAAATCTCAGGAGTGTCAATGTAATTTACCCATACTTATATTCTTAATAAAAAAAAATATAATGATATATTATAGAGACACTCCTGAGATTTGCTTAAAATATGATTTGTCCCTCATGATTTTGAAAATTACATTGACCCCTTGAAGTTTTCAATTTCATAATAAATGACTCATTTTATTAATAAATTATCAAGTCAATTTATAATTTGATGTCAGAAATTTACTTCAATTAATAATTCATGTAATTTTATCATTATTTAAGAGAATAGTTAAAAATTTTATTTTTTCAATTAATTCTATGAAATAAAAAAGTCTAGTAATGAGGTATCCGTAATTTTTTAAATTACAGAAGACAATTTATATTTTAAATAAACTTTAAAAAGTATTTTTGTAATTTACCCAAAAAGTAGCTAGCTAGGAAGGTAATCCTAGTTTACTTTTTCTTGAATGATTCATTTCATTTGTTTTTCGATATTTGCTTGCGTATTCAGCATGACTTGATAATAAATTTAGTATTACAGAGGGTGGTGGGTAATTATTCAGTAATTTTGGAATATGAATATGTAATATTTTATAGTATTATGATTGGTAGAGAACGTGAGTATGTGAGATATTATGTTGAGTAATTCGAGAACATGAAAAAATATATTAAATAATAATTGATTTGAAAGTACATACACGTGATACTCTAAAAATATTAATAATTTGTCGATGTTGGGTCCATAAAGATGGTTATTAAAGTGCAAAATGTGATAATAAAAATAGCATATTATAATGAAAGCTGTCAAGTATGAACCCATGATCTTTGTTTCTGGGGACTAGACCTTGCACATGCACATGGCATGGGCTTTACGTAAGTGTATTCGCTTTTTTGTGCCGTCTCTCTACGTTATTTACTAATCTAGATCAAGGTCGATCTTAAGTTCAACGTAACCCATTGACCAAAACTTGTTCAACGTAGTACTAACAATTTGTTCTACGTAACCCATTGACCAAAACTTGTTCAACTTAGTACTAACAATTTGTTCAAAAATAAATAATTAAATCTTTTCTCTTCCATATACTCCAATGTGCATTGGGATTTATGTATTTTGAATTTGGTAGTTAAGGTCAGATTTGACAAATATTTGTCTAGTAGTTTTTTTTTAAAAAATTTATTTATAAATTTTTATGAATAATAATTGTTAAAAAAACTAATGCATTTAATAAATTCTTAAAATAACATTTTTGTTGGGGGCTATTTCAACCAAAATCAATCAAGGAAGAATTGAAATTGGAGACAAAAATTTGGAATAGAAATTCCTTGCCCTCTTTCTCGTCTATGATGAACTCAAATCGCATCAAACTTGAACATTATTCAGTGTCACTAATTCTTGCGAATGGGCCAGCCTAGCCGGTTCTAAAATTTAAAGTTTAATCTTTTTATCTATGAGTTTTGACTCGTCAACAAGGAAGGCTCGAGTCTACCGATCCTCCTAAGGTCCAAACCTTAACCATAAGCTTGGCCTGTAGGATCCTAATTTAGGCTTTAGTTTGGACTTTTTTATTAAATTTAAAATTCATTATAAAAAAAAAAAGGATTATAATACAAAAATCTGAAATGCATTGCACGATTAGAATTGCATAAATCATGAAAAAATAAAAAAATAAAATATTTATTAAAATACAAAATTACATCAATACATCTATTATGTTATTAAATTGTATGCATCTTTAATCTCACAAAAATATAATTGGTGTGCTCAGTCATTTTTTTATGTATCTTGTTGCCTTACCAAAAATGCTTATCTACACAGACCACCGCCCCAAAAAATAAATAAATTAATAAATAAATGTATTTAGTGTAGGATTCGGACTAGGCTTTGAAAAGCCCATCAATCTGGGCTTATGGGCCATGCCAAGGGCCTCACCCCTTCAATCCAAGCCCACTCCATATATTTTAGGCCCAGTCTAGTCCGGTCCATTTTGAGGACTGGGCTGCTCTGGCCCAATAGGCTATGACTTTTTGATGGACAAAATGAATCTCCTCCGTCTATTTGTTTCTCCATCAAAACCGGTTGTGTTGCATTTTCAGATTGGTAAAGGTGACAGAATGTAAGCAATATATATCCCAACTTTCTTTCATATAAAGTAAGGTAAAATTATTAGGTGTTCACGAAATATTATATGTTTATATTTTTTTTTATTAATTATTATTTATTATGCCTCTCATATTAATCACTAAATGCAAATCATATTTATTAATTATAATATCATAAAATAACACGTAACCATTCTTTAAAGTACTCAATAATCACAACCTAAAGTCCTCAAACTTTGGCACTTTGCTTTCGCCTAAGACCATGCGTATTAATTGACACCAGTTGTCCATAAAAGTTTCAAACCCCCTCATCCATGGCTTCTTCTTCTTCATAAACAACCCAAATCAACTCAAGCCCTCTTTCACCTCTTAAAAAATGCATAATCTTTCTCATCAATCATCTTCATCCCCCAAAACCCAACACTCTCGCCTCACAAAACTCATCATAATCTCATCTTCCTTATGCATTGTCTACCTCCTCCTCTCCCTCCTCCTCCTCCACACTTCCAAGCTCGTCAACTTATCAAGATCTTCTCAAGACCTGAAAGCATCCACCTCCATCGACCACCTCGTCTTCGGCATTGCCTCCAATCACAATTCTTGGCCTCGAAGGAAAGACTACGTTAAGCTATGGTGGAGACCTCATCAAATGCGAGGCTGCGTTTTCTTAGAAAACATGTCACCCTCAACTTCCTCCCAAAACGACACCTCTCTCCCTCCGGTTTGCCTCTCCGACGACACGAACCGGATTCGGTACCTGAACCGGGGCGGGCTCAGGTCGGCTATCCGGGTTGCTCGGGTGGTGTCCGAGATTGTGGCTATGAACCATTCGAATGTGAGGTGGTTTGTGTTTGGTGACGATGATACGGTTTTCTTTCCCGAGAATTTGGTGAAGACTCTTTCAAAATATGACCATGAGCTTTGGTACTATATTGGGAAGAATTCTGAGGTTATTATGCAGAACAAGGTTTTTTCTTTTGATATGGCTTTTGGTGGAGCTGGTTTTGCTCTTAGTTATCCTTTGGCTAAAGTGCTTGCTAAGGTTTTTGAGTCTTGCTTGGAAAGGTACATTTATCTTTATGGAAGTGATGGTAGGGTTCAAGCTTGTGTTGCTGAGCTTGGCATTGGGTTGACTCGTGAGCCCGGTTTTCATCAGGTATTAATCAGTTCTTCTATTTGTACATATATCAGAATGAGATACGACCCTCTCACTTAGTTGTGGAGTTCGTGTCCGATTCTGTGATTGATTTGTGTGTTCTTAAATTTTTTGGGTGTCTGATTCTTAAATTATTAGATGGATATTCGGGGAAATATGTTCGGTTTGTTGGCTGCACATCCAAATACACCAGTAGTGTCTATGCATCACTTGGATTTCACAGATCCAATCTTCCCCAACATGACAACTACACAGGCTCTAGAGCACTTACTTGAAGCTGCAAAGGTTGACCCTCACAGGCTCTTGCAGCAAACAGTGTGCTACGACAGATGGTTTTCGTGGACAGTGTCGGTGTCGTGGGGCTACGCTGTTCAAGTCTTTGGCAACCGCGTGTTCTTGCCGGATGTTCTTCGTACACCGCAGTCGTTCATCCCGTGGAAAGGGGGAAGTGTTTTGGCTGAATCGTATGTTTTTGACACGAGGGAATATCACCCGGATCCCTGTCGAAGGCCTGTTGTTTTCTTCTTTGAAAGGGTGGACTATGCCAAGGGAGGAGGTGGAATCAAGAGCAGTTACAGAAAGATGACAAATGAAGATTGCGCATTTGACACGGGTTCTCCAAGGAAAATTGAAGCGATTACAGTGTTGTCACAGAAACTAGACCTTGATATCAAACAGGTACTGATTTTCAAGCCATTCTGTTTCAAAATTTCGTTTCTTTTGTCTCAATTCACTCATAGGCGTTTAATCATTGCTCGAGATTCTCATATTTCAAAATTTTCACGTGATTCAAGGACTGTAAATGAATTAGGAAAGAGGAACAAAGGATTTTTGGGATAAGGATACTCATTTTCAGGGCAGGGATTCTTTGTTAAAAAAACCTTTTAGTTTTTTTGTCCCAATTCACTCAAAAAAGTTGATTCATATCAAACAACTGTGTTGATTGAAACAGAGGATTTTTGGGACAAAAGTTTGTTAGCCCATTTTCAGTTACAATAATGCTACACTGGTTTAGATTACCAAACATTGAAAACTGTTAGATATTAATAAAGTTCATGTGAAACCTATTACCTTAAGAATTGTGAATGTGTCATGTTAGATGATAAATTAAACTTATGAAGTCAACTGATTGAGAATCAGGCCCTGCTTGGGAAGTTAGATTTAGGCTAAAATAGTCAATAAAGATAAAATAGGCTAAAATAATCAATAAGATAAAATGACACATTCAAAGCATAATTATTCCATTTTTTCTCTCATAATCATCAAATCAACTATAAAAAAAACCCAACTATCATCCCAAATACAACTTTTTTAGCCATGCAAAAATAGTAAAAAAGTTAACTAAAATAGTCTATTCCCGAACAGCGACTAATGTATCTTGTTCTTAGAACGCTACAAAAAACACTCACTCATATATATTTTGGTACCCAGTTGCAGGCACCGAGACGGCATTGTTGTGATATATTGCCATCTTCAGCTGGGAAAACAATGGAAATTTCCATCAGACAATGCAGAGAAGAAGAGTTGATTTACATGCACCCGTAATGCTTTTATGATCATAGATAACATCAGCGGCCGCTTCATTCATGACCTTCTGATTTGACTAAATCACATGCAATGGTCAATGCCAAAGCTGGATCAGACACTTGTGTCATGCCATTTTATGGAGGTCATAGATCATGATAGGACATAGATGAGCACTAATTATCAGTGGATATTGGATTTCTTGCTTTGTGGGACAATTCCTGAAGACTCAACTTCAGGCCCAAAGTGAAGCCCCCAAGTTTGGCATTGGCCTCTCTAGCTAGTCTTAATTTGCAGCAGCAAAGGAAAATTCAGAATCTGAAAGATTTGTGAGTATTTATTGAGCTGGTAGAAGAAACTTCAACTAAGCTTATGTATACCGGGTTTTTGTTTATTAAGAAACTTGTGAGTTAATCAAAGAAAAAATTCATATTGTACCAAAGCTTTTTCCCTTTCCTTTACTTTTTTTGTTTTTGTTTTTGGATTAGGAGGAACTTGTCCAATCTAGGATCAATTTGGTTTGCATCCAATCCAACAGAGTAAACTCAATAACTAAGCCACAAGTATTGGGTAAGTTGGAGAGTCACCAATGAGAATCAAGCACAATATCTTTGAATTTACAATTAGTCTTAATGACGACTTTTGAATTACTGAGCTATGGTTTAAATTGTATTTAGACTTGTCCCTGTACAGCATCATCCTACGTTTTGTTTACACCCCTACTTACCTATGTACATGATTTTTATTACGTGAATACATATAAAAGGTAAAATTGAATTGTGAAATGAATTGAGCGCCAAATAACATTTTTATTATAGAGAAGAGAGAGAGAGAGAGGAAAAAAAAAAAAAAAAGGAAAGGGGAAGGGGAAGGGGCTAATTACATGAGTCTTTTTTGAGATTTTTTACAATTATAAGAACCTTCTTATATAGTTTTTGAAATTACATTATATTCTCTTATTAAAATTGTCAAAGTGAAATGCAAAAATTTTAATTACACATAAAATATATTGTGCGGTTGAAATTCATCCAAAGTATGATGTGGGCTATATTTAAAATGATTTTAACCCCACAATATATTTTCTATACATTTTTTGTGTTATATGTTTTTATGGACCTAGCATTGTTGTGTTAATAATGTGAATTCAAAAAACAAAAAAAAGGACAAGGCTCTGTTTAATTTGATTTTAGAATATGTTTTTAGAATTTTTTTCCAAAATCTAAATATAATTCGGTGAAAAAAATTAAAAAAAATATCAATTTCATATAATTTTGTATTTTTGGAAGGTAAGAAAATAATTTTTATAAATTTAAAAATATCTTTCTAATATTTATTGCAGTCAAACTAATTTCCATTTTTACTATAAAAAAATAAAATTCAGAAAAAAAAATTTAGAAATAAAATTACTTCGAAAGGGGATAAGCTCCTTTCCATATATCATCTCTATATACATCTCCACACTCTTTTTATAAGTTTTAATTCAAACGTCTACTAATGATCCAAACTATCTATTTCGTAAGTCTCGTAATGATTTATGCAAAAAATTAGTTTTATAGGACAATTATAAATATAGGAACAAATTGCATTTTATTTTATAAAATAGATGGTTTAAATTTAATTATATTTTCCATTTTCATAAAATAAGATGTGATTTATTTTTGCATTTATAATTTTTTGATGAAGTTGATTTTATTTAGTGGCGTGTTATCATTATATGAGTTTTACGTTAGTTCAAATTTATATTTTAACTACTTTCCCTTCTACAATTAATTGTACATTAATTAACAGCAAGAGATGGTCATTGTAGCATTACTCGCTATGAATCTTGTTAATAAAAAAGAAATGATTTGATTCATGCAGATGAGAAAATGAAAAATAAAAGAAGTCAGACATTTTCCGATGTAAAAATCAGCTGCCACTCTGATGATTCTACCACGAAAGTGGTAATCAATTGGCAACCCCATTTTTTGTTCTTTACCTTTAATTAGCTCATTCAAATCCATTGTAATTGTAATTAAAGAGTTATTTTGCTCAAACAATACACGTGTGCAATATATGTCATGAAAAATAATGGATTGAATTTAATTTCATATTGTTGGGTACACGTAATTTTATTCTTCCGGATTCATACACTTTATTATTTTTTACGGGTATTTGGGAAGTATGGAGTCTAATCGAGTAGAAATCTATTATTGGTAGGTTTTAATAATTGTATGAGATTACAATTTCTTATATTTGCCTTCAAATAGAGGACTTAAAAGAATTCTGGAGGTGTGAGATGGGGAGGATCTGTAGAGATGTAGGGGAGACAGAAAATCACCGGGCACTGAGTGTGAGCCGGGACAGGTAATTATTTAGTAGTTCTGGTGTACCCCGTGACATTGTCTACGTGGTACTTCAAATCAATTACGTAGTAAAATTTTTTACAGGTGAGACATGTTAACTCACTTTTGTTAGGTAGTTAAGAGATAAAGGATGACTCACTTAATATATATTGCAGTTTCTCATCAGTCAGGAATACCATATAGAAATGACTCAGGTAATTCGGGAGTATTTAATAAAAATCTGAATGAGAAATGAGTTTGTTTCAGGCTTTCGGGGCTCAGTTACTCGAGTAGGGAAACCAAGATTATTTCGGAGCTTGGATATTGTATCATATTTTTGTGTGTTTTTGGTCTCATGTTTATATTCTCTAATAGTAAATTTCTCTCTGGTACGAAAACAGAAATGTATCAAAAGCACATGCAATAAGACATGATTTATTAGAAAGTAGAATTGACTTGGTAGTTTCTGTTAAGTGCAATTTCACTACTCCTTCCTCAAAATAAGAAAAGAAAGAGAAAGGCCAAATAAAACGAATTTCTTTGGTTGATAACAGGCTAGCATTGACATATTGAGGACAAAAAATGTGTTACTACTGATTACTGACATTGAATTCTCCCTCAAACAAGACCTTCCATTTCTCAGTCAGATATACACGGAGGCACGCCAACGATCAAAAAAACTGGGGAATCAGTACGAGGCTGTGTGGCTTCCAATCATGAATGACTCCTCAACCCCATTGAACGAAGAGAAGCAAAAGCAATTTGAGACAACACAAGTGTCGATGCTGTGGTTCTCGGTGTATCATCCTTCAATGGTTGCTCCTGCATTTGTCAAACATGCCAAAGATGTGTGGCACTTTGACAATATGATGCGAATTTGGGGAAGTGTTGCTTTCCCCTTCACTAGCTCGAGGGAGGAACAACTTTGGGAGGACGAGACCTGGGCGATCAAGTTACCGTTGCACCTCATGTATCACTGCAAGACTGATTAAAAAAAAAAAAAAAAAAACTTAAATTTACTTACTGATGAATGTATAACATTACTGATGAATGGTTGTTTTGAAAATAATTTGAAATGTATTAATATACATAAACCTATACTGTTAAACTTGACTTTTCAAGGTTCTGATTGATTGTATATGAAAAGATTTGGATAATTGTCTTCATAGATATCTTCAGAAATCTGGTGTGGCTAATTTTGGCATTTGGGATTTTAATTGTAGCACTTATGTGACGAGAAATTTTGGTTTGTAAAAAAGTTTATATTAAGCAACGTTTACCATACTAGAAGAAACACAACCAATTATATGAAGATATACACACATGTTTATATATTGTCTTTTGTTGGATTGATTTATTTTAGGTTCAATCTAAATAGAGAACCTAATCAATCCAATTGATGTAACCAATTTTAAACCCAAAATTGAACTCTAGCTCTTCAAGTATCAAACTAACTCAGGAAGAATTATCTTCTTTTTCAAGAATTTCAAGTTGGTTGTCTGCTCAATAAATATAATAGGGGGTTAAATGAATATATGGCCCTAAAATCAAGAAATTACTAGACAAACTATAGACCATCATTGGACGGGCACATAAACGCGTGGTCTTCCGGAATTCACTGATTTTTTTGACTCTTTTTTTTTTTTTTTTTTTAATACCGATAGGAGATTAATAACAATATTAGTGAATTACATCAAACTAAACCATCAATTAGAAAAAATTCAAAAGGTCCAACACCACATACATACAAATAACTCTACCAGCTTATTTTCTTTTCAGTGTCTGACTCTGCACACTTTACAACTTTTTCTTTATTTTCTTTATTATTTATTTTTTTAAATTTTGTGGCCTGTGAAATTTTTGTTCGATACACAGCACTTTCAAACTCGTTTAATTTCTTCAATTACAATCTTATAATGCAATTGCATTCTTTGAGCCTGAGCCAGAGAAACATGTCCAGTTTATCAAACTTATTTCTGTACTCAACTCTTATTCAACATTAAAATGGTTGGCTCGACTTCAGCAAAATCTATCAGGCAAGTTTCAATTCATACCATTGATACACCTTGTATAAAATTAATAAATGATTGTACACTAACCCGAGAATAGAACAAAAAGGCTACGTGCACAGAAAAGTTTTCACAGAATTAATTTGCTGCAATTTGCAGCAAAAGAAGTTGCAAATCTGAAACAAAAACAAAAAGATTGGGGCAAATAATATGTCAGAGAAAAATGGGAACGAAGTAGTCAAAGATCAACTGCTTAAATTTATCAAGGAGGATGTGAGAAATGCTCCTCCTTCCACCTTTGCTCCTTCCATCTTCAGAGTTCCCAACCAACTCCGCCAAGGCAATGAAAAATGCTACAAGCCAATGACAGTATCTGTAGGCCCTTTTCATGCTCGACGGTGATGAAAAAGATGATACGAGTCTAACCTCTTAGCATTGGAATTATGTTCCGAAGAAGAACAACATCATAAACGTGTCTTCACATCGTGTGTCATGTTCATGGACGGACTTATCAGCAACCAGAAGGATGTGGAGATACTTCTTCAATCTGGGGCTTTGCAGGGTCGAGTCAATGATTTTAGTGGATTGGTGTCTCTCTTTAATAGTCTCTCTACAAATGTGATTACCAATCCAGAAGACTTTCACTTTGCAAATCAACTTCAAAAAATGAATGCATATTGTGAGACTGGCTTGCACTCTCTACGTGCCTTATTGGTGCATAATTACTACAATGCGAGGTGGCATGTACTGAATACCATTCTACTCTTTATCCTCACCTCACCTTAACCCAAAATCTATTTGCTGTCCTCTCTTACTCTCCGGAAAATTACAAAAAAAAAGGACTCTTTTCCCTCAAACTTTCCCACTCCCATGTAACATCTTTCATCTTCTTCTCATATAATTGGAAATCTTAGAAAAGTACTTCGAATTTGGTAAACAATATCGCGTATTCTTCGCCCTTTTAGTGTTTTTCCTGTATCAAGAACACTTATTAGCAAAACCCACTTTGTCATATTAACCAACATTGTTGGACTTGTTTGAAGTGCATAAATTTATATCTTTATAATAAATTCCAAGTCTTTTTTTTTTTTTTTTGTGTGTGTGTGTTTTTCAAGAACTGGCTTTAGGGTTAAGAATGCTATTTTCATATTAGTAATGTTACAAACCCATAATTTTTTTTCCAGAAAATGTGGAGAACGTAATTTGATAGCAATACACTACATTCATCTTGATGACATTTCTAGCAAACATATAGTGTTCCTATTGCTTACTATTTTCATATTAGGCCTCAACACGGCTCTTATGGCTCTGCTTTCTTGCCAAATCAATGCCATAACTGTATCACCACCGATTCCGATACCGATATGCATACCGTTATTTAAAAAATGTTTCCAACTATATCATCTTCACAAATTTTAAGTATAAGGTTGTGCTTATTGTGATTTGGTGGAGGGTGGATGAAAATTAAGTTAGTTTTCATTTTGTTATAAGAGAGTATTTGGATAACTTTTTTTTTCCATGTTAGGTCAATTTGTAGAAAAAAATCTAACAATGGGGCATTTATAGTTTTCATAACGTGAGGAGAAAATCCATATTTTTTATAAATCTCTGTATTTTTAATTTATTCTAAAAAAATAATAAAACCCAACATAACACATAATAAATCACATATAAGGCATAGAAAGTCCAAATTTGGAAAAATTGAAGGGCTTTAAGGTTCAATTTTTTGGCGGTGACAGTTGTCTTCAAGTTGTGGATCAGAGGTATAGAAATGTAATAGTTGGTATATAATAATGTTTCATTCTGGCAAATGGCTAGTTGGTTTCATAGATTGGATGAACTCCTCTACAAAAAGTCTTCCCTTTCCCCACACCGCGTGGATCTACTCCATAAACTATTTTGAGTAATCACACCAACACCTTTTGATTATTAATGAATATTAGTTTATCTTCTTTATTTATGAATCTATATATTTTGACCCTCTTAATTATAAAAATGTATCATTTTTACTCCTTCTAGACCGCCTTAAAAAAGAAATATTTGTACGGCTTTCATAATTAAGGAATTAATAGTTGATGAGGTCTTGATGTAATTAATCCAATATTTTTGACTTTTTCATCTAGATGAATATTATAATTATAATTATATTTATATATTTATAATCAATTATATGAATTATTTTATTTTTTATGTTTGGGGAAAAACAAGAAGTTGAAAGAGAATAAAAAAAATCTCTCTCAAAATTATCAAGTCGAGGTTCTAACAAGTGATAATATGAATGTTGAAGTTAGAAACATTTCCACACTATTAATCTAAATAGTCGGTGTTTATTTGAACTTTTTTAAATCATTACACAAATTTCTAAAATAAAATGAGCCATAGGCACTTCCATAAACTCAGGATTTCAAATACATATTCAAATTTTAAACTTTCCACATTGATATTTACCAATGTATAGGCAATAGTGACTGATATCAAATGAAACGTGACCGTTCACCAAACATGTGCACAAATGCAGCAAACATGTCAGATTGGTAACCAGCTTAATTTCTAGTTAAGAGCGCCCCTCAGGATTTGAGAATATGGGAAGAATGTTTCCTCCCTTTGAAGTTGATGAATGCTCAAATTACGCTCCACCTCCACCACTTGGCATGTTCATTTAAAATTAAGAATCCAGAAAAACCAAGTCAACCAATGAGTACCTAAGCTAAGTCAAATATCACAATTATATAAACTACTCTACATCAATTACCAACTTGGTAAACAATAGACCAAAAATAAATAAACATTAAATTGAAGGTGTTAGAAAAATACAGTGAGAAGTTCCTAAGAAACAACCTATCGGTGGCATATGTTCATAATACTTAATTAAAATGAGCAAGACATGGATAAAACTAATATTATCTTCATTGTGAAAGCACTCTGTCTTTAGTGCCTTCCTGTGTATATAAATGGAATTCAATTCCTAACTCAGAACCGAACCGCATACAATTTCCTCTGAAATTTACTTCTGCTTTCTGAATTCCACATTGTGGTTGAAATGGCAATGCTGAGAACACTAGTGCGTTTGGCTGTTACGGGCATGCTCATCAATGTAGCCATGGCAACAAGTTACACTGTTGGATCTCCCAATGGTGGCTGGGATCTAACCACCAACCTGCAAGGATGGGCATCGTCACAATCATTTTCTGCCGGAGACAGTTTGGGTAAGTGTTCATATTCATTTCTGATCTTTCAACATTGACCAACCTCGGTTACTTGTAAAGTACAAAATTTTGAAACAGATGATTCTCTGTCTAGATCCCCCTGTAACCCTATCTGCAAGCTCCTCTCCATCACACAATTTGGTAGGAAGGACCCATCGTGTGATAAATGGGTGGCTTGGAATGGGACGGGAGGATTTGGACACAGATTCAGCTTCTTCTATATGAAATATTAGATAGAAACGTAATTGTGTTACCATTTGACATAATCTTTGACATGCTCTTAAATTGCAGTTTTTCAGTACACACCAAACCATGTTGTGCTTGAAGTTACGAAGGCTGACTATGACTCCTGCCAGACTAGTAACCCGCTTCAGACGCATACTGGCACCAACACAGTCATTGCTCTCCCTTCTCCAGGAAAGAGATATTTCATCTGTGGAACCCCAGGGCATTGTGCCCAAGGAATGAAGCTTGAGATTGACACGCTTGCAACTTCTGCACCACCGCCAACTTCCCCAGCTACCCCTCCACCAACAGCAACTCCTACAAACCCACCACGGGCTTCCCCAGTTTCCAAAATTACCCCTCCACCAACAGCAACTCCTGCAAGTCCACCGCATGCTTCACCAATCACCCCTGTTTCCTCACCACCACCTAAAAGTGTAGCTCACACACCCATGCATTCTCCGTTATCTGCTCCTACAATGTCTCCTCCAATGCTACGCAAATCACCTGTGAGCAGTCCCACGTCATCCCCTGTAGTTCCTTTGACAGAATCTCCTATAAACTCTCCTTCTCCAAGTGGCTCTACTCCGTCACCTCCCTCATCATCAGCTACCAAAGTTAATACTCTAGTAGGGTCTATGGGATTTGGTTTTGCTATGGTGATGCTACTGACTCTTTGAGCTTTCGATAAAAAAAAAAACAGAAAAGGGGGAAAACAATCTCGCACGTACGTCCAATTTTTTGTTCTCTTCTTTTCTTTTTTTTTTTCCTTCTCTGAACCCACTTTGGGAGCATAAACAAGACAAATTTCATTTGTATTTCACATATGATTTTCCACTGTTGACAAAATAAATATTGATGTTGACATTCATTTACAAAACCATAATATAACATGTAATCCTAATTGGGCAGACAATAATTTCAATTCAACAAGCATTAGCATTTAATCTATTGTGTTATTTTCAGTTAGCTATTCAAAAAATCAATTTCATTATGCAGAAAGAAAATCCAACAATTTTAATTTCTCTTTGGTATCATCCAGGCACAACACCTCTAGCTCATTTTCCAGTCCAACCCATTTCTTCTTAAGAGCTAAGATGCAAGGTAAAGTGATAATAAATGATGACCCAGAGTTTGCTTGTTCAAATAATTGGAAATTAAAAAACAAAACAAAAATAAAAATAAAAAACCAACGTGATCACTTATTGTATTTTACATGCAATCAGCAGAAACACGAGTAATCAGTTCCTAAACATCCAGCGTCCATCTAATCAAGTTTTTCCAATTTCAAGAAACCAACATCAGCACCATATATAACAATTAGAGAATACAACAAATGAGGGCCAGAGGAAATATGGACTAACCATTTGATCATCCAACTTAAGCAACTGGAGGACGAAGCACATGATCCTGTGATGTGTCACGAACAGCGGATGGTATGAATTGCCACATGGCAACACCAGGGTAACCGATGAAAGGCATTAGCTTGTTACCAGCAGCTTGCCCCTGAGATGCAGCAGGAACAGCAGAGGGATGAGGCAGGAAGCCTGGTTGCGCACTCATGGCTTTGACTTGCTGCTCCAGCTTCTCCTTATCTTCCTTTAGCCTCTGCTTCTCATCGCGGAGCTCATTCTTTTCAGCCTGCACAAACAGAGAAATCAAACATTTCACCCAGTTTCTTTCATTTAAAATAAGAAGAATAATCAACAGAGCATTTTGTCCCAGTCAGATGGGGTTGGCTAAACAGATAGAAAATGAATAATCTTTGAAATAGCTGATTTAACCCAAACCTCACCTTCAGTTCTTTAATCTTCTCATGCAAATCCTCATTTGACTCCCTCAGCTTCCGGGCTTCACTTCGTAGCTGAGTCACCATGCGAACAGCATCACTCAGAATAGCAGCTTTGTCTGTTTTTGGTGGCTTTCCATGCTCCAAGACAGATCCCAATTCCAGGAACCTTGAAGTCAGGCCATAATTAATGTGAGAATCAATGAACAGGCAACAACAATGAGAAAAGAGAGCGAATAATAGCATACCTCTCATTCAGCTTATCTCTCCGTAATTTCTCCCGACATGCTTTGGAGCCAGATGCACTGCATGATTCAGACTTTAACCTGCAAAAGCAATTCTGCATACATTATAGAACTAATGGGAGAGAGGGAGAGGGGTACTAATAAAATTTTGTTGAGTTAAACAAGAACAAGTTACAGAGCAGTACTAATAAAATTACTGAGTGACAACAGGATATAATGACCTCAGCCAACTACTGCTAAGCTTTTGGGCCGAATTTTTTTTTTTTGCATGCCTTCTATATCTTTGCCTTACAGAAAATATTTCAAAACTTGAAATTGACAAGAGTGATGCAGATACTTGAATAAACTGAAGGCCTATTCAAGGGAGCCTGCAGTGAAAATTATGTACACGGAAACTGTTAACACCACTAGGTATTGTTGTCAGACCCTGATTAATTTGAAACCTATTTAGGCAAACTGTTAAAATTCACCTACTCTCCACCTACTTCACCCACTTAAACCTACTCCACTAAACCTAACCCACTACACCACTACCACCTCCACTTCACCTACTCCTCACCTACTACACACTCACCCTCTCCTATATATAGGAATCATTGTAACCATAACATCTATATCAATCAATAATACAATTCTCTATTTCTCTTTATACATTAAATTTTCTACATGGTATCAGAGCAAGGTGAAGCACTTAGTATTTTTCGCTTCACCGGCGGGCGGCAACCTCGCCCTGGCCGCCCGCCGAACCTCAACCTAATCTGCTAGAATTTTCTACACATACCTTGAAATTTCTTCGAGTCCACCACCACTGCCTCTCCTCTCACTGTTGTCCTCCCATACACCACCGTCTCGATCGTCTTCATCTACAATGTTGCAGTGAAGGATCTCAAGCGTGGTTTTGTTGCATCCAACTCAAAGGATGATCCAGCCAAGGAAGCTGCAAATTTCACCTCCCAGGTTATTATTATGAATCACCCGGGTTAGATTGGTAATGGGTATGCTCCAGTTCTTGACTGCCACACCTCCCACATTGCTGTCAAGTTTGCTGAGATTGATCGTCGATCTGGCAAGGAGATTGAGAAGGAGCCCAAGTTCTTCCGTGAACATGCTCTCCTTCCTTTTACTCTTGGAGTGAGGCAGATGATTTGCTGCTGTAACAAGATGGATGCTACCACTCCTAAGTACTCAAAAGCAAGGTATGATGAAATTGTACAGGAAGTCTCTTCCTATCTGAAAAAGGTTGGTTACAACCCTGACAAAATTCCTTTTGTCCCCATCTCTGGTTTTGAGGGTGACAACATGATTGAGAGGTCCACGAACCTCGATATGATTACACAGCCCAAGAGGCCATCAGACAAGCCTCCTCTTCTCCACATTCTTGATAACACCAACAGCAACAGTTTGACGCATTTATTAGAGAAAAGGTCCAAAGGCAGCTCCTGTCAAAGCTGATGCTCAGCAGGCTGTACCACCTATTGAAGTGCCAGCACTATCCTTGCACATGGGGGGCACCCACTCATTTCTTTATTGTTTTCTTTTACTCACCCATGTGACCCACGATGCAACCTATACTTTTTCTTTTCTTTACACTCTTGTTCCCCACTTTCTTTATTTTATATATATATATATATATATATATCTCTTTTTATTATATTATATTAAAAAAAAAAAAAATCTTCATCTCTCCTCCGTTTGATTTCCAACTCCATTATTTTTATTTTTATTTATTTTCTCCAAACCACTTTCCTTATTTCCTCCATCTTTCATTTTTTGATTTCAAATATATTTTTATTATTTTTTCTTTATTTTTCTTTCACATTCTTTTTAATCTTTTTCCAATTCCCTTCATACCATATAACTTTGCACACCAAATCATATTTTATTCATCTCAGGGATCAACCCCGATCACAATTTTACACACACAAAAAAAAAAAAAAAAAAAAAACAACCAACAAACAAACAAACCACCACAACACACCCGCACCCACAGTGGGATTTTTCTTCTCTACTCTGCTGCAGGTCTCTTCTTCTTGCTTTTCTCTTGGGTGTCCCTTACCGGCGCTGCCTCCATACTACCCACTCCACCGAGCACGTTCACTCCACCCTGCTCCTCCACTACAGCATATGGTGGACCTCCAAATCGGAACATCACGGTAGCCTTCCGCTTCAGCTCCTTGTTTTCCGCCTTCAGCACACTTATCTCTGCTCGCGCATCCTTATACATGCGCTGGAGTAGAGCCAATTGGCCGTTTAAATGCTGCACCTCATTTGTCCTACTCTGCAGCCGGTGCGACAAGTTTGTGACTGCCGTCATCGTCTCCACACAGGACTTCAAAGTATACTGATTGGCTTCAATGTCAGTTTGCACTGCCATTTTTTGCTCCACAGACCGCATAGGAAAGTTCAACGGAGCAAACCCTGGGGCGCTTGGTTGAGGTTCACTGGCCCCCGCACCAGTTATCTCTCTTGTTGACTCGTTAAGGTCTGGAAAGAGAGTGAGCAGACCACGGGAAGACGAAGCCATTTTCTGGACAACAGAGTGTTACAGAGTGTCTCTCTCAGAAATCTCTCTCAGAAAACAGAGTGTTACAGAGTATCTCTCTCAGAAATCTCTCTCAGACAACAGAGTGTTACAGAGTATCTCTCTCAGAAATCTCTCTCAGAAAACAGAGTGTTACAGAGTATCTCTCTCAGAAATCTCTCTCAGAAAACGAAGAGTTTTTCAGAGTTTTTCTAGCAGGTTTTTGTCTCTGCTTCCAAGCCTCAACCTCCGCTTCGGTTTATAAAGACCATGACAAAGAGGCCGACACGCGTTCTGTCGATCACGTGCATCGCCGCGTGTCTGGCGCACCTTTTGATGGCACGCCTTTTTATGGATTGGGCACGCCTTTTGATGGCACGCCTTTTGAAAATATGGGCACGCCTTTTGATGGCACGCCTTTTTATGGATTGGGCACGCCTTTTGATGGCACGCCTTTTGAAAGATTGGGCACACCTTTTGAGGGTGCGACTTTATAAGGGTCCGACAAGACTCTGTAAACTGTCCCGACATTGATTCCGGTTAGTTTCTACAAGGGTCCAGCAAGACTCCGTAAACTGTCACAACAACTGTCACAACATTGTCTGCTACAACGGTCCGACATGACCCCATAAACTGTCTTCTACATCGGTCTGACACCGCCATCCAGTGTCCTCTACACCGTTATGACACCCCCATACAGTGTCCTCTACAACGTTATGACACCACCATCCAGTGTCTTCACCAATGGTCTGACACGACCATACAGTGTCTCTTATCCTCTTTTATTTTTATGTATTTTCTTGTTTTGTTACTCTCTCCAAACTCAAGTTGGTTAGTTCCTATCCCCCTTGAGTTTGCGGGGGGCTGTTAAAATTCACCTACTCTCCACCTACTTCACCCACTTAAACCTACTCCACTAAACCTAACCCACTACACCACTACCACCTCACCTACTCCACTAAACCTTCACCCACTTAAACCTACTCCACTAAACCTAACCCACTACACCACTACCACCTCACCTACTCCACTAAACCTAACCCACTACACCACTACCACCTCCACTTCACCTACTCCTCACCTACTACACACTCACCCTCTCCTATATATAGGAATCATTGTAACCATAACATCTATATCAATCAATAATACAATTCTCTATTTCTCTTTATACATTAAATTTTCTACACAAACAAGTAAACCCGTTGGACCACACATTTATATCCAAACCATTAGAGTTTGTTTGATTGGTCAGATTATAGTATAGGATTGGGATTATTAAACCATGGGACTCACATTTCAATTTTTTAAAAAAATTGTTGTCATCCGGATTAGAATCCCATGGGCATTCTATCCAAAAAAAATTGCAAATTTTTAATCCTACAATTGATAATGCAAAACAAAAATATAATTGGAATTATATTTTCCATATCCATTGCAAAAGAAATGTGGGCAAGAGCGGATTATGTATCCCACTAATCTAGCTGGATAACCAATCCTACACTACTCTCATGGATTGATAATCCTCTCACTATTAATCCTGCTAAACAAACATGGCCTTAGTGTATAAACTGAAAAAAGATGAGATGGTGAGAAATTGGGAAAGGTCTAAAAAATCTCATACAAGTCGTTCATTTCTGGACTTTTCAGCACCCATAGATTTCAAGTACATAATTGAAAGCATCCAACCAAACAAGAATTTATGTTTAAATTCATATGTTGGGATAATTAATTATACATTCATTTTGTTTTATCAACTTAGACACTAGTGATTACTTATCAAAAAGAAAACTTCTAAACTAATGATGGATACAGTGATATTACGAAATACATACACACATCAGTACGTACAATATGATTTACTCAGACTATGGCACCTAACAATGTTTTCTACTTCGCAATTACTCAAAACTTCAAATAATTTAAGATACATGC
Organism: Camellia sinensis; assembly: GCF_055761805.1. Lineage (NCBI taxonomy): Eukaryota > Viridiplantae > Streptophyta > Magnoliopsida > Ericales > Theaceae > Camellia > Camellia sinensis. Next base: position 155,989,595 of record NC_138968.1, on the reverse strand, counting down.
TAACAAGTAGAGACATCCATATGGTATATACTATATACATTATTGAGTATATATAATTCAAAACATTGCAAGCAAGAGGTAGAAGGCAGTAGCTTCAGTTGCACTGCAGGGGTATAAAGTCTTGTCACCCATAGTCTTGTATCTGAATTTATAAAGCTGATGATTCGAAGCTGACTCGTCCAGACCAGACTTGCTTAACCCATCCAGCTTTCTTGGGTCACATAAAAACAAACCAGTCAACCAGAACTAGGAAGTATTATATTTCAACTGACGTATTCAGGATCACCAATCTCAATATAATACAGAGGAAGAGCCAAGATATTTCTATTTGGGGGGCGTATTGAATGCATTAAAATGTGTACTAGTAAAAGATAGTAAAAAATTTACTTTGACAAGTAATCTTTTTTCTGAGTACTTAAACTCTCGTTTTTTTCAAGTTTTCTCCAATTTCATCATATTTCTAGAGTTTCTGTTCTACAATTACTCAAAATGCCTAATTTCTAAATATTTTAGTCAACCATTATAATTGCTTGATTAATGTTTCAAAGGACAAATTATATTGGTGTAATCCAATTGTCTCGTATTATAATTAAATTTTATTTTGAAATCCAAAATCCAACTTGTCTCGTTTCAGTTGAAACTCAATACTTTGTTTTGAAACTTTTAAATTATCTAAAATATCTTAAAAGATGAAAAATAATAAAAATGTGCTTCTTCATTAACCAGTTAGATATTTTTAACATTTATGAAATCAGTATAGTTGAGCAGGGGGTGCCACTTCAAAGGAAACTACTAATACCACCATATACTATGCTCATGTAACACCTACCCCCTGCCACTGCTCTGATAATGCAGTCACTATATCTCATTAAGTAGCCAAGACAAGATTGCTAGTTACAGTTGCATTTTATGCAATCTTGTCTTGAAGCCGTCTTACATATCAAGTTTTCCAATGGAACTTATATATATTTTGCACATTTTTAATTGAAAATATTTGAAAAGATGACAAACATTAAGTATATGTATATCTTCTTTAACCTATTAGATTTTTTATTATAATATATATATATATATATTTTGATAAATAATCAAACTTTATTAGAAAGCATCAAGACGATGCAAAAAATATAAAAATGCAGCCCACAAAAGGACTGAACAAAACTAACTAATCAAATCCTCCACAAAATCTACAAAGACCAAAACATTGGGATCGACTGTACCCGTAACCCAACTATGCAACACCATCAACAACCTATTCTCTAACCATAAAGCGGAATGACACTCATCCTGAAACACTCGTCTATTCCGTTCTAACTAAACCAACCAAAGCAAACAATGGGACGCAAGCACCCAAGCCTTCCGGCGTCTCTTCCTCACCTGAGCCCCACCTCAACTCTGTAACACGCCTAACAAAAACCCGGTTGCACCCACACTAAGCCAAACAAAGCAACAAGAAAATTCCAAAGTCTAGACACAACCGGGCAATGAAGAAGCAAATGATCCACCGTTTCCGCATCACTACAACACATACAATACCAATTCACCAAAACATGTCGCCGCCGAATCAAATTATCAATAGTGAGGATACGCCCCAAAGCAGCTGTCCAAACAAAGAAAGCGACCTTAGAAGGAGAACCCGTTGCCCAAATACATTTCCAAGGAAACACCCCACCAACTCCCCCTGCAAGCATCCCATAAAACGAGGACACTGAGAAAACAGCTTTAGAGCTTCGGAAATCCCATACTAAAGAATACATCCCATCCTCCCCATTCTGCACCCCATACAAAAAGCCTAGAAGATCTACCAATTGGTCTAGCTCCCAATCCTGTACATCACGACTAAGACGAACATACCAAACAACTGATTCCCCTTGCTTCACCCTAACCGAAGCAACCAACTCCTCCCCAGCAGCAGCAATAGCATAAATCAAAGGAAACATGGCCGCCAAAGTCAAACCATCACACCACCAATCGAGCCAGAAGTGAACTCAATCTCCAAGCCCCACTTTAAACCGAACCGTCTCCCAAAACACCTCCCCCCCCAACCAAATCCCCTTCCATAAACCACGACCATAATTGAACCACCCTCTTCGAGCACCATCCCCTCTCTCCTCCCCATGCTTAGCCACCACCACCTTCCTCCGTAGCCTCTCTCGTTCCCCCGCAAAACGCCACAACCACTTACCCAATAAAGACCAATTAAACACCACCAATTTCCGCACACCCAAACCCCCCCTCCTTCAAATTACAAACCCTCTCCCAAGCCATCAAATGATACTGAAAACCCTCCCCACCCCCACTTCACAAAAATTTCTGTTGCAGCTTCTCTAACCTTTTTTGCCACCCCCACAGGAATCACCTGCACAGACATAAAGTAAGTCGGAATGCTGGACAAAACACGCTTGATCAAAGTAATACGCCCCCCTTTTGACAAGTATTGGTGCTTCCACCCTGCCAACCGCCACTGAACTCTGTCCACCACCCCATCCCACACTCAAGCCTCTTTAAAAGAAGCCCCCAAGGGAAGTCCCAAATAAGAAACTGGCAACCTTGCCACTTTACAGCCCAAGACAGCGGCCAACACCAGTAATCAAGCCACCTCACCCACGGTATCAATTATGATTTTGACAAATTAACCCGCAACCCTAACACCGCCTCAAAACATAACAAAACAGATCGCAAGTTGCCAATCTGAGTAGCCTCCGTATCACAAAAAATCAATGCATCATCAGCATAGAATAGATGAGAGACCACCAAAAAGGTAGACCCCTCCCCCACCACAAAATCCGATAATAAGCCCCCTTGAACACAGTCAACTGAATGCCTCCATAACCAAAATAAACAATAAAGGGGACAGTGGATCTACCTACCGTAAACCTCTCGAAGAAACTCGCCGATGTCCCATTAACCAGGACAAACATCCGAACAGTGGAGATACAAAAAAGGTTTCCACCTCCTCCACCGTTCCCCAAAACCCACCCTCTCCAATATGTGTAGCAGAAACTTCGAATTGACATTATCATAAGCCTTCTCAATATCCAACTTACATTTGATTCCCCCCTTTCTCGTGCTAAAGCTGCGAATCCACACACTCATTAGCCACCAAAATAGCATCCAAAATTTGTCGGCCACCTACAAAAGCATTATGAGATTCTGAGACCACCCCCTCCAGTACCCCCCGAAGCCTATTAGCCAAAACCTTGGCCAATAATTTGTAAACATTGCCAAAAAGACTAATAGGCCGAAAGTCTCTAATATCCTCCCCCCCCCCCCCTAACCCCCTCCCTTTCTTGGGAATCAAAGCTAGAAAAGTTGCATTTAGACTCCTCTCAAATTGCCCAGTGTGATGAAACGAGTCAAACACACCGAACACTTCCCCTTTGACCACCCCCCAGCAATGTTAAAAGAAAGCAATTGAGAAACCATCCGGGCTCGGTGCCTTCTCCCCAGGCATACTTCTTAAAGCACCCAAGACCTCCTCCTCAGTAAAAAGCCTCTCTAACAAGAGCTTATCCTCCTCAAAAATAGAATCAAAAACCACATCATCCAACCCCAGTCTCCACATCTGACCCTCATCACGAAAGAGACACTAATAGAATGCCATTATACCATCCCTAACCTCCTCTTCCAACGAAAGCAGCACCCCATTAATCCACATTCTCCCTATTTGATTCACCCGCCGATGAGCATTTGCAATGTGATGGAAATACTTTGTATTACGGTCCCCATCTTTCAACCACAAGTATCTAAACTTCTGCCGGAAACTAATTTCCTCCATCCGAGCAACCCTTGCATAATCTTTCCGAGCCACATCCCTATCTGCCATGTCCTCCTCAGAAAGAGCCCCCTCAATTTCCCGCTCATCCAACCCTTGCAAAACTGGCAAGATGTTTGTCTTCTGAACCTCCAACGGCCAAAAACCTCTACATTCCACCTCTTCAAATCAGACTTAAGAAGTTTCAATCTCTGAGCTAATCTGTAGCTGGGTGAACCCATGACATTATAATTCCCCCACCAACCACCCACCCTCCCAGTAAAGCCAGTTGTTTGCAACCACATGTTCTTAAACCGAAAAGGTAAGGCACCACTCCGAACACCCACACTGTCCAACAATACTGGCCAATGATCAGAAGTCAGACGATGCAACCTGCACTGTAGCAGCTGTGAAAAATGTGCCTTCCAATCTCCAGAAACCAAGAATCTATCAAGCCAAGAACTCACTCGGCCACCAACTAAGTATAACCTCCCCCCTGTAAGGGCAGATCTATCAACTCCATCTCATCAATAAAAGAAGCAAAATCCAGAATAGACCTCCCCACCTGACTCCCCCTAGTCTTTTCCACTGGGCTCCTCACAACATTAAAATCACCTCCAACACACCACGGCAGACCCCCATCTAAAAGCAACATGCTGTAATTCCTCCCAAAGGCTACCCTTTCTGACCCCCAAACTGGACCATAAACCCCAGTGAACACTCACCAAAAATCATCCTCAAGGCATCTGAACAAACAAGATAGAGAAAATCTCCCTACTTCTTCCCCCTCCTTCATGACCACTCTATTATCCCAACTGATGAGAATACCCCCCCGACACCCCTAAAGATGGTTGGAAAACCCATTCTACATGCCTCCCTCCCCAAAATTCCCGCACAAACTCTAACCCAACAGCCTCGGACTTCGTCTCCTGGAGACTCACCATATCCGCTCTAGCACTCTTTAACAAGGACTTCACCACCGTGCGTTTCCCTCGATCATTTAAACCCCGCACATTCTAAGTCAAAATTTTCAGACGCATGGCAACAACGCCCCAAAATTTGGACAATTAAATATTAAATTAGGACTAAACCCCAATCAATATTCCATCATTCAAATCGTAGAGGTGAAACAAAAAACTAAATGTTCACGTCTACATAAGGTTTAAGTAAATTTCCATGCTAAAAAAAAAAATACAAGGGATAAAAAAAATTAATAAATACCAACCAAACTATTCATCATAGATTCATGACTATCTAATACCTCCAACATTAAAGTAGCAACAACTAGTCAAAACAACTTAAATAATGTAAAGTTGAAAAATAACCCACAATGCCAAATTGTCAAAATACTACGGTCATAAAAAACTAAATGAATAAACCAACTAATATCAATCCTAAACTTCATAAAACAAAAGAAATAAGAAAGACATGTCCAACAACTATAGTTATTTCTCGTCACCATCGTAGCCCTAACTAATCCTGCAAAGGAAGCTCAGCTACGCTTAAATAGAACGCACCCGAGATGACCAGAGACAAAACAGGTCAGTATACAAGTATACTGGTATGGGTACAAATATTTGACACCCACATGTCCACCAGACGCAAATAAAAATACATTTAATATTTGTTACGGACAAGACAAGTTGTTCAACCTGCACCGAGACGAAGGATTAGTTTCCTGAGATACGGTGGCATTTAATTTCTTATCTGTACACAACTAAATATAAATTTAGTATAAAATAAACAAAATAACTATTAAAAAGAAATGATAGGTCAGCCCTGCATAAAAAGTTAGTAAAACCCACCATTCTGCAAAAAATAAAGTTAATATAATTTAATCATAAGTAAATTGCTGAAGAAGTATAAAAATGCATTGTTTCATGCTTAAATCATTCGAATTGACCAAAACTCAAAGAACAAAAGTTGTACAGAATCAGATTTCCTAAAAGAAAACACGAACGAATTTAGTAGAAATTGAACAGGTTGAGAGAAAAATTTAATAGAAGAACCTAAACGAAATTTGATCGAAAAATCTAGATCTGAAAATGAAGAGAAACTGCCCTAAGATGATTTTTTTCAAAAAAGTTCAAAACGCGAAAAGTGTTCAGAATGATGTTTTACTTTAGTTTACGTGATACCAATAAAAATGAGCTCGTTTAACGGGTTAAAACAAAATCTAAAATCTGCATTGCTAAAATAAACAAAAACTGTTGTAACCAAGATCATCCAATTACAAGTTCTTATCAATCATTTTAGTAAAAAGTTAAAACACAAAAGTTGTCTAGAATTACGTATACATGCCTCTACACAAATTTCATAATTTATTGAGATCACTTACTATTTTTCAAGATGTACAAATCAATACAATTCAAACTATACCAAATAAGTTCATATTTAATTATTTGTACCTTAACTCCACCACTTCGGCCCTTCAATTCCGGCCTACACATATATCCCATATGCCTCCTGTATAACTAGCACCGCTCCGAAGCCAAACTTGCATGGGGATATCGTCCCAAGTTTGACCTACACTCTCCGGATGGTTAGCATATACATACGCGCGTAAATCAAAGCACTCGTCTACTCGTGAGAACAAGACAACAATATATATATATATACACAATCCCTCGTCTACTCATGAGAACAAGCATAACAATGCCAAGCATAACAATGCCGAGCTTAAGGCATTCAAATCAATCTTATAATCCTCATTTTTTTTTTATACACTCTTTCTCACCAGCACTCAAATAAAACAATAATCTATAGAGTCATGGTGGAGTGTAAGGAATTTATCTATGGGTTCCTAACTTATTTTAATTTCATATCTCCATGAGTGTGATTACAACCATAACATAAATACATATAAAAACCCTAAACCTGGCATACACAACTAATCAAAATAATTAAAATCAATCCATCATCTTCACGTAAATACAATATCAAACCAACATCAAATAAATAAATAAAAACAACGAATTAAACATAAATCAAGGGAAGTGGGTTATGCACTCACAATTATTTTTGAAGATCAAGGAAATATTTGAAGAACTAATGGAGCCACCAAAACAAAATCCTAACCATTTTTTTTTCTCCACTCTTCTTTCCCGCCTCGCTTTTCACACCACACACAGCACTCTTTTTTTTTTCCTTGATTACTCTCTCTCTCTCTCTCTCTTTTTGTTCTCTTTTTTTTTTCTAATGCAGCCTCCTATGATTTAACCTAATTGACTATTATATAATATTATATAAATACACCATAAATATAACAAATATAAATATAAGATCAATATATATATAACACCGCGTGGAAAAGAATAATTCATGTAGCCGACCCCATTTGATGGAACTTAAGGCTTGGCTTGGCTTGGTTTGGTTTGGTTTGGTTTATCAATATATATATAACACCTTTTATATATATAAAATATAAAAATATAAAAATATTCAAATTAATTATATATAATTAAATATCACATTAAATTAATTAAATACTACATTAAATTCTCATGTATCCACACAATTAATAAAGCCAAAGATAAAATAAAGTAATAATAGTAAATAATGGCTTACGAAAAATCAGGGTTGCTACACTGTAACTCTCGAACCCCCTTATATATCTGACCAGCAAACTGCACTTTCTAACCACCCACTCCTCCCCCTGTCCATGAAGCTTCAATAGCTGAAAATAATTTCAAAGCTTCATCCTCATGTCCCTCAAAGGACACTCCCAAAAATTTACTGACCTCGGATATATGATCCAACACCCAGTCTGATACCTCATCTAATGATGGTAGTTGATCCATACAGAAATCTGCACCCAACTCTGACTTAGGATCTGGCTCCGGGTATGGCAGCCCAGAGGCCCCATCTACGATCACCTTTGGCCAAACCACCAAGGCCAGTTCATCACCCGAATTTGCCCACCTCAGCTCTAACAGTACCTCAGATCTCCCCTGCTCTATGTTCACCGTGTCCCCCTTGATCTCCTCTCGTATCAGCCTACTGGGCGTATTTCGCCCCACAGCCTGCGTGGACGTGCATATCGGACTACACACCTGCCAGTCCTCCGATGCCAACTGCCCACTCTCCGATCCCAAAGCTGGTGAATGGAGCTCCATTGACGGAGCTTGCACCACCACCCCATCAGTCAACAGATCATCACCACTTTCGACTTACCGACTCGACCCTATTCCATCTCGAAGCGAACCGAAGACCCATTTCACCGACGAGTTAAGTTGTGCCCTAATCTGCATAGGGCCAATTGTAACCCTTTTCGTTTGATTTTGGCCCGAACTATTAGGACCCATCCCACGACCTCCAACTCCAAGCCTCCTCAAAACATCATTAGCATGGCCCATTGGGACTTGGGCTCCCACTTTGCCCCTTCGGACCATTGCTTCCCCTTGATATGGGCCCATCTGAGCTACACCCAAGGTTTCAAAATGCGGTGTTACGTAACGGTTGCGGCGGTAAGCACCACGCGTTACCCTCGCTTTTGCAACATGATTGAGATTCACAAGTGTGTCGGCCGTATCGGCCGTCGTAGCGGCCATAACAATGTCGTAACGGCCATAACGACCCGTTACACACTGTGTTGAGCTGATTCTTTTCAAAAAAAAAACAAAAGAAAAAGCTGGAAAACGATGGATGCTCAACAGGTTTTGTACATACCTTTATGATTGAACAGATTTTGTTTTAAGGTCTTTTCAACCGGTGAACCACTTTGAGCATACTATTCAAAATACATCCACAAATCTGCAATTGATTCAGATCTTCAGATCCACAAATTTGAGACCATCTTTAATTGAGTTTCTGATAAAAAAATTAAGAAGAGTGGTTCATGGGAAAATGAAGACAGAGAGAAGAGAAAATACGGAGGAGAGAGAGAGAGAGAAGAGAGAAAAGGGAAGAGACGAACCTGTGTTGAAGATGAAGAGGGAGATGAATATTCAAGGCTGCCTCTGTGTTGAAGATGAAGAACCTGTGTGACTCTGTAAGTGGTTTTGTTCGGTTGCCTTTTTTTTTTTTTTTGTTTTGTTTGGCTGCCTCTAGTCACTGACTACTACAGAACCTTGGGAAGATATGTAATCATTTGTTTTTCTTTGTGTGGTCTCCAACTGGCCTTTTGTTTTGGTTTTTTTTTTTTTTTTTTTTGAACAATAATCTCCAGCTGGTTGTTTGTGAACCAAAAAAAAATATGGTGATATTTTAATTTAAAAAACACATATATATAGCTAAGCACTTACTTTAGCATTTTATATATAATAATTAGTGGTTGATTTTTTTTTATTTATAATATTTAAAAATCATAACATCTATAATTATATTAATACATTTTATATATGTCAATTTTTATTGATTTTATTTTTTTCTTGTAAGTTAGGCCTCGTTTGGCAAGAGGCTATTTTAGCCAATTAGCCAAAAAGTTACTAAATTAGCCAAAAAGCCAACAACCCATGCCAAAAAGTCAAAGATTCTCTTTTCTCTCTACTTTTTGCACATCTTTTCGTAATTAGCCAAAAAGTCATCCCAAACATATAAGTTTTTTTTACCTACCTTTTTAGCCAAATAGCCAAAAAGTTACTAAATTAGCCTGTTCCCAAACGAGGCCTTATTCAAAATATAACAAATATTCAAGTGATTGAAGCCCAAAAAACAACTATGTATGAATTTTTTTCTTTATAATTTATTTTTTAATTTTATATGATTACATTAGCATGTAAAATCTAAATGTATAAATAGTGGTTGCATTTTTTTTATAATCATTTTATTTAATATTTACTGATAAATATTTTTTATTTTGTTATTGTAATGTGTTGTGATAACAATTTTTATGACACAATTTTTCTAAAAAAATATATTTAAAAAAAAAAATCAATATCTCAAAAAAAATTCTTTATAATTTATTTTTTAATTTTTATATGATTACATTAGCATGTAAAATCCAAATGTATAAATAGTGGTTGCATTTGTTTATAATTATTTTATTTTAAATATTTCTTTATTTTGTTATTGTAATGTGTTGTGACAACAATTTTGATGGCACAATTTGCTTAAACAAAATGTCTTTTCTATAAAATAAAAAAAAAATTAAAAAAAACATAGCTCAAACAATGCCATGAAAAATGTCTTTAATCCTGATTACATTAGCATGTAAAATCCAAATGTATAAATTATTTAAAATTATTTTAAAACCCAATAAATATGATTTTGAAAAAATATGTATATACGTATCGGTAAGTTTTTTGCAAATTGTGCGAAAAATAAAAAAATTCACAGTTCCAATTACCGCAACCGTTACGCTGCAGCCTTTACACCCCGCAATCGCAACCGCGCCACCACCACCATTACAGCGATCACAACCGCTTTTCAGAACCTTGGCTACACCAGAAGCCCAGCCCCCTTTCCTCAACATATTCGGCTTGCCCCGAGGCCCAAGACGACATTAATATGCACCAAATCTTCGAAGAGATTCCCCAAATCCCTCAGCCCTAAAAAACCTCCGCTCTTCACGCCTCCATATGCGACCTTCCTTTTGCTTCGAAGCTCCACCTCGCATCTCCACCGTCTGCCGAACAGTCTCGAACGTTGGCCCTGCTTCTGGCCACAAAGTTACCATATCCCGCCATGACTCCCATCGGAGCGAGATCTTGGAAGGAATACTACCACCACTACGAACTTGCACTTGCAATCGGACCACACCAAGCTCCACCAAGAGTTCATTGACATCCACCAAACCCCTACACCTGTCGCTGGTGGCCCTGTACGTTGCTATTCCGCGAAGGTGTAAAGGTAAACCTACCACCCTTAGCCACACTGTCTTCTCCGATGCCATCCTCGTGTCACATAAAGCTGTCGGTGACCACCATTGCAAGCTCAAATCATGGCCGGCGATAACCCACCGATGCCATAAAACAACCCCAGCTTCTCGCCATGAAGGGAACACAAATAGGAAAACTTGGGCCCCCACCGGTCAGATCTCCGCCCTCCCCGACGTCTTCCACCATCGATCCACCCACTCCGACATGGCTGAAAAGCCCAGACCCTTGTCCCCCGCCTGTCCTACTGTTCCCATCAAAGCCCTATTCAACAAGCCAAACCACCCCTCCTCCGCCATAGCCTGAATCAACTGGCCACCGTCACCGATAGGAGCCAAACCCCCTGCCCTCAATGAAGCAGCCCTATGCCCCACTGATGTCCCTCTCATGGCGTCAATCATCAAAATCCAACCCTCCCTATTGGCAAATCCCTCGATGACCAGAGACACACCCTCCCACCCATCCCCAAACTCCGAAGCAGGGATAAAGTCTGAAGCCGCTTACCATCCACCGTGACCACAATCTGAAACGAAGCCCGCCCTCCTCCTTACCACGAATCCAAACTGCCACTCTCTGCCGATTCCTATACAAACGACCCAGAAAAGATGGGGTTCCAATGGGACACGAAGCCTCCCTCAACTTCTTCACAATCCATCCTACTTCAAAGCTGACCAAGATCACTGCTCGCCGTAATTCTGATCCATGCTCCACAATCCCCAACCGCCAATGGCCCCGTGAATCCACCGACTCCTCCTGGAACTCAAAGGATCGACCCCTCAGGAAAAGAATCCTGCGCCGTGGCCCATTCTTCGCCCTCGCCGGAAACATTCCAAGTATCTCTCTCATTCCATCGGAAATCGCTTCTAAATTTGGAAATATCTCACTCCCCCAAAATTTCAAATGTAATTCTACTAAATTTTTTTTTTTTTTAATTAAATTTATTAGATTAGTATAGTTGATTGGGGAACCTGGTCCAAGGGGAACTAGTTAGGCTCTATGCTATGCACATTTTACATATAACACCCATGGGTATAAAAGAATTTTTTCAATAGGTGGGGAACCACGCCCCCTGCCTGCACCCCTTATCATCTGCTACCAGTCTGATAATACAAGCAATTGATCTCTTTGAATAGTTAAGAGAAAAAAGCTACTCATTACTTATGGTGGCATTTTGCAGTCATATCTTGAAGCCCTCCTATGTATTAAGGATTCCAATTAGTGCAAATTACAGTAGAAATAAACTTAATGTTACTGCATTTCCATAATTGTGTATACTACCACGCCAGCAAAAACCCAGAAAGTTTTTTTTGGGGGGGGTAATTGTGTCAGTTTTGAGAAGCCTTTTGATTTTCAAGCATAGATTTGGTACCAGTTCTACAACATTGGCTGATTATTTCATACACTAAATTGGGTAATCATTGCAACTAGAACCATGCTTGAAAGTAATTTATCTTTCAAGGTGAAGACTGCATTTTAATTTATGTCATGTTATAGATTAATCTGTTAAATGCTCATTGTATAGTATCACCAAATTTTCCCTATCTGGGATGGCTTACACGTAAGCAGGGTTGCAATTGCACCACAGGGACCTGTAGTCTCCGGATGGTTAGAACTTTACTCTCTGCAGATCCTAGATTCAGAACTTAATTATTCTAATAATAAATATGCCAAAGGAATCTTTGGTGAAACTAAGAAAAAACACAAATAATGCAATCAAGTAGGTATACAATATTACACAGCACATAAAAAGGTCAACAATTGGAAAAAGAAAAAATGCCTGACCAGAAATAATCAGCCTCAAATATGTGTCTGAGTAAAATAGAGCAACAAGATTTACTTTTCTTACCAAAACTAACAGAATAGACAAGAAACAAGAGAACAAACTTTTACCTTTTGCGTGAACCAGTTTCAATAAGGCCTTCTGAATCCCCAAATGAGCAGTCAAATTCCACACTGGATACACACAACCATCAAGACATCACAATATATATATATATATATTTATGGCTTCCTCCTATATGAAGCCACCGGCAGGCAAACAAAATTCTCTAATAAGTCCAAATATATTATAGTTGTCCCTTTTTGAATGGTACAATGGTACCACTACGGGTGGGAATTTTTTACCTAACATGATAATATGACTCAAACCGTACACAAAGTTAGCAGGTGAGGGTGGCCATTTTCTGACACGAACACAAATTTGATATGATTTTGTAATACCAATATTAAATGGGTCAAATCAGTGTTGAATCTACGTAACACGAAGTTGACACAAATAACCTGTTTAATAAAAAATTAGCTAGACATTTTAATTTTTTTTTCCACTCAATGATGCCATGACATTTTTGAATCACTTATATAACTCCATCCAGCTAAATAAAGAAACATGTAAAATAATATTTTAAGGCAAAAATAGTTTTTTTTTTTTTTTTGTGCATTTCATTTAAGATGGTGTACCTTTTGTCTACTATATATCTATTAAAAATATATAATAATACAGTATAGTTTTTGTAAAATGGAGACATGAAGTTGAGTTGAATTCAAACATTTTTATGAATAATATTATCCAATACAAATTAGTTTCATGAAATTTAACTTGTGGAGAAGAAAATTAATTTCGCCATACACTTGTTATTCTAACTAAAGGTGAAATTTTTAACATGATACATTAGCACAACACAAACTGGACACAGACCTAAAACCACATGACACGATAACATGAAAAAATAAGTGGGTTGGGTTAGTGTTGAGGTAATTTTGATACGAAACCAAAATCACACGATATGAACATTACCGACACGACACCCCTAGGTACTACTCTCTTGTTTTAATTTTTTTTTTTTTTTTTTTTTGATAAACTACTCTCTTGTTTTAATTCATTTATCATTTCATAAAAAGATTACTACATGATCTTTAATACACAGTCCAGTGGGAACATAATCCTCCAAGTCAAATATGCATTGCCGTCTCCTTCACTAATTTGAAGATCAAACAAATCAACGATTATAAGGCAGTCCAAACGACTAAGAACTGGCCCATCCACAATTAAAGCAATAAAACAAAATTAAAATCAACCAGTTGCTCTAGAGAATACTAGTAATTGCTAGCTTTGGAGTGCTGATTGAAAACGATATCCCGAGAATCTTTAAATTGTCTAAGTAAGGAAAAAGTTGACCCATCCCAACCTTATGCCAAAGTTAGGGGCAATTACTTTCCAATATGACACCAACATTTACTAAACAAATCATAGACTCTGTTTTTTCCATTTATTCATAAAATATATGTGATTGAATGTAGATTGGCTTAGTCCCCAGCCAATAAATATTTCTTAATTTCTGAAAAGCTAAAAAATGGAAAATTTCTAAAAAGGTCCTAAAAAATTATTTTTCTAATATTCCCAACCACTAAACTTTCTAAACTACTGTAGGATAACAAAAGTGAAACCTCAAGTATCAAATCCCATTTTCACATGAAAAAACTACCCTTTAATTATCCTGTTCTTAGCTAAATAATAAAGGAGAAATTCAGGTTCCAAGTTGGAAATTTCGAAACAGTTACTTCTTGCCTTCCCTACACATATTTATGATAAGAAATTGACTGGTTTCCTCGTAATTGTCAAAAAAAAAATCCGCAGCGGTGAGAAAAGGGTCATCCATGACCTTCAAACCATGCAACTCGTAGGGCTAGGATGTCCAACAACCTAGTGTATTTCTTGTTCACAAACTAATAAAGCGGTTTTGACTGATACAAATTCAACACTTAATTGAATTATAGAAAGAAAGGTATAAAAAAATTTATAACTATTTCATTGCGTGAACAAAGAAACTAAAATCCCATTCAAACCACTTAGTCTTAATGTGACCGATTTTTCCCTATTTTCCCATCACTTTCTCAGCAGCCAAACAGAGGATTAAGAGAAAAACCAAGAGGGGGAAGAATTGACAAACCCTAAATTACAGGCCTGCGATGGCCAGCTGAAGCAGGTGGTGGCCGGCAGCGCCCCCGTGTAGTCTTCGCCTTCGATTAAGCCATAATCGAAGAGCCAATTGGAGTTGTCGGTACAATCGGTTTCCATCGTATTTTCGGGAAAATGTGAGTAGTGAGCTCTGTTTGGAGGAAAAGAAAAGAAAAGAAAAGGGAGAGTTGTTGGGGTAGGATGACGAAGGAAGGAATGGAACTTGGAAGTGATGGCAGCGTTGAGAGTGAAACAGTGCATGCTGTCAGTTGTCAGCACCGCCGCCACACCATCACCAAAAATAAAGTAAACGCCTTTGCTTAGATTGGTTAATAATCTATAAGCCCTGTTTGGATTGAAGATGACTTCACTTCATACTTTTACCCTTTATTTTGTTTTTTTATATATATACTTTTTTTTCATTCTAAGTTTATATTTATAACAGCTCCGGTACAGGGCCCGAAAATCGGGACTCGAATTTGGCTCGAATTTGAGAAGGAAGAAAGAGGAAGAAGAAGAAGAAGAAGAGAAGAAGGAAAAAGAAGAAGAAGAAGAAGCAGAAGCAGAACTGGAGGGGGCCATAAAAATGGAGCCGGAGAAGGAGGCGGAGGCGGGCGGAGGCAGAGGCGGAGGCGGGGTTGCGATGTGACAAGTGACGATCGGGCGACGAGCTGAGACAACGACGACGACTCTCCCTCTCGCCTCTCGCCTCTGTTTCTCTCTCGCCTGTGTTCAAACGAAGAAAAAGAAGAAAAGAAAGAAAGAAAGAAAGAAAATGAAGAAAAAAGGAAAAAAAAAATTCAAAACGCAAAACTCGAGTCAAATTCGAGCATTGATTTCGGACCCTCAAACATTTTTCTATTTATAATATAAATCATTTATCTCGTAATCTCAATAATTTAGGTTAGGTTTGGCATTTTTTTAAAAAGTTAAAAAGTCACTATCTTATTTGAGTCATATCATCTTATTTAAGTCACATCACTTCTCTACTACATCACTTCAAACCCAAACACAACCCATATTTCATAAAAAATCAAAAAGTGTATTTATTTAGAACATTCCAAAGAGTTATGCAAAAAATTAACTTCACTAGATATTACTAAAATATATAAACAAATTGCATTTTTTTTTTTTTAAATGAACAGTAATTGTTAGTTTAAATTTAAACATTTTATTCCATAAAAACAAAAAGTGATTTGTTTATATATTCATCGATATTCGATGAAGCTGATTTTTTGTAGACACAATCTTCATTGTGAGATTTATAATATGAATGACTTAAATTATCATTATGGGCCTAAAATGGAGCCCAAAAAATAAAGTATGGAAAAGTATAGAAGATAAGAGTATGGAGAGAGCCATTTCTATTTGAACTATACTCCCTTCGAAATATTAGTCTCTTCTGAAAATTTAATTTTTTTTAGTATAATTATTACATTTTAAAATTGCGCACTTTATAAAATTATCCTTTAACCTATTTTTTTTTAGTTTTTCAATTGTCATAATTATATTTTTTTATATATGAATTTAAAAGAATGATAAAATAAAAAATTTATATTATTTAAATCATTGATTTTTTTTAAAAAAAACTAATATTTTAAGATAATAAAAAATAAAATAAGAGATTAATATTTTGAAACGGAAAGAATATTTAGCGGGGCCATGGCCTAAGCACTCAATTAATGAAGGTTCATTATGCCAATTGCCTTTTTCTGTTTTTTTAATCTTTTTCAAAATTTAATTTTTATCTTAATTTTTTTAATCTCTGAATTGTAACAATTAAGTCGTTAAATTTCGATGTAATAAAAAAAAAAAGTGGTTAAATTCCAATTGAAGTTGCAATGGAAAAATAATTGAGAGTTCTAGAATGAGAACTCTAAAGGAGCTCTAGGAAAAGGTCTATTTATGATATGATATGTGTGTTTGTGTATTTTTTTTTCCCTTATCATATGTGTAGAGTTCTCTTTAGAACTCAATATTAAAACTCTCTATCATTGTTGGTTTCTATGTAATGTTTTTACTACTTTATCAATTAAAAATTGAGTGAATGTTGAAACACAAAAAATCAAAATGAGATTTAACTGAAAGTTTAGATAATAAAAAGTATAATTTTTTTTTTTAATGCCTCAAAAATATGTTCACGCGCCCATGGCATGAGGACTTTTTTGTTTTTTTTTAATAGTGAATGATGAGAGGATTGCATTGAAATAATAGCTGAAATTTAAAGACTTAGTTGTTGTAATTAGATGACAATGGATCAAAATGAAAATTGAATTAAAGTTGGAGGATAAAGAGTGTAATTTAGCCTTTTGTTTTAAAAAGTTAATGTGTTTAGTAAATGTAAAAAAATATTGTTTTGTGTGCGCTGAAAATATTAAGGAAAAATTCACTTATAGAGTCTCAAATTATAATATTTGTGTTATTTTATTCATTTAACTATCAATATTCTATTAAATTATTAACTTCATACTACCCAAATCATTAATGAGATTAACATTTTTGACAGAATATCACATCTATTGCCACACATTTTATTAATTAATGATTTTAATTCACTTTATCCTATACATATTTTTGGATACCATACAACAAAACCACGGCCAAACTTTAAAAAAAAAAAAATTATACAACAAAACACAAAATAAGAAAATGTATAGAAAAACCATTGGAGTAATATTCAGTATGTTTGGTTTTAATTTTCTGAATTTAGTTTTTTAGAAATTGAGTTTTTTATTTTTCATATTTTTTGTTTTAAGTGAATATTTTTAAATTTTTTTTTTTTTTACTTTTTTAAATGCATATTACTTAGATGTATCTAAATAGTAAATATTTGTGAAAAAATATTTTCAAAAATTAATAAATACACAAAAATATGAAAAGTGTATTTCATTTTTTTTCTTTTTTGTATTTTTGGTATTTAGTGATTTTTTTCACAAATATTATATTTTTTAAATGTATTTATGTTAAGTGTGTTTAAAATTTTTTTTAACAAAAAAAGTGCTTAAAATATTAAAAAATTTATTGAAAACAAAAAAATATAAAAAATATAAAAGTAAATTTTTTTGAAATTCTAAACTAAATAAGCTGATTTTTATTATTTGACTTCCTAATCAACTAAAGAATATGATCTTTCAGAGATTCTGTCACAATCATACCAACAAAACTCATATGAACTTATTCCAAAATTGATGGAAGAGCTTTTTTTTATTTTATCTTTTGCGTATCAAAATATTTTAATAAAGTTAAATTACTACAGCATGTGTGGCGATATTTTATTGTTTTGAAGATGAAATTTCACCATATCTAAATTTTCCATCGTAACCAGTTGAGCAGTCAACTACGGAAGGAAGAGCTAGAAGTACTTTTCCTAGAAGTTGATGGAAAAATTATTAGTTGGTCGTGGGATAGGGTTATTTGGGGAAGATGGTAAAAAGTAATTTTTTAGTTTTTAATTAAGTTTTTGATTTTTTTAGACAAATGATTTGGGAAGTTGGTAAAAAGTGACTTTTGACTTTTTTATTAATGTTTGTTTATGATGTCAAATCATAATAAAATGACTAAACTACCCTCATTTATTTAAAATATTTACGACTTCACCTATGTAATACATTTTGACCCATGAGAGTAAAATTGTAATTTCACCGTTGGCTAAAAACCAACTTCCCAAATGAAAAAAAAGACAAAAAAAGCTAACTTTTGACTTTTACTACAAATCAAAAAAAATAACTTTTAGCCAACTTTCCAAAATAGCTCATAGTATGTGATCATGCTTTAAGTTAATTATAAGCTCCCATGATTTTTTTAATTATTTAATATAAAATTATAAAATTTATTTTCTCTATTAATTGTAATATATATAAGATATCACGTGACTATAGCCCTGTTTGGTAGAGCTGTGGGAAAGTGCTTATAGCTTATGCCTAAACAGCTTATACCTTATAACTTTCAGCTTAAGCTGATTTCCAGCTTATTCTTAAAGCATCTCCTGTCCCACTCAAAGAATAAGCTGATTTCTGACTTCCACAAAGTTATAAGCTAAACCAAACACATCAAAATAGCTTAAATTAAGCTGAAAGCTGAAATAAACTGTAAATAATTTCTGCCAAATAGAACTATATCGCCGTAACAACGAATAATTCCTCAAGTCAAAGTCCCAGGTCACAGAAGTACTGTTCCTCGTCTAAAGGACAACAACAATTACATTGGATTCTTAGGACAAGTTTGGCAACATTAAATAGTAGTTAAAAATTAAAAAATTATTAAAAAAATTAAAAAATCAAAAAATTATATAAAAAAATTTAAAGATTCAAGTTTTTTTTTTTTCTTCTTACTTTTTGTACGTTTTTTTAGCAAAAAGTCAAAAGAATCACCTCAAACATACAATTATATTCACCTCATATTTTAATAGAAAAAATTTAAAAATTAATAAAATAATCTATTCTCAAACCAACCTTTAGCCTTTCGGATCTCTTTCCCTCAAAATTCCAAACATGATACTTTTTATGAGCAATATCCTCTCTTTAGATTCTCTTTGGCTCTTTACTTGGTGGGCTATCAGGTCCACTTTTCATGATTCGAACTATTTACATTTAAAGATTTGTCATGTATTCCATGCCTATAAAATATCAAGTCAATCGGACATTAAAAATTTTATTAAACAATAAAACTGTTTATTAATTTTTTTTTAATAAACGATTTTTAATTCTTTCGATATTCGATCAATTTAATTTTTACAAATATAATATACATGACAAATTATAAAATATAAACAATTCAAATTATCAAAATTAAACCTGAAAATAAACCTAATAACCCACCAAATAATAACCAAAAAAAAGAATCCAGGGGAGAATCCTTAATTGCTCACTTTTTACGGCCATCATTTTCACTTTTCACCCCCAACATATCCTTCAACTTATACCACTTCAAATTTCAACCTACTGGGTTTATATTTATTCATTTGGCTTTTATTAGAATGGTCAAAAGATTAATTATTATCAAACATAAAGATTAATTGTTTATTATTTTAGTGTGAGATTTATTGAATTATTTATATATTTTTAATAATGAACTATTTAATGTGATGATTGGTTGGGCTTGAGTTATTTTTTGTTGGAGGAATTAAAAAAAGTAAACAAATTTATGATTTTAATTATTAATATTTATTATTTTTTTTAAAAAAATATATATATATTTTTTCTGTTTTTCACGGATAGTAATTCGCCTTTTTTTCTTCCCATTATGGACTTGCTTGTAATGGTTGTTACGTTGGGAATCCGCGATCCCGCCCAAAACCTTTCAAAAATCATACCAAGTAGAAAAATACACACATCTAAGGAGACACAATATTTAACGTGGTTTGGCCTCAATGCCTACGCCCACGAGAGAGTAACCGATTGTCACTATAATAATAGAGATTACAAAGAGATTTACATAATGAAGGAGAAGACCACTCTCACTCAACTCCCACTGAGCTCCCCATCTTACATAGAGGGAGCTCATATCTCTCACACAGAGGGTCTCTCTGTCTCACTCTTTCTACATTTTCCTTGGTTGCTCACTCTCAGAACTCTCCCCTCAGCCTCTTCATTTATACACCAAGATGAAAGAAACTGGAGAGCTTGGCTGGCACAACACATGGCCAGCTGTTCACTCATATTTCAGTGGCCATCCACCTTTACAGCTTGTCGGTTGGCAGCCGTCTTCATTGACTTGTAGCATCTAACTTCACATAGAGAAGAAAATCACCCCTCACATGAGGTGATATCCAACAAATCACCCCCTCAATCCATATGAGGTGATCCACTGCACACACTGTTACTAATCTTGTCGCGTCCAAAAATCGACATATTCTACATCTCCTCATAAGACGTCTGCATCCCCTAAAGCTAAAGATAATACACCAAAGATACAAGAGGAGGAGGGAATCCTACATCCTCAACTCAACTCACACCACTCTTTGATTTGAAGAGAGCCTCTACTCCTATCTCTCACAGAACTCTTTCACGTTTCCTATCTCGAATGTCTTCACTTGCTATGCTTGAACTTACGTAACCAAGATATCCAGCACCCCCTGCCTATGATGCACTTGACTGACATGCATCACCTCGCATGACCAATCATTGGAGCAACAAAAAACTCGTCGTTTATCCCATCAATGTTTTCAGTTTTCTTTGCTTGGAGTTTTTCCTCTGAACTATTAGCTTTTGACCTATGCACTCCTAAACAATCTCCTAGCGTTTCCACATACACTCATTGTCTGTGCCTTTGCAATCCCTGATTTGTTGTTCTATAGTTTGATGGTTTGACGGTAGCTTCATCTATCAAAGCATCGTCAGCTATGCAATTTCTTGCATAGTGCTCGCACCCATAGCTTCTGGTCTTGCGTCGAGCTCGCCTTAGAGATCTGCATCAACTCTATCCTCCGCTATCATGGTACTAAAGAAATCACCATAGAAAAAAAAAAGACTTGCCACTCTTTAGCGCACTCTCTTGCGTTTTACCCATCTCAATTTCTCTATCTAGAAGTTCCTATGAACTTTCAACAACCTACTGTTGTGCACCCTACCCGTGCCTTCGCTGTAGTGTACATATGCACATAGCAGGACACTCTTGTGTACCTATCTGTGCTCTTGTACTTCTATGCTTGCACTCAGTATGCTCTTTTGCAACTTTTGTTCTACTCGTCTACATCCTACCAGTACCTACTCGTATACAGGAGCTTCAACTGCCACAGCATTTCTCTAAGCCTATACTAGTTGCCAAACATCTATCATGTCGATGAGTTGATTTTTGATTGAACCAGGTTTTCCGATCAACTCTGGAGATAATCATCTCTGCAATCCTCTGATCACGCCCTGACCAATCCTGATTTCCTTCGATCCACTACTTGATCAAGCCTGATTTCCTCTGGTCTTCAATGATCTATTTCGATCTCTATATCTGGTTGTCCAATCTGGTCAGAATCTTTCCATTCTAATTTATTCAGTGAATCAGCAGCGTTCCATAATATCCGGCAACCTCCCTTCGACTATTAAAGATGACAAACTCCCGTGTTTTGATAATCTTCAAAAAATTGTTCAGAATCTCACTATTCTGACCTCACGGTTGCATTTTGAACGTTCTGTTTAGCTAGGACCAACCTTCACTACACTTCTGGAATCTCACTGAAAAATATCCACGAAAGTTATGACACATCACAATTTCTGGAAAAATCTGGGCCCTTATTGCAATTTTCCATAATTCCAGGAATATTCCGTTAATAGAGGGAATATTCCGTTTATTGACATCACCTCACATCAATCCTGCATTAGCATTGACACCACCATTGCGTCATGCTGATGTCACTACCTGGGACCCTTCTTAGGTTGGATCTGGGTCATCCACCCGCTGTTGACGTCATTTCTTCATCAGTGTTGTATCATCCTCCAATGAAAAAAGAAATAACCATTTAAGGGCGCAGCTTGGAGTTTCGAACCACTACCTAAGGACACAAACCACAACACCTTCTCCACTGTGGTAAAGCCACTCCTTATGTTTGATACCCCTCAAATTATATTCAAACACTTTGGCTTTGGTAAAAGGTGCTTATCTTTAACCTCTCGCTGCGCGTGTGGCACATGTCCGAGAGTGGTCCTTACTCTTCATTTTCAAATGGCGCGTGAGGTCCACCCTAATCTCCATTTGGGTTCGTTTTTCTGGGTCTGGATTCTTCTCGTCGAGACATTTCTCCTGATATTCTCAAAACTTGATTTCAAGCAACTTGACTTATGGGCCATTCAAAAAACACACTATTTTTCATCACCTCGCTCTGACACCAATTGTTGTGCCTATGAGGCAGAAAACAATTACACACAAGCAAGAACACACAAAGATTTACGTGGTTCAGCAAATCACCTATATCCACAGGCAACAGATTTACTACATGGACAAAAATACAAAATTACAACAATAGAGGAGGATGAGACACTACTTTCACTCAATTCTTGCTCACACTCTCTCTTATTGCTTACACTCAGTAATTTTCACACTCTTTTTTCACCACAACAAACTCCTCTTATTCACTACCCATTTATAGATGTAATGGGAGAGCTAAGTTGCCGACAACATTAAAGGCAACCACCAACAAGATCGGCCACTTTACCAAGAGTAGCTCGGATGAATCTCTAGCTTCTTTATTTGTCTTCAGTCAGCAGCCATTGTTGACAAAGAAAATCTGAGCCAATCTTCAACATGTTAAACTTCAATTGTGAAGATTGATGTAATTCTTTTTATATTTATAAATTCTCTCCTATTAATTGGCTCCCAAAAAATGAGAATTGCTATTCCCATTCTATTTTACCTCAAATATACTGCCTTCTATGTATAATAAAGACAAATAATAGAGTATATTTAAAACAAAGTGGATTGAGAATAGCGACTTCCAAAAAAATTTACAAATTGGTGAATTAAGGGTTTGATTCCTAAATAAAGGATAGTTTGGTAACTATCTTTTAATAGTTTTTTTTTAAAAAAAACCTCTTTAAGATAAAGTTGTTTCTAAAAACATTGATATGTTTGAGAAATGCAAAAAAATTTACTTTTTTTTATTAGAGAAGATTAGGTGGTGTTTGAATTTTTTTTTTTAAATAGATATTCTTAGAATAAAAAGTTTTGAAAAATATAAAATTCGCTAAAGACAAAAAAAATAATAATAATAAAACAAATTTTTTTTGCACTCGCCAAAGAGGGGGAATCTTGTTTAAAAGTTTTTTTTTTTAATTATCAACTAAATAAGTTGAACTAAAAAATGGTTTCATAAGCCGAAACCAATAGAGTTAAATGTAGTTTTGTTCTAAAATTTATATATATATATATATATGCAAAAGGAATCTAAAATAATTAGCTTATGAGGATATTTAATTGCTAGCTAAAAAGAAAATAAATTTTCAATGTAAGAGCATCTCTAATGGTTTGTTATTGAAGCTCCTAAAGCTATAATATAGCAGTTTTGAGGAAAAAAAGGTTCTCCAATTGTGAGACATATGTCACGACCCAAACCCGGCCCTATGGGTTTAGCACCGTAACCGGCCAGTAATCCGAGATTACCGAAGGCCTGCTTAACAGTAATACAGTAAAACAGAGTACAGGGCCTGGCGGAAGCCAATACAGTAATTAAACAATGTCCAATGAGCTGTGACAGTCTGTATGCCAAAAAGATTTTTCATGCATTAATACATAAACAGTACAGAACAGTATGCACAATATTTACATTCATTCAAACTAGGGACTCTACCCTAGATAGCGGTACAGTGGACAGTCAGTCTATACAAAACAGTACGGTCTATACAGAATTTACAGTCACTCGGTACAGGGACCTAGTCCCTTTATAACAGTACAGTAGTCCAAACAGTATGGAAACAGACGGGGGAAAACAAACAAAACACCCCCAAGCCATAGCATGGCAACTCGGAACCTCGCAGTGAGGCACATAGGCTGGCTTGACAAAACTGGAGTTACCCTGACGCTCCTAGCTCCGATCTGGTGCCTGTACACCTACATATATATATAAGCAGTGAGCTAAAGCCCAGTGAATAACATAATGCGTAAAGGGGTTTAGAATGAATGTCCTTACAGTGATGAAAACAGTTCAATTCAATCAGTATTTCAGTTGTTCAGTACAGTAAACAGTCATATGTGGTACATCCATTAGCATAACAGTAACAGTAGGTCTTAAAAGACCGAACAGTAATGATGGCCATCCGTCAGTAAACAGTAGTGGTTCCACGAGGGAACCGACAGAGAATTCTGTCGCAGTAACAGTAACAGTAAACAGTAAGTACTAAGGATGCCACAGTATAGTTCAGAAATAAAGGACATACATTCATTCAGTAAATAATACCGGTTCAGTAAACAGTTCAGTTCAGTATTCAAAAGATATCAGTTGAACATATCTTTACACAATTGTTACTCACAGAGTTCGGGCTACAGTATGCTAGAGCGTGTCTCCCCAGTTGCCAACCCTACACAGTTAACAGGTTGAACACACACTAAGCTACACAGTTGGGAAATATCATAACTTAATCCCTAATTTGCCTTGGTGTGTTCTACAACGATATCCTCATCTAAATGCCTTAAACTAGGCCTAAGAATACCTAGGATGGGATGAGGATGCAAAAATGCACATTTAAAAGCATTTTCAGGATTTTCAGAAAAACAGAGTCCCGCTCGAGCTCAGGTTTCCCCGCTCGAGCGTACAGGCAAACGAAGGTACTCGCTCGAGCGCAAACTTTCCCGCTCGAGCGTACCGTAAAGGTACTGGATGGGTGAAATCCCCGCTCGACGCCCGCTCGAGCTTGAGACATGACTCCGCCCGAGCGCCCAATCCTCCGCTCGAGCGGACTGTAAAACAGTGCAAGATGCTGGAAGCTCGATTTTCCCGCTCGAGCGGCACTTCCCCCGCTCGAGCGGACGACTGAAATCTGGAAATCCCAGATTCGAGCTCCAGGTCCAAAACCAAGCTCAAAAGCATCAAAACCAATCCTCTTGGGCCCATTTTCTGGAAAACGTTTAAAAACACATAGAATAACATGAATCAAGGTTCAATTTGAGAAATCAAAGCCCAAGGGTGTTTTATTCAAACCCAATTTCAAACCATTTTTCAAGCACAAGATGAACATGCAAACATGCATGAATTCAAACCATTTTGAAGCTTCAATTTGATGCTCTCAGGAGCCAATTCTTTTCAAAACATGGTGAAATCATGGACTTAAACATGATTATGAACATGCATGTAACCCTTTGCCATGAAAACAACTCAAACATCTACAATACAAACATGCATGCATGAAATGAGCTTCAAATCAACAACAATGAACCAAAATATGACTTAGTTCTACAATGAAGCATGACTCATGCAAGAACTAGCTCAAACACATCAATAAAGGTTGAGTTCCCTTACCTAGAGCCTCAATTCCAAGTGTAGGACCACAAAGCAACAATCAACCTTCAATTCTCTTCAAATTCTAAGCAATATTGAAATGAACTCAAGACTCTCACTTCCTCTCTCTCTAAATTCGGCTAGAACAAGAAGAAATGGCTGAGCAAATGTGTTTGGCTCAAGTATAATGAGCTCAAAGTGTAGAGGTAGTGGCCCACTCAAGGGCAAAACGGTAATTAAGTCCAACTCTTTAATTAGCATATTTTAATCTAATTTAATCATACCTAATCAGTTTTCAGGTAAATATACCACAAAATCCACATAAATTATGATGATCATTAAACATCAATCAGTTTCTAATTCGGCCGCCGATAAGGCCTTCAATTAGCAGTTTAAACATATAAGTATGAACAGATAATCATACAATCAAACAGATAGAATGCAATTTAACTAACATATACTCAATCAATTCGGTTTCCAGTTTCAGTCAGTCAGTTCAGTACTTTTAATCAGTTCAATTATCAGTCAGTTATCAGTCATTATCAGTCTCGTTTAACAGTAATCGGTGATCAATCGGTCATTAATCAGTAAACAGTATGAGGGTTGTTACAGTCTCCCCTCCTTATAAAGAGTTTAGTCCTCTAAACTCGAGTTACCTTCATTCTGGAAGAAAACAGGATTCAGTGGAAACAGTTCAGGATATCTTTTGGCCATGTCATCTTCCCTTTCCCAAGTGGCATACACACCACCATGGTTCTGCCAGTCAACTTTCACTAGCGGGATCTCTTTGTTTCTCAGTTTCTTGATCCGTCTGTTAACAATCTGTATAGGTCGTTCCTCGTAAGTGTAGTCATCACTCAGCACTACACGAGTAGGCTCTATTATATGGAAAGGATCCCGAAGATAGTCTCTCAACATAGAGATGTGGAAGACGTTATGCATATGCTCCATTTCAGGAGGAAGCGCAACTTGATACGCCACCGGATTGATTTTCTCAATGATCTCATATGGTCCGACGTATCTCGGTGCTAACTTGCCTTTGACTCCAAAACGAGTCTGGCCTTTCATTGGTGTCACTTTCACAAAAACGTGATCACCCACTTCATACTCTCTGTCCCGTCTTCTGACATCTGCATAACTTTTCTGTCTACTCTGTGCAGTTTTCAGTCTTTGCTGTATCAGTTTCACTTTCTCAGTTGTTTCATACACAATCTCGGGCCCAAGCAAAGGCCCATCTCCAACTTCTGCCCAGCAAATTGGAGATCTACATTTTCTGCCATACAATGCCTCAAAAGGCGCCATACCAATACTCGAATGGTGGCTGTTGTTGTAGGCGAATTCAGCTAAGGGCAAATGACTTTCCCAGTCTCCCTGAAAATCAAGGACACACATTCTCAGTAAATCCTCCAGAGTTTGGATGGTCCTTTCTGACTGGCCATCTGTCTGAGGATGATAGGCACTACTCAGCCTCAATTCAGTACCCAATGCAGTCTGTAGACTTTGCCAAAACCTCGATGTAAACTTCGAATCCCTGTCAGAAACAATAGACACGGGCACTCCGTGCAGTCTCACAATTTCATCAATATAGATAACAGGCAATTTATCCGCATTATAGATTGTCTTGACAGGTAAGAAGTGAGCAGATTTGGTTAGTCTATCGACAATAACCCAAATTGAATCCATACCTTTTCTGGAGCGAGGTAATCCAACGATAAAATCCATCGTGATATGCTCCCATTTCCACTCTGGTATGGGTAGAGGTTGCAATAGTCCGGCAGGTCGTTGATGTTCAGCTTTGACCTGTTGGCAATGAAGACATTTGGATACAAAATCAGCAATTTCTTTCTTCATTCCCGGCCACCAGAAATTCTGTTTCAGATCTTGGTACATTTTCGTATTCCCCGGGTGGATAGAAAATCTTGAGTTGTGGCCCTCTTGCAGAACTCTTCTTTTCAGTTCAGTATCATTTGGTACACACAGTCTTTCTTGAAATTTCAGTACATTATTCTCAAATTTGAATCCCGGTCTCTGTTTGGATTCTCTTTCCTCGATGATCTTCTTCAAGAAATCATCCAGTTGTTGTTTTTCTTTAACCTCTTCAATCAGTGCCGGTTGAGCAGAAATAGCAGCTAAGGTTCCACCTTGTTCTCTCAAAACAATTTCAATTTCAGATTTTTCAAGGTCACAAAGCAACTCTTTCTGTCCTGTAAGCAAACAGGCTAAGTTTCCAATCGATTTCCGGCTCAATGCATCGGCAACGGTATTGGCTTTTCCCGGATGGTACAATATCTGTAGGTCATAATCCTTAATCAGTTCCAGCCATCTCCGCTGTCTCATGTTCAGTTCTTTCTGTGTGAAGAAATACTTTAAACTCTTGTGGTCGGTGTATACTTCACATGTCACCCCGTACAGATAGTGACGCCAGATTTTCAGTGCAAATACTACTGCAGCAAGTTCCAGATCATGGGTCGGGTAGTTCTTTTCATGTGGTCTCAACTGTCGGGAAGCATAAGCAATAACTCTCCCATTCTGCATTAAAACACACCCCAGACCCTTATGAGAAGCATCACTAAATACAGTATAACCATCCGTACCTGAAGGTAAGGTAAGAACTGGTGCAGTCACTAATCGAGTTTTCAACTCCTGAAAAGCAGATTCTCTCTGGTCAGTCCAGTCAAATGATGTCCCCTTCTGAGTTAACTGAGTCAATGGTAGGGCAATTTTGGAGAAATCCTTGACAAATCTTCTGTAATATCCAGCCAAACCCAAAAAGCTTCGGACTTCAGTCACATTTGTCGGTCTAGGCCAGTTCACTACAGCTTCAATTTTCTGCGGATCAACAGAAATTCCATCTTTGCTAACAACATGCCCCAAAAACATAACATGGTCAAGCCAAAATTCACATTTAGACAGTTTAGCATACAGTTTCTGTTCTCTTAAGGTTTGTAGGGCAAGTCTCAGATGATGTTCATGCTGTTCTATACTTTTGGAGTAAATCAATATGTCATCGATAAATACAACAATAAAGTCATCAAGGTATGGTTTAAAAATTCTGTTCATGAGGTCCATAAAAGCAGCTGGTGCATTCGTGACTCCAAAAGGCATAACTAAAAATTCGTAATGTCCATACCTCGTTCTAAAAGCAGTTTTATCAATGTCTTCCGGTTTAACCTTCAGTTGATGATATCCGGATCTAAGATCAATCTTGGAAAATACTTTAGCACCCTGTAACTGATCAAACAGGTCATCAATACGCGGTAATGGATATTTATTCTTTACAGTTACCTTGTTCAATTCACGGTAGTCAATGCACAGTCTCAGTGAGCCATCTTTCTTCTTTACAAACAAAACAGGCGCACCCCATGGCGAAGTGCTAGGTCTGATAAACTTCTTATCCAGTAGTTCCTGTAGTTGCACTTTCAACTCCTTCAGTTCAGTTGGGGCCATTCGGTACGGAGCTTTAGAAACTGGTTGTGTTCCGGGAATCACATCAACGGTAAATTCAATCTCCCTATCAGTCAAATCTCCTGGAAGATTATCTGGAAAAACATCTGGAAATTCTCTGACTATAGGAATACAATTCACATCAGTTTTAATACTATCATCAGTCGACACAGTCAGTACAGAACACAGATATCCTTTACAGCCCTTTCTAATCAGTTTAACAGCCTTCACAGATGAAATCAAATACGGAGGAGGTACTACTCCACTCCCATTAAACACAAATTCAGGCAAACCAGGTGGACGGAAAACAACTTGCTTGGTCACACAGTCAATAGTGGCATGATATTTTGTTAACCAGTCCATTCCCAATATGACATCAAAAAGATCAATGTTCAATGGCAGTAAATCAATAAACAGATGCATATCCCCAACAATAATTTCACATGCGGGGTACATATAAGCGCATGTCATGGATCCCCCTACGGGTGATGATACGGCTAGCAGATAGTTCATGGGTTCTAAGGGTCTATTCAATTTCCGTGAGAAAGCATGCGATACATAAGAATGTGTAGACCCCGAATCAATCAGTACATATGCATTTTGAGTACAGATAGAGAGAATACCTGACACAACGGTCTCGGTATTCTGCACATCTCCCGGTACTAGTGCGAACACTCGGCCTTGCCTCATAGGCTCTTTTCCGGTAGCTTTAGGGTTAGGCTTTGGTGGAGCATTTGATGCTGCGCCGCTGGCTGCAGCTTTGCTATTGCCTTGAGGAGCAGAAGGGCAATCTTTAACCATGTGGCCCACCTTGCCACACCTGTAACAGGCTCCAGATAATTTGTGACAAACCCCTTTATGCTTGTTACCACATACAGAGCAGGGTGGAATGAACCCACTCCCTTGGCTGGGGCTAGTCATTGATCCCGTGTTCTGTTTCTTATTGGCTGGGTTGTGCTTGCCTTTCTTGAATTTGAAACCCTGCCTTTTACCATGCCATTCAGTTGTTGGTGTTTCAGATTGTTTCACTGCTGCAATGTTCGACTCGGCCATCAATGCCCGGTCGAGAACACCTACAAAAGTCGGTAATTTCAAAACATTTATCCGGTCAAGTATTGCCACATTAAGGCCACCTTCAAATTTTCTGGCCTTCTTATATTCAGTATCCACCATGTGCGGTGCATAACGGGCAAGTTCAGTAAATTTCGTTTCATATTCGGCAACCGACGTGGTGCCCTGTTTCAGTTGCTCAAATTCAGTCACTTTCCTATCCCTGACACACTGAGGGAAGTACTTTTCAAAGAAGGACTCCTTGAACTGAGCCCAAGTCATAACAGTATTTGTATCACGGATCAACATCCACCACCTTCTAGCTTCTTCTTGGAGGGTGAAGGTAGCTAACAATACCTTATTCGCTTCCGAGCACGGAAACACTTCAAATAATTTTTCTGTTTCAAGCACCCAAGCTTCAGCTTTTAACGGTTCGAGGCCTCCCTGAAAGGATGGCGGTTTCATCTTGCTGAATTTATGGGTGAGAGCAATAATATCCCCATCATCCACATTCGCATTAGGTTCCGGCTGTACCGGAGGAGGAGGAGGAGGTGGGGGCGGTTGGTTCTGTTGTTCAAGTCTAGCAGTTATCAGTTCTATCATTCTTTCCATTCTTTCCATTCTTGCCTCGGTAGACGAGGATTCAGGTTCATTTGCATTGTCCATTTCGCTATAAGCAGTTATAACAGTTTTAAACATAAGCAGTCATTGGTTTAACAGTTTACCACATACATGTATTCAGTCATAACATAACCACACACTTATCATGCTCATGAGATGCCCTAATAACTTTTCTAGGACACCCTATAGCTCATTTGGACACGTGTGTGCGGTATAACTCGTGGTAAGTATCGCTCTGATACCACTCTGTCACGACCCAAACCCGGCCCTATGGGTTTAGCACCGTAACCGGCCAGTAATCCGAGATTACCGAAGGCCTGCTTAACAGTAATACAGTAAAACAGAGTACAGGGCCTGGCGGAAGCCAATACAGTAATTAAACAATGTCCAATGAGCTGTGACAGTCTGTATGTCAAAAAGATTTTTCATGCATTAATACATAAACAGTACAGAACAGTATGCACAATATTTACATTCATTCAAACTAGGGACTCTACCCTAGATAGCGGTACAGTGGACAATCAGTCTATACAAAACAGTACGGTCTATACAGAATTTACAGTCACTCGGTACAGGGACCTAATCCCTTTATAACAGTACAGTAGTCCAAACAGTATGGAAACAGACGGGGGAAAACAAACAAAACACCCCCAAGCCATAGCATGGCAACTCGGAACCTCGCAGTGAGGCACATAGGCTGGCTTGACAAAACTGGAGTTACCCTGACGCTCCTAGCTCCGATCTGGTGCCTGTACACCTACATATATATATAAGCAGTGAGCTAAAGCCCAGTGAATAACATAATGCGTAAAGGGGTTTAGAATGAATGTCCTTACAGTGATGAAAACAGTTCAATTCAATCAGTATTTCAGTTGTTCAGTACAGTAAACAGTCATATGTGGTACATCCATTAGCATAACAGTAACAGTAGGTCTTAAAAGACCGAACAGTAATGATGGCCATCAGTCAGTAAACAGTAGTGGTTCCACGAGGGAACCGACAGAGAATTCTGTCGCAGTAACAGTAACAGTAAACAGTAAGTACTAAGGATGCCACAGTACAGTTCAGAAATAAAGGACATACATTCATTCAGTAAATAATACCGGTTCAGTAAACAGTTCAGTTCAGTATTCAAAAGATATCAGTTGAACATATCTTTACACAATTGTTACTCACAGAGTTCGGGCTACAGTATGCTAGAGCGTGTCTCCCCAGTTGCCAACCCTACACAGTTAACAGGTTGAACACACACTAAGCTACACAGTTGGGAAATATCATAACTTAATCCCTAATTTGCCTTGGTGTGTTCTACAACGATATCCTCATCTAAATGCCTTAAACTAGGCCTAAGAATACCTAGGATGGGATGAGGATGCAAAAATGCACATTTAAAAGCATTTTCAGGATTTTCAGAAAAACAGAGTCCCGCTCGAGCTCAGGTTTCCCCGCTCGAGCGTACAGGCAAACGAAGGTACTCGCTCGAGCGCAAACTTTCCCGCTCGAGCGTACCGTAAAGGTACTGGATGGGTGAAATCCCCGCTCGACGCCCGCTCGAGCTTGAGACATGACTCCGCCCGAGCGCCCAATCCTCCGCTCGAGCGGACTGTAAAACAGTGCAAGATGCTGGAAGCTCGATTTTCCCGCTCGAGCGGCACTTCCCCCGCTCGAGCGGACGACTGAAATCTGGAAATCCCAGATTCGAGCTCCAGGTCCAAAACCAAGCTCAAAAGCATCAAAACCAATCCTCTTGGGCCCATTTTCTGGAAAACGTTTAAAAACACATAGAATAACATGAATCAAGGTTCAATTTGAGAAATCAAAGCCCAAGGGTGTTTTATTCAAACCCAATTTCAAACCATTTTTCAAGCACAAGATGAACATGCAAACATGCATGAATTCAAACCATTTTGAAGCTTCAATTTGATGCTCTCAGGAGCCAATTCTTTTCAAAACATGGTGAAATCATGGACTTAAACATGATTATGAACATGCATGTAACCCTTTGCCATGAAAACAACTCAAACATCTACAATACAAACATGCATGCATGAAATGAGCTTCAAATCAACAACAATGAACCAAAATATGACTTAGTTCTACAATGAAGCATGACTCATGCAAGAACTAGCTCAAACACATCAATAAAGGTTGAGTTCCCTTACCTAGAGCCTCAATTCCAAGTGTAGGACCACAAAGCAACAATCAACCTTCAATTCTCTTCAAATTCTAAGCAATATTGAAATGAACTCAAGACTCTCACTTCCTCTCTCTCTAAATTCGGCTAGAACAAGAAGAAATGGCTGAGCAAATGTGTTTGGCTCAAGTATAATGAGCTCAAAGTGTAGAGGTAGTGGCCCACTCAAGGGCAAAACGGTAATTAAGTCCAACTCTTTAATTAGCATATTTTAATCTAATTTAATCATACCTAATCAGTTTTCAGGTAAATATACCACAAAATCCACATAAATTATGATGATCATTAAACATCAATCAGTTTCTAATTCGGCCGCCGATAAGGCCTTCAATTAGCAGTTTAAACATATAAGTATGAACAGATAATCATACAATCAAACAGATAGAATGCAATTTAACTAACATATACTCAATCAATTCGGTTTCCAGTTTCAGTCAGTCAGTTCAGTACTTTTAATCAGTTCAATTATCAGTCAGTTATCAATCATTATCAGTCTCGTTTAACAGTAATCGGTGATCAATCGGTCATTAATCAGTAAACAGTATGAGGGTTGTTACAACATAACAGCTGTTAAAAATGGCAAATGTCAAAGCTATTGCCAAGTTTAACAACTACTTTGGCAAATGGCAAATCTGCCAGCTCCCCCAAAACCAACTGATTTTCTTCCTTCCCCCCTCCTTCCCTCCCTTATCTGTTTCTAGAAAAACTAAAACAAAAACAGATCAACTTTTTCATTTTGTGAAATTCATAATTTTTTTAAACAAAATCTCACTAAAACAACAACATTCAAGCAAAATTTTTCAAACAACATTCAAGCAACATTCAAACAACATTCAACAAAATCAAAATTTTTCTCCGAATAACATCTAAAAATCGATTCGTTTATATCTTTATTAGGATTTGAAAGATTTGATTTTTACTCCAATAGATTGATATAAAAACATAAAAAAATTATAAAAAAAAAAGAAGTCATGTTCTAATGATAATGTGCTAATGATCAACGAAATTTACAAACAAAACAAAAAGAATAAATATATCATACCTTGTAAGTCAGATCTGTAGAAAAAAAAAATGAATGTGGCGTTGATCCATGAATGTGCCGATAGGCTGAGACGATATGTGATCGGTGACTGATCTGTGATCCATGAATTTTGTGATCTTTTTTCTTCTCTTTCTGTTTCTCTCTCTCTTCACCGATCTGCTGGGTGTTGTGGTCGCGTTGGGCGGAGACGATTGAGGATGATAGGAAAAGGAGAGGAAGAGGGAGGAGATAAGAGGCAGAGACAATGAGAGAGAAGAAGAGAGGGGTTAGGTCCAAAATTCATCTCTCCTATGATATGACCAGTGATCGGTGACTAAAACTGAGAGTTGATCAGTGATCGGTGACTGAAACCGAGAGTTTAAGGAATGAAGAGAGAGAGAGAGATATGAACATCGATTTCTTCAAGCTTCGGCACGATTTAAGGGATAAGGAGAAAGAGGGTTGGAGATAATGAAGATTCATCAAAAGAGGGTTGGAGATGAGAGAAAGACGGTGAGAATGAGGGAGACAAATGCAACACTTGCTACTCTACAATGGAGAGAGATAGAGAAATAGATAAAGACACAGCTGACTTGAGATGTGTGAAAGAGAGATGAGGAGGATTCTAGAAGCTGATCTCAACCGTTGGATATAAAGGTCCAACGGTAAGGGTAGTGTCTTGGAATGTGTAACACGAGCCCAATGACTCTATTTCAATTTGGAAGTAAAAAAACGGCTATTTTTCCAAACCATCAAGACACCAACGACTATAAATTAAACGGCTATAAGAATTAAAAAAAAAATATCATGTTTTTGTAGTGGTATAAATACACGCACCTTGTTTCACTAATTTCAATTCACAACAAAATATTTTGTGTCAATTATATTTTTCTTTTTTTATTTTCACACAATTAGTATGGAAGGTTCATCAAAAACAAAGAGAGGAAAATCATTCACCACTCAAGAAGATGTGGTAATTTGTAGAGCTTGGTGTCACATTACCGAAGACCCAATTGTTGAAAATTCACAATCTCATGCTCATTTTTGGGAAAGAATTTTTGAAAATTATTGCTTGTTACAGAATGATCACTCAAGAATACTTGCAACAAATTTCCTGGGTGTTTAGCGCAAGTCAAAAATTTACACCCAAATGGGATGTCTCAAGTTGATATAGTAAGATTTCATTTTCAGTTATTATGTTTGTTTGTTTTTTTATTTTGTCTTATATAAAAATTAAATAATTAATTAATTTAATATTTTATTAATACAGATGCTTCAAGCAAAACTGTTTTACCATCAAGATGAAAACAAACATTTTGCTTTTGAACAGTGTTGGCCAATCTTGCAAAACAATATCAAGTGGCAATATTTAGCTCCTACGAACACAATGAAGTCAAGGATACTGTAGACGTCCCCGAACGCCCCGGGAGGATGAGTCCCGTTCTGTTCATTTGGGGTTCACTACAACTCGGACTCTCAAATTGTCATGGTTCTAAATCTGAACCAAAGAGTCCAAATCCGGCAAATCGTTTTGAGAAAACAGATTTTTGAAAGAAGTGCCAAACATGGACTGCTTTTCCAGATACAGAGTCGCCACCTAAATGTTTTATTTTGGGGAAATTTAGGAAACCCTGACTCGTTTGCCTAAGGCCACGTGTCCGTTATCACTAAAGTTGCCTCGGCTCGGGAACTTGGGTACGATTGGGGAAGGTCACTTCGTGAGCACCCCCGCTCGCCCGATCAAAGATCGGCCTCTACTAACCATGATATCTATTTTTGAAAACATTATGCGTTTTTATCCCGGTTATTAGCCTAGATTTACTATGTGATGCGCATAGCATACAAGTATAGACTGGATCGCTTGAATTGGAACAAAACGTTTCATGTTTGTTTATTTGAAAATAGTTTGATGGTGCTACCCGCAAGTAGGCTAAGACGTGGATTTGCCATCCTCAGGTAGGCTTAGAAAATATGATTTTGCCACTATCTAGTGGGATTAAAACACACATTTGATGAATTGTTCCAATCCAAATAACCCAACCTTCACCCACAGGCATTCAGGCAGATATATCACATAAGCAATTAGCCTCATGGTAAGCATGCTATCATGGCAGTCACTCATACGCATGCAAGGATGCTAAAGCATAAAACTTACCGAGTACTCCAAGCCAAAACAGAAGCTAATTAGAAATCCATGCATGGTCTTAATTATACAGAAATGCCTAATGCAACACATGCAAAAGTGCAACTATAGCAGGCTCAGCTATTCTAGACATGGCATATGAAATGCTACAGCTAACATGTATTCAACTTGGAATTGAAAATACAATGCAGTTAGTATGATGCGCCGAGCCCGGTGCATGCAAGACAGATGAAATGAATGCAAACATGCTATCATACTGTATGCTAATTGAAACATGCCCTAATCTAACCATCATAAGCGGGTAAATAAAAGGGAGAAAGACGTGGGGTTGGAAGACATACATCACACATACGCACACTTATTACAACATTGCCCTCGCGTAGAGGGTCTGAATAAATAATATATAGTCCCAAATGAATAATTACAATCAAAATATGTATAAAACCCTAATTAATTAACAAATTAAATTAGGAAAGCAATAAATTGGCATGCAAGCCAGGGACTGCCTCAAATCTGCTCCGGATGATGAATGATGCATGCTCCGGTTGCCTTTGTCAGAAAATCCCTTGTGATGCCCCGGTTTGCCTCTGTTTGCAATTGTTCTTGGAATGTGTGTCAAGCTCCGGAAGGCTGCCAATTTCTGATTTGCTGCAACAGAGAGCAACAAAGGGGCATGGCAAAGTATTTTCACATATGTATGCATGACTACTCTTCGGGAAGTGTAGTCCTCGATCCTCGTGCCACCAATCACGCATATCGATGCATGATGGCTGAGGAGTCGAATTGCACGACTCAATATGAAATGAATGCACATATAAACACAACAAGACCTAAACTCCATCATGGATAATCCGGAGTGTCGGTGACTGGGAATTGAGACACGTTCCGTCACTCGAAGTACGAAACGTCCCTCGTTTCCCGTGCTCGGGCTAACTCCTATCCCAAACACAATGCAATATGCATGACATGCATGAATCCAACTAATATACAACCTAGCATGCAGAATGCTATGAAATGGCATACACGATGCACGAGGTAACATGGCATACACAATGCGCTAACATACAACCTAGCATACACAATGCTATGAAATGAAATGGCATACACAATGCGCAATGGACTTATACCAACATGAGTGGACCTCAGCCACACTCACATTAGCGGCCATGAGATGAAAATGAGACACTCGAAATGCGTGCACACATGCACGCAAACCGAGGACCAAGCCTAAGGCATCAAATGCCACTCTATCCAAAGCATGGCAAGGCATGGAACATGATATGCAAACATGAGAATTTCAGCGCTGAAATATGCTACAAAACAGCCCCGAAACATGGAAACATGACACCCGATGCATAGAATGAATCCCGAAATTCGAAACTAGGCACATGGAATGACTTACAGCTATACAAAGCATGCATTATTTGATCATGAAGCATAAAGACAGATGCAAGACAGTCCCAAAACATGCATATTTCTAGTTTATAACAAGTCCTAAAAATAAACGCAAATAGGGCTAACCTATCATGCAAAAATGGCCCTAAAAGAGAGATTAAACACAAAGGGACAGCAGCTGGCCCCAAATGGTAAAGAGCCTTTCAACAAAGTTGAAGAGGGGCTCAAAACAGGGCACTTTATAGTTTACATCAAGCCACGAAAATAATCACAAATAAGGCCAAACTATCATGCAAGAAAAGGCCTAAAAGAGGGGTAAAGAGACAAGTGGCAGTTGCTATTCTCAAACAGAGGAGAGCCCTTCAACAATGTTGAAGATGGGCTCAAAACAAGATATTTTACAGTTTATAGCAAGGTCCAAAACAGCTCACAAATAGGCTTAAAATACTATGCAAAAATTGACCTAAAAGAGAGATAAAGAAGCAAGTGATAGCAGGAGGCCTCAAACAGAGGAGAGCCCTTCAACAATGTTGAAGAGGGGCTCAAAACAGGGCACTTTACAGTTTATGACCAAATCCAAAACAACTCACAAATAAGTCTAAAATACTATGCAAAAATTGGCCTAAAAGAGATAAAGAGGCAAGTGATAGTAGGAGACCTCAAACAGAGGAGATCCCTTCAACAATGTTAAAGAGGGGCTCAAAACAAGATATTTTACAGTTTATGGCAAGGTCCAAAACAGCTCACAAATAGGCATAAAATACTATGCAAAAATTGGCCTAAAAGAGAGATAAAGAAGCAAGTGATAGCAGGAGGCCTCAAACATAGGAGAGCCCTCAACAATATTGAAGAGGGGCTCAAAACAAGCTATTTTATAGTTTATGACCAAGTCCAAAACAACTCACAAATAAGCCTAAAATACTATGCAAAAATTGGCCTAAAAAAGAGATAAAGAAGCAAGTGATAGTAGGAGACCTCAAACAGAGGAGAGCCCTTCAACAATGTTGAAGAGGGGCTCAAAACAAGATATTTTACAGTTTATGGCAAAGTCCAAAACAGCTCACAAATAGGCCTAAAATACTATGCAAAAATTGGCCTAAAAGATAGATAAAGAAGCAAGTGGTAGTAGGGGACCTTAAACAGCAGGAGGTCCTTGATCAAACATGAAAAGGGGCTCAAAATATAACTATTTACAGTTTGGGTCGGAGCCCAAAAATGCTAGCAAGTATGGCTTAGATACAAAGCAAAATAAGGCACAAAAGAGAGAAAATGGGACTCACCCTTGTAGACCAATGGACCAGCAGCTCTTGGACCAATTTTGGGAGCTCTTCACCTTTGGAAAGCAGCCTCAAGTTGCTGGAATGGAGGATGGAGGCCTTGTGCTATAAGGTGTAGGGTAAATGGTGTAGAACTTAAGGGGTTTTGAGGGTTGGAATAGAGAGAGAGAGAGAGATTTAATGTAAGAGCTCCAAACCAATTCTTGTAACCCAATTCAAATGGAGCTGGGGGGTCTGGTTTTATAGAGGGAGGAGTGGAGGAAAAGGGGGGGAAAACCAATTCAAATTTTTACCCAAAAGGGGAGACCCTCGAACAGTGGGTGAAGTGCAGAATAGCTGGCACAGCTAGAACACACTCAGGAGGGCAAAAATGGTCGGCCAGCTAAAAAGGGCCAAAGTGGTCGGTCGACTAGGCAAGGTGGCCGACCGACCAGTTCAGGTGGCCGGCCGACCAGGTCAAAAGGGTCAAGGTGGCCGGCCACCCCCTAGGATGAAGCCCCGGAAGTTATCTTTCCAATGCCGCAAACCTTGCATCAAAATTCCTCCTGTGCAAAAAGTTATGCCAGTTTTCGTGAAGCCGCGCAGATTCAGTCCAAACGGACTTCAACCAACCATATCTCCCCCACCCGAACTTGTCCTTAGGAGATTCTTGAGTGAAAAATGAAGCCCCAGAAGTAAGCTTTCCAATTGTGGTAACATCGTATCTTAAATCCAAGTATGCAAAGAGTTATGCTCGTTTCGGTGAAGCCGCGCAATGTTTTCCTTCTTCCCGGATTTATGCTGAATCACTTTTGACCAAAAAAAGCTGGTTTTTCAGAAAAATTGCTAGCCTCCCACTCTTCTACAACCTTTTTAACAACGAAAATAAGGTCTCCACCAAAAATGAACCCAAACCGATGCAAAGCGAAGGTTCGGGGGCCAAAACACGCGGTCCGGGAGCCCGAAAACTGACTGTTAAGCACCGAAGGTGGCGTTTGACCACGAAGTTGGTCTCTCGGACCCCAGTGTTCCTCAAAAGGGAGAAAATAAGGTGTATACCAAAAATCGGAGCAAATGGAGGTGATTAGGCGGTCCTGAACCGAGGCACACGACCGTCGGCTCCAAAAAATCGAAAACCGGGCTCCAAACGGAAAAAATGGCCTACGACCACGAAACGTAGCCTACGGCCACTGAAAGATGGTCTACGAGACCTCTCCCTCCCTTCGGGCAGAGAAAACAGGGAAAACAAAACCTGATTCGCAAACCGAGGCAAGGCATGAAAGAGTTTGGAAGTCTAGAGGCAAGGCTTGCAGCCGGGACTCTGAAACTTCTGAACGAGCACAATATGCAATATCACCGAGCGCTCAACTGGTGACGTCTGAGTCTTAAGGTCGGTCAAAAATAGGGTGTCTACAGATACATACACCGTTTTCTCCTAATTTAGCTCCTAATTCCCCTATGGATAATTGTATTTCTCTTGAATATGACAACAGTCCAAATATTGGTAACAGTCCAAGTATTGGTAACAATCCAATTGTTGGTAATAATCAAATCAGTGAGAATAGTGTCTCTGCAAGGGGTAAAAAGCCTATGGGTAGAAAAGCTGCAAAAGAATTATTTCGGAGAAATCAAGTTGTTGAAGCTGAAGTCCAAAAAATGAGTATACAATTGGAGACATTTAACCAACACTTTGCTGAGAAAGAAAAGAAAAAGCTGAAAGAAAAGAAAAAATGATTCAAGCACTGCAGGAGATAAAAGTACTTGATATCAAAAGACAAGAACATGAGATCAAAAAGGAAGAATATTTGATAATGACTACGGACATTTCTCATTTGGACCCTCAAATGAAAACATATTACACAATGCAAAAAAATAAAATTTTCGCCAAGTGGTTCACACATGTTAGCAACCAAAATTACTATTTTCTTTTACCTCCTGATGAATAATTACGAAAGAATGTATTTTTTAATTTTGCAATGTCAACCCAAATTACTATTTAATGTATTTTTTAATTTTGCAACATAAATTACTATTTATTATTAATTTTTTTTTTTAAGTGATATGTTGTTTTTGTCCGCAGCCAAAGCCCCATGTGAGAAAGAGTGAAGCCATTTGGACAGAGACTTATTTTATTGTCATCTTTTCATTTTCAGTTAAGATATTTATTATTATATTTATAATTTTAAAAACATCATTAATACATTATTTTTCTAAATGTATTTGTAAATAATTTTTCATTCATTTATAATCTTATCTGCATCACAACTATACAATCATTACATTGAATATGGATCGGTTCATATCCTACTGACAATGGTTTAATTTCAACGACAATACTACGTAACTCAAATTTTGTGGCTCAAAAGTGGCTTAAATGGCCAAAACGACGTCGTTTTGAGTACAGAACAATATAAAAATAACCAAAACGGCGTCGTTTTGGCCATTTGAGCCACAAAATTTGAGTTACGAGACATTTTCCTAATTTCAATTGAAGAACAAATGACATAATAGTCTTTTTTAACTACGGTGATACTACATGTACTAATTAATGTATACATTAGTATATCAATTAGTGTTATGCCATTATTACTGGAGAAAATTAGTCTAAGGTCCCTCTCCCATTTAGTAATGGAAGAGATTCATAATATTACTTTATGATGTCTAAGGTCCCTCAACCCCTACATTCATATATCATAGAGAAATTTCTCAAATCAAACCTTATCTTTTTTTTTTCTCTCTCTTACTCTAAACTCTCTTCCTCTGCTAAATTCACTTCTTCTCCTCTCTCTCTTTCATCTCTGCGTCTCTTTCTCTCTTTAAAATGTTCTTTCTCTAAAGCAACAATCTTGATCTTCCAGATCGTCTCCATTCACCACCACTGCCATGTCTATGCTCGTCTCTGATCTCTACTTTTCTCGTCGGAAACTTCCATCTCCGGCGGTTCTCTTCTCGCAATGCTGCCCGGGTGAAAGATAGAAAGGACACATGGTGCAAAAAGTCAATGGAGAAGCTCTCGAATATTGTCCAACTTATCGTGAAGTGATCGAACGTTGCTACGATCCTCAGATCGGTCAAACCCTAGCTCCAAGTAGTCTTTTCTAGGGAGCAACCTTTCCTTGCTTCTATGATCCGAAATTGGTTGCCATTTCTTTATCCTTATCTACTTTTTGAAAGCATCAAAAACAAGAACAACATTGAAGAAGACTTATGGTACTTGGAAAGGGTATTAGGTATGATTTTTTGATTGTTTGGTTACTAAGATTATGTTGAAATTTTTAGAAAAGTGAAAAATAATATTTTTTAGCCTTTGGGTTGTTTTTGCCAGAGAATATAGCCAAAGAAATTTCAATACTCTGTGTGAGAAATTTGTACTAAAATTTCTTTGGTTTGGTTAATTTTCTTTGTGATGTTCAATTTTCTCTGAATTTTTCTAGTTTGATCTCAGAAAAATTTCAATTTTCTCTGGTTTGAACCTAGAGAAATTCTTTGGGAAGTCTAGAATTTCTCTGATTTGAAAAGAATTTCTCTAATTTGGATTGAATTTTCTCTGGTTTGGACCAGAGAATTTCTCTGGTTTAGATTAAATTTTCTCTGGTTTGGACCAGAGAATTTCTCTAGATTGAATTTTCTTTGGTTTGATTTGAGAGACTTTAAACATTATGAAAATATTGAATATCTTTTGTGTTATAGAATCTTAATACCAGGGAACTTAAAAAAAAAAAAAAAAATTCCTTATTACTGACCTCACTTATTATACAAATTACAAATATTCAAAATTTTTAAAATTATGTCACATCATCTATTAATATACTAATTAATATATTAATTAGTACAAATGACTTATTCTTTTAACTCATCCATCAAGTTTGGTGTTACTTATTCACCGCTAATAATACATATTTTTATTCATCCATATCCATTCTTATAAACACCACTTTAAAAAATGACATGATAAGAAATTGAGTTTAGATTAATTAATTTCTAAACAAATAAAAATTAACATACAATAATTCATGTTACTGAATGTAAATTCAAATGTAATTTTCAAGATAGCATTTTTCATAGAACAAAAACTTAAAAGGTCTCGTTTGGGAAACGATCGGTTTAGTCAAAAGGTTAAAAAATTATTAAAAAGTCAAAAAGTTAACACCTTGTACCAAAAAGTCAAATATTCTCATTTTTCTCTACTTTTTGTACATCTTTTCGTAAAAAGTCAAAAAATCATCCTAAACATACTAATTTTTTTTACATCATATTTTAACTAAAAAGTCAAATAATTACTAAAAAATCACGTTCCCAAACGAGGCCTTAGGCTTTGCATTTGATTCCTCGTGTATGCCTATGAGACTTGTCTGTTTGGAGAGAAAAATACAAGGAATATGTACATTTCTTAGTAGAAGGGAATAAAACCCTTCATCATCATCAGCTGCATACTGAAAGGGAAAAAGAAAGAACAGCAAACTAAAAGAAAAGAAATGGATTGAACATTCACTGAAAAACACTCTGCTCTTTTGAGGAGACAAATGTTGTCCAATAAATTTGACTCTGGTCTGGATCTGACATAAAAATTAACGACATATAGTCCTCTGCAATTGTAAGTCAAGTAAAAATATCACTCCACTCGAGAGAAAAATCAGGAAGAAAAGCAAATCCGCCATTCATAAATCACAATAATAACATTCAAATTTCTATACAATAACCCATCAAAGAATTATTCAAAAATTCCAAAAACAAAAGAAAACAAAGGGTGAGAGAAGAAACCGACGATAAACTTCCAAAAAAGGCAATGCTTAAGAAAATGGAAGAACTTTTGACTAGCTAGCTACCTGTCAAAGCAACTGAGCCTGTACTGGACCTGGAGTGACCACTGGGCTCGGAGGGTTGAAAGTTGGAGGCGGAGCCGCCGTAACAACCACCGGAGGCGGCGGAGGAGGAGGAGGAAGGGGAGGGGAAGGCAGAGGTGGAGTCGGTGTTGAGCCAGGGTTTGGGGTAGGTTGAGCTGGCGGCGGCGGTGGTGGTGGGTTGGGGTTGGAACCCAAATTTGGGTTAGGAGTGGAAGGTGGGGTGGGGATGGTGGTGGTGCTAGGGCTGGGATTGGGATTGGGGAAAACCGGCGGCGGCGACTGGTGGCAAGATTCGCCGGAGCATTTGTGGGATTTGGTGTGAATGGCGTGGCGAAGAAGCCCAAATCCCAAGAGAAGACCAGTCACCACCAGCACTGTGATTATAAAGATGAAGATCTTTGTTGCTTTACCCACATAACACATTTTTTTTTCTTTTTTCTTTTCTTGCCCTTTCTTTTGATTGTGGGTTTATTGTTGGAGAAATGAGGTACTAATTAGAAATAATAAAGAGAACATAAGAGATGGGTTTAGTTTGGAGACTGGTTTGGGTGCTTTTTTAGGAGATAGGTTTCGTCCTCTTCTTCTTTCTTCTTTTTTATTTTCATGGGTATTTGGGAGTGAAGAAGTGGACGAAGTAGAGGGGTCACTCTGCTAAGTCTGCTTCATCTGGAGTTTGACTCTGGTTGAGTTTGACAACTGTTTTTGAGGTTTGCGAAGCAACGGAAATGACACATGAAGCTAACAAAAAAATTGTTAAACTAATTTAGGACTCTTTTGAAATCAGTTTATAGGTCAGTTTTAATTTATTTAGGTTGTATAATATCTTTTTATTTTTTATAATAAATTAAAAAATTAATTTATAATTCACTTCTCAAATGTTTGTTTAATGAGGGATGAATTGGAAGTTTATGTTCGTCTTGTATAATCCATCTTAATTTGGTTTGAATAATTTGAATTATTATTATTCACACAAAATAAGTTAATTTAATAATTATAATATATTTAATTTTTTAACTTTATTATAAAAAAATAAGTGATCTATTTTTAAAAATATACTTGTTATCTTTTTTTTTTAATAGATAAATATGATAAATTTAATAGATTACGGTTATTAAATTAACTTAATTTATTTTTGGATGATGGCCTTGTTTGGTAGAACTTATTTTCAGCTTATTTTAGCTTTTAGTTTAATTTAAGTTATTTTGATGTATTTGGCTCAGCTTAACAATACAGCTTATAACTTTTTGTAAGTCAAAAATCAACTTATTCTTTGAGTGGGGAAGAGAAGCTTAATTTATAAGTCAAAAATCAGCTTATATTTACAGCTATAAGCTATAAGCTGTTAAGCTATAAGCTATAATCACTTTCTCACAGCTCTACCAAATGGGGCCGATATATACAAAGAACTTGATAAAATAAACAATTTGAATCGTAAAAACAAAACTCATGGTAGGTCTTAAGGATCCAAACAATAAATTGGAGGAAAGCTAGAGAGACCTGTAAGGACTAATGATAATTTTGTAAGAAGATATAAAAATGAGAATCTAAGGTTACATTT
Source organism: Camellia sinensis (assembly GCF_055761805.1). Classification (NCBI taxonomy): domain Eukaryota; kingdom Viridiplantae; phylum Streptophyta; class Magnoliopsida; order Ericales; family Theaceae; genus Camellia; species Camellia sinensis. The sequence goes on along the minus strand of NC_138968.1, from coordinate 155,944,627 downwards.
GGTAGAGTTTTGTAATTATGATTTGAGAGCACCTGGCTTGTTTTCACTTTTCAAAAAACACTTTTCAGAAAATTTTACTTTCTTATTTTTCGTGTTTTTTTATTTTTACTGAATTTTTTTAATATTTTAAGTAATTTTTTTACTTTTTAGACACACCTAACATAAATACACCTAAAAAGTAAAGAAATTGTAAAAAAAAATCTTTTAAAAATTCACTAAATACCAAAAATACAAAAAAAATATAAGAATTCAGTACATTTTTTGTATTTTTATGTATTTATTAATTTTTTAAAATATTTTTTTACAATTTTTTTTTTACTTTTTAGATACATCTAAGTAAGGTGTATCTAAAAAAGTAAAAAAAATGTTTAAAATTTTAAAAATATTCATTAAAAACAAAAAAAAAAATATGAAAACCAAAAAAGTTAGTTTTCAAAAAACTTAATCCAAAAAACTCAAACCAAACACACTGAATTGTATTATGAGTTTGTGAGGTTTGAAATTATGATTTGAGTGTGGAAAATTTGTTTGGTAAAGAGTTTTGAAAATAGTTTTAAAAAGAATTTTGATTTGAGTAAAGAATTGTCGATGTGACATTTGATATTTGATATAAAAATTTACAACTCATAATTAAACATACAACTCAAAATTATTTTAAAGCACATAAAAAATTCAGAAAATATATTACATTTTCAACAAGAGTATAATATATAAATTCATTTTTGGAGAAAAAAAAAAACTACCACCATATTATTCTGTAAAAAAAAAAAAAAAAAAAAAAAAAAAATCTATCCATATAACATAATAACTCTAGTGTATCATGAATGTGAAACACGTATTGGTGTTTTTTTTATGAAATTATGAATAAAATTTCTGAAGGCGTAGAAATGAGCCGTGATTCCGACTCTCAGTACCGCGGCACCCCAGCACCCCCACTTCCACGTAACTGGCAATAAAAAAAAAAAAAAATTAACTAATGATAGAAGACCCCAGCACCTCCACTCACGTCCAACTCATTTTTGGCGTAGAAATACAGTTATTACAGTGTGTGTAAGATTATTGATGATAAATTCAACCTAGCTGGGACATTTTCGAAAGGAATAATGCTTGGGACCCTCTTTTGGGGGTCACCCTCTCACCCCCCTTTGCCACGTGGCAGGGGGTGATTGGTGGAGCAGGAAAAAAAAGAAAAAAAAAAAGAAAAGGTAACCAATGAGAGAGAGAGGGGGTCAAAGGGGGTGGGGGGAAAAGGGGGATGAATCATTACTCTTTGGGAAGAGCCTAGGTGATCCCAATTAATAGCGTGAAATTAATTTCGGGGTTGTTGTGCACTTATGCTGCACGGTGGTATTATATTAATATATCAATATATTTTATGTTATTATTATTAGTGCTATTTATTATATAAATTATAAATACTTTCAAACATTTAGAATTATGCCATATATTATTTGTTAATATATTAATTAAGAGAAATGGTATGTACCTTAAATATTTTACTAAATATTTTATCAATCCTCTCACGGTGAAATTCACACAAATTCACATGTATGTGGGTCTCACATCACGTGAGAGGTTTGGTAGAATATTTAGAGTCCTGGCATAACTCATTAATTAATATTAGTGCATATAACATTATTTTGGCCCCGTTTGGTGTAACTTTTAAAATAGATTATAAATTATGACTTTAATCAGAAACTATTAATCTGTTTGGTATAACTGTTGGATCATAAATTTAAGTTATTGATTAGTGTTTGCTAAATAAATTGTGAAATAATTTTTTGAATTAATTTTTATTTTTTATTATTCACTACTTGTCTACATTTCTCATAAATAATAATAATAATAATAATAATAATAATTATTATTATTATTATTATTATTATTATAATAATTATGGTATCCTGTTTCTAACTGTTTAGCTACTTCTGTTCAATCGTCTTCCTTGTTTGTTTAATTAATCCTGTTTTCAGTTCATCTTAATCACCCACAAGATCAGTCTATTTCTATCCACCTAGTTTAAGTCACCCACTTCTTCCCAGTCTTCTGTAAGTCCTTCGGTTTAGGCAGAGTTAGACTTTGGGGTTTTAAGATAGGGTATGTATGTATACTAGGTATGTGGTAAAATTGACAAGACTAGGGTATGTATTAAGATATCTGTAAAACTGGTTAATTAAATCAAAACAATGAATCGATTATTTAGAAGTAACTCATCAGTCAGTTCTAGGTCAACTACCTTGCCTTCCATACCTAATCCAGGCATCATAATTAATGAAGAAGATGTTGAAATACAAAATGATCAAATTAATTCTGGATGGAATATTCCAAAACTACCTATTAAAGAGATTTATAAAACTTCTTTTATACAAGATGTTTTTAAAGTTACTCTCCATGTTAAAACTATTGAACAAGTTTATGCTCTCGAAAAACCAAGAGAAACCTGTCAGTTATTTGATAAAAAATTAATCAAACGACATTTAGATCGTGGTTACAATTTTATGCATATTGGTTTAATTCAAATTGGTGTCAATCCATTAACTATGATAGGACAAAATACTTCTGTTTTACTCTGTTTGCGAGATGCTCGTTTTCTTAATTACAATGCTAGTTTAATGGGAATGATGGAAACTGGTCTTAATAAAGGTCCCGTACATTTTAACTGTTTCCCTGATTTTACATTAAGTTTAAGAGATCCACATATTCTCAAGGCATTAACACTGAACATTCAATTACATGGTGAATATACTGAAATGTTAGATTCTTCTCATAATATTGCTTTAATTTATCGTGTTCATTATAAATGTATGCAAACTAATTTAAATGTTCATGCTTTACATAAAAGCCCCAAAGATAAAACTTTATTAATCCAAAGTAGTAGTACTAATGAATCCAATATTAATATTCCTCACATGATTGAATGGAAAGATATTAATTTACCTGATCAATGGGTTACTGTCAATGAAAATTACAAACATAATCAACAACAATCTTCAATCCAAGACATTCAACATATCCAGCAAAACAATGATGGATCAGTTAATATTAAATTTAATCGAAGTCAATCTTCTAGACATAGTACATCTAGTGTCCCTTCCGAAATATCAACTGACGATGAAATATTTAACACTCCTCTATTTAGGAAAAATAGTCAAATCCATCTTGGCCCAACTAATTCAACTTCTAAAAATAAATTAAAAGGAATTGATAATTCTACAACTTCTCAAATTAGTAAACCTGTTTACACTACTCAAACACAGTTACCCGAAGAAGATATTGCTTCAAATAATTCCCCAACTCAAACTGATTTCGAAGAATTTATACAACCTGTGAATCCCCAGCTAATGACAATCACAAAAGATTTTACTCCTGATTTAAATCAATTACTTATTGAATTCCGATCCAAAGAAAATAAAACTAAACGACTTGCTTATAGTGCTAAATATAATTCTGTTCAACAATCCAGAATAACTAGAGAATGGTATAATTTTATGGTTCAATATGGTTTTGAATTATCTTTCTTTGATTAGATGGATCAATATTACAAAAAGGTTAATACAATCACAAAACATAAATGGAAAACTTCTCCAAATACTTCTGTTAGTTCTAATCATCCTCCATTAGAAAATATAATTATTGATCACCAAGGTTCTGAAGTTCCAGCCTCTCCTTTTAAGTTACCTGGTACTGATCCTGAAATTAAAAAAGTTATTGAACAAAACAATTATACTAATCAATGTCTCAAAACAATTGGTAAACAATTAGATAAATTAGAAACTAATTTAGATGACCAATCTGTTAAATCAACTAAATCTCTAGATCAACCATTACTTAATCTACCTAGTCATCGTTCTAAACGAAATAGTCTAGTTACTAATGACCAATCTACTGTCAGAGCTATTGAACAATTATTTACCAAATTAACTCCTAATGATACTTCTACATCTAAAGATAAAGGTCTTACTGTTTTGAATCAACAACCTATTACTAATACTGTATCTGATCAATCTGAAACTGACAATACTGATAATGAACTAAATCAATTAGCTCAACAATTCCAACCTTCTGCTCTTAATAAAATCCACTATCCCAAAGTTAATCCTCACAATACTAAAAACTGGTATTCTAAACCAACTCCTGTCGATCTCCAATTTGAAGACACTAATATTAGTAATCAATTTTCTGTTTCTGCTAAAAGATTATACGAATGGAATATTGATGGTCTCAGTGAAGATCAAATCCTTCAAAAATTAAACCATTTATCTATGGTCGCCAATAGTTATCTCAGTAATTATCCCCAATACTCTCAACCTGAAATTGTTTCTTTACTTACTTCTGGTTTTACTGGTATGCTCAAATCTTGGTGGGAAAAATACCTCACTGAAGAACAACGTGACACAATCATATATGCTAATCAAACTGATGAAAATGGTCTCCCTATTTTTGATGAAACTATAGGATGTTGTCACCCTGATGGTATTAACCAACTCATATATACCATAGTCCGACATTTTATTGGTACTCCTACCCATATCTATTCTCGTATACATGATCAACTTAGTAATCTTAATTGTCCAACCTTAAGTGATTTTCGATGGTATAAAGATGTATTTACCTCTCGAGTCGTGTTAAGAGAAGACTGTACTAAATCATTTTGGAAAGAAAAATTTATTAATGGATTACCTAGCTTATTTGCTCATAAAATTAGAGAAGTTCTTAGTAAACCCACTGGTGTTATTGAATATGATAATCTTACGTATGGTGATATAATTAGTACTATTCAAAAAGAAGGTTTAAAATGTGTATTGATCTTAAACTTACTCAAAAAGCTAATAAAGATAAACATAAAGCTAAATATGAATTAGGCAATTTCTGTGAACAATATGGTTTACCTCCTGTTGCACCTTCTCGTAGGAAATCACATAAATACTCCAAACATAAATCTTCATACAAACATTCCAATAAATATAAATATAAAAAGAATTATTCACCTTCCAAATCCAATGATAAATTTTATACCAAACCTAAAAAGAAATATTATAAATCTAAATCACATCCAAAATCTAAATCTACTAAAGATGTTACCTGTTATAATTGTGGTCAAAAAGGACATTATTCAAATAAATGTAAAGAAAAACAAAAACTAAAAGACAAAGTAAATCAACTTCAAATTGATGATAATTCCAAAAATCAATTATTTGAAATCTTTCAATTAAATCACTCCCTCAGTAGTTCCTCTTCTGATCCTCCTGCTACTTCATCTGATTCCTCCTTACCTAGTGATAATTCCGATAATGATATTACAATAGGTTGTAATGATGTTTGTTGTAAACCCGTTAAACAAATTACTGTCCTTACCAAAACTACTCAAGAAGAATCTGCTTTAATTGATCTAATTAGTAAATTAGATGATCCCAAGTTAAAACAAAAATATACTGATAAATTAAAATCCTTATTAATTCATTCAGATTCCAAACCAAAGTTTGATAAACCTATAATTAGTTTATCCAAAACCTTAGAAAGATTTAAAAATAAACAAAAAGACGTTACCTTACAAGATTTACAACAAGAAATCAATCAGATTAAACAGACAATCAAAGAATTGCAATGTAAAGATAAAAAACTTGAAGATGAAATTATTACACTCAAACTTGATAAAAGTTTAGGTAATTTCCAAACTAATGAGCATGAATCCCCACATGAATCTGAACATGAGTCTGATCCTACTCATCCTGATAATTTGATATTTGATAACCGATCACACCAATCTCAATCCCATACTCCTGAAGAAAACGATTAAGTTTAATCAACAAACTTTACATTCAAAAATGGTATTCTAAAATCAAAATAATTGTTAATGATTTTGAATTAGAATTAATTGCTTTAATTGATACTGGTGCTGATTTAAATTGTATCCAAGAAGGATTACTCCCTACTACATATTATGAAAAATGTCAAGAAAAGTTAACTTCTGCTAATGGTACTAAAATGCATATCAAATATAAATTACCTAAAGTACATGTTTGCCAGGATAATGTATGTTTCAAAACCTCTTTTGTTTTAGTCACTAACATGACTGATAAAATCATTTTAGGTTCCCCATTTATTTATTTATTATATCCCTTTACTACATCCAGTACAGGCATCACTACACATGTTTTAGGGCAACCTGTTACATTCAAATTTTTATCTCCTCCTGAACTATTACACTTAAACCAATTACAAGATTGTTTTATTTCTCATCAAATTAACCGCCTAACTAGGCATTTAAAATTTCTTAAAGAAGAAGTAAATCATAAACGTATTGACCAACAATTGACTGATCCAATTCTTGTTTCCAAAATCCATGATTTTCAATTAAAACTTGAGTCAACTGTTTGTTCTACTTTACCCACTGCTTTCTGGCATAGGAAAAAACATGTTGTTACCCTACCCTATATTAAGAATTTTCATGAATCACAAATTCCTACTAAATCTCGACCTATTCAAATAAACTATGAATTACTTGAAATGTGTAAAAAAGAAATTAAAGAATTATTAAGAAATCGCATCATTAGCCCAAGTAAATCACCTTGGTCCTGTCCTGCTTTTTATGTTAATAAAAATGCTGAGTTAGAACGTGGTGTCCCTCGACTTGTTATTAATTACAAACCATTAAATTCTGTTTTAGAATGGATTCGGTATCCTATTCCTAATAAAAAAGATTTAATTAAACGACTTAGTCAAGCCGTTATTTTTAGTAAATTCGATTTAAAAAGTGGTTTTTGGCAAATTCAAATTCATCCTAAAGATCGATATAAAACTGCTTTTAATACACCCTTTGGCCAATATGAATGGAATGTCATGCCTTTTGGTTTAAAAAATGCTCCTAGTGAATTTCAACATATCATGAATGACATATTTAACCCATTTAGTCATTTTTCAATTGTTTACATTGATGACATCTTAATTTTTTCAAAATCACTTAGTGAACATTGGAAACATTTAAATGCATTCTATTACACCATCAAAAGTCATGGTCTCGTCATTTCTGCTCCTAAAATTAAATTATTTCAAACCAAAATCAGGTTTTTAGGATATGATATTCATCATAATACTATCCTACCTATTAGTCGATCCATTGAATTTGCATCCAAATTCCCTGATGAAATCCTTGATAAAACTCAATTACAAAGGTTCTTAGGTTCTCTCAATTACATTGCTGAATTTTATAAAGACCTTAGGAAAACTTGTCAACCTCTATTTGATAGGTTAAAAGATAATCCTCCTCCTTGGTCTTCTGTTCATACTTCTATTGTTAAACAGGTCAAACAATATGTTAAGTCTCTTCCTTGTCTTGGTATTCCCACTGAAAATTCATTCAAAATTATTCAAACTGATGCCTCTGATATTGGTTATGGTGGCATTCTCCTTCAGCAACTTACTCCTCAATCATCTGAACAAATTATTCGCTATCATTCTGGTGTCTGGAATAAAGTACAATTTAATTATAGTACTATTAAAAAAGAAATTTTATCTACTGTTTTATGTTTTCAAAAATTTCAAGATGATGTTTTAAATCAAAAATTCTTACTTCGTGTTGATTGCAAATCTGCCAAATTTATTTTAGAAAAAGATGTTCAAAATCTTGCTAGTAAGCAAATTTTTGCCCGTTGGCAAGCTATTTTAAGTATTTTTGATTTTGATATTACCTATATACCTGGTTGTCAAAATTCCCTACCTGATTTTCTTACTCGGGAATTTTTACAGGGGGGTAAGGGATGACTACACCATTTACTGCTTACCATAAATCCCGAATTACCTATTTCAAAACTCTCATTAAACAACTTACCCATCGCATTCGCCGCCTCAAATCAGCTAGACCCACCACCAAACGAGCCCAATACATTAATTACCACCAACTTCAAGCTCGCCGCAATTTACTTGCTCACAACTACAATTGTTTACATCGTCACCAAGATTATTTAGATCTTCTTTCTGGTTGCTAATCACTGTTTATCATTTCACAGATGTCTCGTCCAAGGCCTCCTTCCAAGGCTTTGGCCTCCTCTTCCAATAAACCAAATCAACTTATTGTCCCTCCTCCTTTGGAGTCAGTTACCCCCTCTTATTCACTCGACCTCATTAACCGTTACCAAACCCTTGGTACTATTCACCGCCCTGATTATTCATCTGCATTGGCCTCTGATCCTTTTGTATCTAGCCAATCAGTCTCAGTTACTCCATTCCCAGTTAACCCTGTTAAATCATCTCGGTCTGAATATACCAATTCACATGTTACCAACCTGTTCTATAAAGAACCTAGTACCCCAGAAATCAAACCATCAATGACATTGCTAAATTCCATTTTGGCTCTAGATGCCATTTCACCCTTTCCCATCCAGAGAAAACCCTAGCATACTACAAAGATATTTTACTCAACCATCATTCCATTTTGATCAAACCCATTCAAGACCGCACCTATGCCTATAAGGTCCTATACCATTCACTTTATATTCACAACATTGTTTCCATGGCTGAATGGGGAAATCCTAACCAGCTTCGTGATCTACCTGGTCATTCTATTCCATACAATTATCATGATTACGTTGATGCTTGGTTCAAGATTTTCTTATACCAAAATGAAACTTTTAGCCATTCCTGGTTCATCTCATTTGATCAAAAATTCAAATCTGAGTTACCAACCTGGTTTCTGAGATGGTGGTCTCACTATGGCGCCATTCAGCTATCCTTCCTGATGATCTCAAAAATATAATTCATTATTTCAACTCGGTTTACCCATTTTCTACTCACCAGAAGCAATTTCCCTTATTACTCATATTCATTGCCAAATACAAGATTCCATGGATATTCAAATGGCATTATGGGATTGATGATAATATTATCATCCGCCAACACACAGTTAAATGGTGGGATAAGTTCAATGTTCCCAGAATTCTTGAAATTGTTCCAGCAGAATTTCCACCTGATCAATATGCTCCAACTCCTGCCCTTGCTCAAGCTCAGCAGAACCCAACTGCTGCACTTACTCAAGGAAGTCGGCCCAGTCTTCCTCCAGTCAATCTTGGAAGCCCCTCATCTAGTGGCTCCAAGCCCAAATCATCCAAATCAAAGTCCAAAGCCGTTGCTGCTCAGCCAGTCCAACCAAAGCCCAAATCAAAGTCCAAAGTCAAGGCAAAGCCCATTCCACCTCCTGTTCAGCCCAAAGGCAAATCCAAAGGTAAAACCCAATCATCCAAAGAAGACATGATCCAGTTAGCCCATCAACTGTTGAATCAAGCTAAAGCTCAATCCACCGATTCAGACAATTCAGACAGTTCAACCCAGATCCATTCCTCTGAAGAATCAACCAATCAGTATTCAGGACCCGAGTTTCAAGATGCTCAGGATCCATTTGTTTAATCAACCTTGGATTCCATATAGATACAAATTAGCTTCAATCAATACTCTTTTGAGAAAAGCTGCCAATTTGTATTTATATTGATTCCATTATTCACATGTTCCACCGAAAGTGATGAATAGTAAAAAGTTACTGTTCACTTTTACTATTCACCCAGTCAACTTTTGTTTAAAGCTGCTCAACTATTCAATCAATCAGCCGAAAGCAACCGACAGCATCTATTTTTCACATGCTCTGCCAGCTGCTTTCAGAAGTCACATGCTTACTGTTTTGCTTTTTATTTCTTTATATTGTAATCAATTGTAAGTCTTCAGGCATTCTTCAATTTTCTTCTCCTTCATTGTTGTAAGAAAAACCAGAGTGTTTTGAGAGCCTTACAAGTTTCCCCGTTGTACCCAATTAAAAGATCCTTGCAGTTGCTACAATTGTAATTGTAAGTTATTTTCTGTATTTGAATAAAAATGTTTTAATTGTTTTAATTAAATGTTAAAAATGTTTTAATTAATTAAATGTTTTATTTATTTATGTGCAATCCAGTTATCGTATTTTGATTTCGTAATCCATCTTCCTTCATATATATGCTGCTTCCGCCTTTATAATAATAATAATAATTATTATTAATACAGTTAGATGCACCCTCATGTTACCAGAACCATTAAGATTCGTAATAAGGAATCTCATTACAGTTATTGAGATTATATTTATGCTTTTACCCAAGCATTTTACTATATGAATCCCCTACGGAGCCATTCTTGGTTCTTCCGTGTTCTTCCCGACATACTTAAAAATGATCTCCCCAATTGGTTTCTCGTTTGGTGGGATAAATTTGGGTTACAGTTAGATGTTTTTCCAAAACCAATTCGTCTTGCATTCAATGAATGGCAAGTCGCTTACAGTAAAATTCCAGTTTATAAGGATATTTTCATGTCCAAATCTAGAGCTCACTTTGTTATCAAATTTGGTATTCCGTGGATTTGGAAATGGGATTTCCAGAATAAAATTCCCAGTTTAAAAAGAGTTTTTCTTTTATAAATGATGGAATAAAATGGATGTTGCTAAACCACACCAGGAACTTCTCCAGAAAATCAAAGCCTATACACAGGCTTGCTGGGATGCTACTCCTAAGCTCATCCCAGCTGCTCCAGTACAAAACCCTTTTGTCCAGATCCAAAATGATTTGAGACAAAAGTTTCCAACATTATCTGAGCAAGAATTAATTATCAAAAGTATGGATGTTATGAAAGAACAATTCTTGTAATCTTTTTCCAGAGATGATACCAGTATGAAGTCTGGTTCCAGTAGCCATGGCAGCCATGAAGAAGATGAGCATTTTGATCCTCTTTTGGATGAAAATGAATTTACAGTATTGGCGGGTGAATTACAAGACCCTACAGACACTGATCCCAACTTTGGCGATTTTTGAGATTCTCTTATAGGTTTGATTCCAGAAAAGATGAGTCAGGACAAAGGAAAAGGCAAAGCAGAATAATTCTTTGTCTCCCACTCTGCTCCAGTATCTTTCCAGCCTCACGGGTTAAGAAATCTGGAAGAGAATTATGTTCTCCTTTGATATATTCAATATCAAAATCAAATACTGAAAGTTGGCCTTGCCATGTTGCAAAAATTTGTTTTTGAGCTAAATTCTTAACATCTTTTTTAAGAATTTATTTTGCTGCGAAACAATCAACTCTTATTAAAAAATGTTGATTTAATAAATCATTCTGGAATTTAAAAATACATTTAATAATAGTTAAACATTCTTGTTTTATTGTCGGGTAATTTTTAGCAACTGAATGCCAAATATCAGAAGTAAACCTTAAAAGTTCTTCTTTTTTACTATTAGGATTAAATTGTTTAAGTATGCCACCATAACCAAGGTTAGAGGCATCAGTTTCAACAATTTTTCTCCAATCTGGATTTGGTAGAGAAAGACAAGGCAGAGTTTTAACTCTAGCTTTAATCTTCTGAACAGCTTCTGTATGTTCTGGACCCCATGGAGAAGGGTTTTTTCTTAGCCTAAAATATAAAATAGTTGCATCGGTAGCAAGGTTAGGATAATAATCATGGATATAATTTAAACTACCCAAAAATCTCTGTAATTGAGTTTTATCTTTAATTTCGTATGGAAATTTAGATGCAAACTCCATGCTTCTGTTGGTTGGGATAATGGTGCCATTATGAATGTTATGGCCCAAAAATCTCACTGTAGTTTGGAAAAATTTCATTTTTGAGGCTGAAACTACTAATCCATTTCTGATAATAACATACTTAAATATATTAAGATGTTTCATATGCTGGTCAATAGATGAAGAGAAGATAAGAACATCATCAATATAACATATGGCAAATTTTGTATAAGGATTAAAAATGTCACTCATAATATGCTGGAATTCAGATGGTGCATTTTTCAATCCAAATGGCATAACATTCCATTTAAAATGCCCAAAAGGTACTGTAAAAGCAGTTTTATATCTATCTTTTTCAGCGATCTGAACTTGCCAGTATCCTGATTTCATATCAAATTTTAAAAATATGATAGTATCCTGGAGACGATCTAACAAATCTTTTTTATTTGGAACTGGATACCTAATCCATTGTAAGGCATCATTTAGAGGTTTGTAATTGATGACCAATCTTGGCACACCTCTTTCAATTTCTGCATTTTTATTCACATAAAATGCTGTACAACTCCAAGGAGATTTACTAGATCTAATAAGTTGTTTCTGGAGAAGAGTACTAATCTCTGTTTTGCAGAGTTCTAAATACTATTTTTTCATCTGGCTTGGACGAGCTCTAGTTGGAATTGTCCGCTCATCATAACCTGGTTCATAAGGAAGAGAAACTATATGTTTCTTCCTGTTCCAAAAGGCATTGGGGATATCACTGCAGATTTCATCTTGAAATTCTTGTCCAAGAGATTTAATTTTTTGCTGGAAAGAAGATTGCTGTAATCTTTATTCTGTAGTAAGGAAACTAATTTCTTTTTGTAAGAAATTAATTTGTTTTTCCTTGAAATCAACTAGATCCTTAATTTGATCTAATTCTTTGGTGTAAGGTTCTGTAATAAACTCGAAAATAATCTGTTGATTATTGAGAGTTGTATGAATGCCAATAGAATCAATCTTTGTGATTGGCATTAATAAACACAGGAATGGTGTCCTTAAGATTATAGCTTGAGACATATTTTTGATCAGGACAAAGGATGTTGGTAAACATAATCCTTGATTGCAAATTAGTACTTCTGGAAGTTTGTACTTGATGTACAAAGAATTACCACTTGCACTAGTAAGTGATTGAGTTGTTTTCTGGAAATATTTAGTAGGGATTAATCCCTCCTGAATACAGTTCATATCAGCACCACTGTCCACAAGAGCAATGGCATCTTTTATGATAAAATATGGTTTTATAATAAAAGTAATTCTGATATACCATTTCTGGAAAGTAACTTGATTGATGAGATTCAAATAGGCAACAGATGAATCTTGTGCAGGGCTGGATGTAGTTATTTCTAGGTTTTCTGGATTGTTAGAACTAGAACTAACTTGTTCTTTGATTTTCTTAATATCTGAATTAATAGCAATGTTTGCTGTTTGTAAATGCTTAATTTCAACTATTAAAGCATTTACTTACATTTTAAGATCCTGGATAGTTATAGGTTTTTCTTCAGAAGTATTTTTGACACGGTTGTATACTTCTTTCATACTGTAGTGCTTAGGTAGTAAAACTTCTTCTTTCATATGCTGATTATAACATAATTCAAGAAATTTTAATTTCATTTCTGGATCTAAGATTTGTTCATCAATATTTAACATATGTTGTTGATCATCTGTCAGAACATTGACACTAGGACCATTAATATCTAGTCCATTCATCTCAACTATTGCTTTCCAATAGTTAGCTTCTTCTGAAATCTGATTAATTTGTGGTTTACAAGCACAAATTTCTGGAGGAGATTCAGAATCGGTATCAGAAGATGAGGAATACAAGGCTGCAACTCCATCGTCTGAAGTAGTGTCTGCTTCAAAGTCAGAAAGCATTTGAAGCATTTGTTGCTGCATTTCGTCGTCCAAAGCTAATTCATTTAATTTTTGTTGAATCTTAGCTTTACAACGATTAGCATAGTGACCTATTTGGCTACACTTATAACACTTGACTGAAGATTTATCCTTTTGAGGATAATATTTTTTTTGTTTACCTTTAGCTCTAGAAGGTTAGGGTTGCTGGACAAGTGGTTTGTAATATTTTTTTTTTCTAGATTTTTTGGAATAATCTTTGGAAGATTTTCCATACTTATGTTTTTTATGTTTATATTTGGATGGATACTAGATTTTAGTGTCGTAGGCAAATTGTTCACAAAATTCGCCTAATTCATTATGACTTTGTTTTTTCATTTGATTTTGTAATTTTAGATCATTGCATAAAGCAAGACTTTCTTCTGTAATAATTCTTATGAGTTGGCCATAAGTATATTATGAATAAGGAATAGACATTTTTCTATGTTTATCCCTTAATTTTTTTTCTGATTCTCTCAGCAAAGAGAGTGGGAAGGTCATCTATGAATTTGGCTTTCCAATGTTTACTGTTAGCATCAGATTTTCTGGCAACTTTCATCATGAACACATCTTTATACCATCTAAAATGGGATAAATAAGGACATCTTAAATTCTGTAAAAGTTCTCTACTCCTATCTCCTAAACCATCGGGAGAGGCTCCTACAAAATGGTATAGAATTGTATTGATAAGAGTATAAACAGCGTCCTGTTCAGATTGAACAGTACCTGTTAAAGGATCTGTAATTCTTTTAAAAGATGTTAGAATTTCTGTTTGTTGAGTTTCTGTAATTATATTATCCCACCATCCTTTAAGGATGCCATTAAAACCGTTGACCAAAAATCTAGCGATTTCATGATCATCGTTTTCATTCTGTTTGCAAATTGTTGAATACATTATCATTTGGTGCAATAATTCGAATATCTGGTATTCTGAAAGACCATCTATATTCCATTCATAAATGGTTTTTCTATGATAAGATTTTTGTATCTGAAGGAAATCTTCTTCATAGAGAATGTCCATAGGAGTGCTTCTAGGATAAAAATGTCTAGTTGGCACAGTCCTATGAAAATTTCTAGAAGATTCGCCATAATGAACTTTATTTATGGAGGTTGGTTTATTCTGGAAATTTTCTTCAAGTTCTGTAATCTGAGAAAGTGATAAATTTTCTTCAATTGGATTTTGTTGTCTGGATAACATATTAATGATGAGGATTCTCCAATTTTAAGATGTTTAATCTTATCAACTAGAGTATCCATGAATTCTGTATCTTTTTTAGTAAAAGATAACTTGAACTTAGTCACTTCTAAAGGAGGTTTAATTGTTATTGGAATTATTTCAGTTTTAACTTCAGATTTTGGCCGTGAATGACAACTGTCTCTTATGTGATTGACAGTTTCTTCAATTCTGGTAACTTGTTTGCCTATAGTTTGACAAAACAAATTTGTATAATTATGCTGTTTTAAAATTAGAATCAAATCCTGGACAAGAACAGGATCTCTGTTATGAGATTTATGAGGAATTTCCATATAAGAAACAATAGCTAATGGTTTTGTGCTAGTACCACTGCTTACAGGTTGTAATTCTACTGGCTGAGTTGATCGATGGATAGAAACAAAATTCTGAACATTAGGAGAAACCCAAGTTTAATATTGGTTATAATTAGTTTTATTTACTTTTAATTATACATATATGGTCACATACATCCATACATGAATACTGAACCTACAACACCTATCCGAATAAGTGTCTGAGTGCTCGAAACCCCATGTATGAGAAATGATAAGTAAATACCATAATTATATATCTGTCATCATGCAAGAGGGTTCGAATAAGTGTCTGAATGTTCGAACCCTAATGCATGAGAAATGGTAAGTAAACACGTTAATTACATATCTGTCATCATTGAAGAGGGTCCGAATTAGTGTCCGAGTCTTCAAAACCTAATGCATGAGAAATGGTAAGTAAACACGATAATTACATATCTGCCATCATGCAAGAGGGGCTGAATAATTGCCCGGGTGTTCGAACCATAATGCATGAGAAATGGTAAGTAAACACCATAATTACGTATCTATCATCATGCAAGAGAGTACGATTAAGTGTCCGGGTGTTCGAGCCCTAATGCATGGGAAATGGTAAGTAAACAGTATAATTACATATATGCCATCATGCAAGAGAGTCTGAATAAGTGTCCAAGTGTTCGAACCATAATGCATGAGAAATCGTAAGGAAACACCATAATTACATATCTTGCATCATGCAAGAGGGTCCGATTAAGTGTCCTAGTGTTCGAAACCTAATGGATGAGAAATTGTGATTAAACACCATAATTACATATCTGCCATTATGCAAGAGGGTCCGAATAAGTGTACGAGTGTTCCAACCATAATGTATGAGAAATGGTAGGCAAACACCACAATTACATAGCTGCCATCATGCAAGAGGATTCGTATAAATGTCCGAGTGTTCGAATCCTAATGCATGAGAAATGATAAGTAAACACCATAATTACATATTTTCCATCATGCAAGAGGGACCAAGTAAATGTCCGAGTGTTCGAACCCTAATGCATTAGAAATTGTAAGTAAACACGATAATTACATATCTGCCATCATGCAAGAGGGTTCGAATAAGTATCCAAGTGTTCGAACCCTAATCCGTGCGAATGGTATGTAAACACAATAATTACATATCTGCCATCATGTAAGAGGATCCGAATAAGTGTCCGAGTGTTCGAACCATAATGCATGAGAAATACTAAGTAAACACCATTTCTCATGCATTAAGGTTCGAACACTCGGACACTTATTCAGACCCTCTTGCGTGATGGCAGATATGTAATTTTGGTGTTTACTTGCCATCTCTCATGGATTAGGGTTTAAACACTCGAACACTTATTCGGACCCTCTTGCATGATGGCAGATATGTAATTATGGTGTTTACCTTCCATTTCTCATGCATTACGCTTCGAACACTCAGACACTTATTCGGACCCTTTTGCATGATGGCAGATATGTAATTATGGTGTTTACTTGCCATTTGTCATACATTAGGGTTTAAACAATCGGACACTTATTCGAACCATCTTGCATGATAGCAGATAAGTAATTATGGTGTTTACTTATAATTTCTCATGCGTTAGGGTTTAAACACTTGGACACTTATTCGGACCCTCTTGCATGATGGTAGATATGTAATTATGGTGTTTACTTACCATTTCTCATGCATTAGGGTTTAAACACTCGGACATTTATTCAGACCCTCTTGCATGATGGCAGATATGTAATTATGGTGTTTACTTGTCATTTCTCATGCATTAGGGTTTAAACAACCAGACATTTATTCGGACTTTCTTGCATGATGACAGATAAGTAATTATGGTGTTTACTTACCATTTCTCATGCATTAGGGTTTAAACACTCGGACACTTATTCGAACCCTCTTGCATGATGGCACATATGTAATTATAGTGTTTACTTACTATTTCTCATGCATTAAGGTTCGAATTCGAACACTCGGACACTTATTCGGACCCTCTTGCATGATGGCAGATATGTAATTATGATGTTTACTTACCATTTCTCATGCATTAGGGTTCGAACACTCGGACACATATTCGGACACTCTTGAATGATGCCAGATATGTAATTATGGTGTTTACCTTCCATTTCTCATGCATTACGGTTCAAACACTCAGACACTTATTCGGACCCTTTTACATGATGACAGATATGTAATTATGGTGTTTACTTGAGTTTCTTAGATGAACATGCGTTTTTATTTAACTTCCTTTTTTATTCAACATCCATTTTTGTTCGACTTCCATTTTTATTCAACTTCCAAATAGGAAGTTCAACTTCCAAGTGGAGCGTTAAGGTATATTGGTTTCTCGAATCAACTTACGTTTTTATTTAACTTCCGTTTTTATTCAACCACCATTTTTGTTCAACTTCCATTTTTAGTCAATTTCCAAATAGGAAGTTCAACTTCCAAGAAGAGCGTTAAGGTATATTGATTTCTCGAATCAACTTGCGTTTTTATTCAACTTCCTTTTTTATTCAACCTCCATTTTTGTTTAACTTCTATTTTTATTCAATTTCCAAATAGCAAGTTCAACTTCCAAATAGAGCGTTCAGGTATAGTGGTTTCTTAAATCGACTTGCGTTTTATTCAACTTCCATTTTTGTTCAACTTCCATTTTTATTCAATTTCAAAATAGGAAGTTCAACTTCCAAATAGATTATATATTATAATTTAACAGATTATAAATTATGACTTTAATCAGAAGTTGTTAATCTGTTTGGTATAACTGTTGGATCATAGATTTAAGTTACTGAGTAGTGTTTGTTAAATAAACTGTGAAATAGTTTTTTGAATTAATCTTTATTTTTTATTATTCACTACTTGTCTATATTTCTCATAAATAATAATAATAATAATAATAATAATAATAATAATAATAATAATAATAATAATAATCTATAATCCTTTTAGATTTTTTTATTTTTTTAAAAATAAAAAATAAAAAATCTAAGAGTATAATCTGAAATTAACATGTTCACAGTAGAAGTTGATAATTAGAAGTAAGGGATGAATAGGTTTCTCAAAATCAATTTTTTTTTAGTTAAAATAAGTTATTAGAACATAAACTATTTAAAATAAATTTAATTAAACGGTCCAAAATAATTTTTTCAAAATTAAAATCTAAAAATGGATCAAAATAACCCCCCGGCAATACGCCGAAGGAAGGAACGAAAGTAGTTAAATTGGATAGAAGGAGTCGGACGGAGGAAGATGAAAAGCAGAGGGGGAAGAGGGGGAATAAATGGGGAATCGAGCTTATAGATCCCTCGTCTCTGCTGCCTCACAGACAAATAATGTCTGCCAGTGCCATCTCACATAGAATAACTTTTCTCCGTTCAGAAACGGACTGAATAATGCTGTTAGGCCTTGGTAAATCTAATTTTGGACTAATTTTGATGATTTAAATTGTTCAATTTATAGAGTGTATGGAGTATATTATTCTTGTAAAAAATTACAACGATTAAATATCGATAATTATTTGATTAGATTGCATTTGTATTAGCAATTTATTTTTTAAATTATAATTGCCGTTAAAACAAATGTGATTTGATCAAGTGACTATCGATATCTAATCAAAGTAATTTTTTTGCAAAAATGATGTACTCAACAAGTTTTATACATTAAACGGTTTGTATCATTGAGATAGACCTAGAGTAGGACCCACCGCAACCCAACAATACTGTCCCGTTTGTTTTCCACCGTTCTTATTCTTTAAGGGTGTTTGACAAGTTGTTTTTTTGATTTTTTTTTTTTAGTTAAAATAGTCTAGAAAGACAAAACGGGCTTAAATAGTCAATAAAATAAAATATTACATCAAAACCATAATCATTTCATTTTTTCTCTCACAATCATCAAATCAACTACCAAAAAAAACAAACAAACTTTCCGAACCCAACATTTTTAGCTAGACTAAAATAGTGAAAAACCAAAAAACAAACTAAAGCCCTTGTTAGGGAAAATATAAGATTTTCCACAAGTAAATCAATCAATGGAAATAAAAATCAATGCGGAACGTCCACGAGATCGAAATCCGATTCCACTATCAACCAAATAAGGTTCCAAACGATTACAAACGAGACACGAATAGTCTCACAAACCACCCTTAGATAAATTTCAAATAATCACAAATAAATAAGAGGAAAGGCATCACCAAATAGATGAACCAAAATCTTCAGAATCAGAGTTGAAAAAGACCCAAAATAATTATCCCAAATCAACACCAAAAAACGAACCAAACAAAGCAGCCGAAACCACACCACCGAAGCAAGTATTAATCTCACCAATGATAATGATCAATAGTTGCTTACCTTGGAAAACTAAAATATGGAGCAGCCGCACAACATCTTTTTTCTTATGAAAAACAATACCAATAATATATTTTGAATCTAGGATTTTTTTTATTAAAACCTTAGTTGTTTCTAAACTGAATTGGGTCTCCACAAAATTAGATATAATATATAAAAATATATTATAACTAATACCAAACCAAATTAAACTCTTTTAATAAATCAATTAGGTCCCACACTCCAATAAGGAGGTATACCCAACAATTCTCCCCCTACCGACTTAGGTGGAGACATCAACCATACCCGCCAAAGTTCGACACTTTAAATGTTTGTCCCTCGACGAAGTCTTAGTCAACATATCTGAAATATTATCATCTGTGTGAACCTTTTTGAGTTGTAACAATTTCAAATCTAACACTTCACGAATCCAATGGTATCTCACATCAATGTGTTTCGATCTCGAATGAAAAGTAGAATATTTACTCAAGTGATAGCACTTTGACTATCACAATAAAGCACATACTTTTCTTGCTTTAAACCCAACTCTTGCAAAAATTTCTTCAACCATAACTCTTCTTTGCAAGCTTCCGTAATAACAATAAATTCAGTTTCGGTAGTTGAAAGAGCAACACATTTTTGTAATTTAGATTGCCATGCCACAGCTTCCCCTGCAAAAGTCATCAAATACCTCGAAGTAGATTTTCTAGAATCAATATCACCGGCCATGTTAGAATCCGTGAACCCATCAAGCATCAAATTACTATCCCCAAAACACAAAGTCACCTTCGAAGTCCCTCGAAGATACCTTAGAATACATTTTACCACTGCCCAATGTTCTTTACCCGGATTAGAGAGAAAACGGCTCACCACACCAACGGCGTGAGCAATATCCGGCCTTGTACAAACCATGGTGTACATCAAAGAACCAACTGCTGAAGCATAAGGAATTTTCTACACCTCTCATTGTCTTTCTCACTTGTAGGACATTGATTCAAACTAAGCTTAAAATGACCCGCAAGTGGACAACCAACTGGATTTACTTTATCCATGTTGAACCTCTTAAGAACTTTCTTAACGTAGCTTTCTTGAGACAACCAAATCAGCCTCTCTTTGCGATCACGAACAATTTTCATACCAAGTATTTGCTTTGCTGACCCCAAATCTTTCATAGCAAAAGACTTGCTCAACTCCAATTTCAACATGTTTATCATGGTAGAATCTTGGCCCACAATTAACATGTCATCAACATAAAGCAAAAAAATAATAAATTTGTCATTCGGAAAATTTTTCACAAACATACAATGGTCCGAAGTGGTTTTAGAAAAACCATTATTCATCATGAAAGAGTCAAATTTTTTGTACCATTGCCGCGAGGCTTGCTTGAGGCTATACAAACTTTTTTTTAATTTGCAAACAAATTTCTCTTTCCCTTTTTCTACAAAACCTTCCGGTTGCTCCATGTAAATTTCTTCTTCAAGGTCACCATGAAGAAATGCGGTCTTCACATCAAGTTGTTCAACTTCAAGGTTCATACTTACAGCCATGCCAAGTACAACCCGAATAGAAGACATCTTCACAACTGGCGAAAAAATCTCATCAAAGTCAATATCTTTCTTTTGCCCAAAGCCTTTCACAACAAGACGTGCTTTGTACCTCAGATTCTTACCATCATTCTTCAATTTGAAGACCTACTTATTTTTCAGAATTTTTCTCCCTTTAGGCAACTTCACTAAATCATAGGTGTGATTTTCAAGTAAGGAGTTCATCTCCTTTTCCATGGCCTTTTTCCAATCACCTTTCTTTGCATGCTCAATTGCTTCTTGGTAGCTCGCAGGCTCCCTTTGATCGGAAATCAACACAAATTCATTGGGAGGATACTTTCTTAAAGGTTGTCGGTCCCTTGTAGATTTCCTCAACTCAAGTTGTGGTGGTGGTTCTTGAGTTGGATGTTATTCCTCAATTTTTGGCTCAACTTCATTAGGATTAGCATCATCATCCACTTCTTCAATAGGTGGCTGCACATCTCCCCCATTTTCATCATCAACTGAAGATGAAGGAGATGGATCTATGTCAACGAGAACACTAGTTTTTGGCTCCGGTTGATCACCTTTGCCAAAGTTTTCAATTGTTTGGTCTTCAAGAAACACAACATCACTGCTTCGAATGACTTTCTTGTCGACCGGATCCTACAATCTATACCCGAATTCATCACACCCATAGCCAAGAAAAATACATTGTCTTGATTTACTATCAAGCTTGGACCTCTCATCCTTTGAAATGTGAACAAAAGCTCGGTAACCAAACACTCTCAAGTTCTCATAAGATACATTTTTACCGGTCCAAACTCTTTTTGAAACGTCAACATTCAAAGGATAGGAATGAGACAAATTGATCACGTCAATCGCTGTCCTTATTGCCTCACCCCAAAAGGATCTTGGCAATTTAGCTTGTGAAAGCAAACATCTTGTTCTTTCCACAATGGTGCGATTCATCCTCTAGGCAACGCCATTTTGTTGAAGAGTCTTCTTAATTGTCTTTTGGTGCCAAATACCTTACTCATCAAATGGCCCAATGTATTTACCACTATTGTCTGATCAGATGCACTTCAGTTTCTGCCCCGTTTCTCTTTCAATCATGGCCTGAAAATGCTTAAATACTTCTAGAACTTGATCTTTAGTTTTTAGTAAAAAAGCCCAAACTTTCCTTGAATAATTATCAATGAAAGTAACAAAATAAAGTGCACCACTATGTGTTCTAACTTTCAAAGGACCACAAACATCCGAATGAATCAACTCCAAAACATTTTCTTTTCTAGAAGTAACATTTTTCTGAAAAGAAACTCTATGTTGTTTACTCGCCAAACAATGAACACAAGTTTTGAGATGTGTACCTTTCAAACCGGGTAGAAGCTTTTTCTTGAACAAAACTTGTAGCCCCTTTTCACTCATATGGCCAAGCCGCTTGTGCCACAATTCGGTAGAAGTATCATCTTCAAGTGCATTGACAACACTTTTACAAATTTTTCCTTGCATCGAATAAAGTGTATGAGTCTTCTTGCACTTAGCCACCACCAAATAACCCTTTGTGAGCTTCCATATTCCATCACCAAATTTGTTGTTGAAACCTTCATCATCTAGCTTCCCAATAGAGATCAAATTGAGGCGAATGTCGAGAACATGCCTCACATCTTTAAGCAATAACTTGTAACCCAAATTTGTTTCCAAGCAAACATCACCCATGCCAATAATCTTGGACAAACCTTCATTACTCATTCGAACAGAACCATAATCTCCTTTGATGTAGGTAGTGAAGAAATTAACTTAAGAAGTCACATGACAAGAAGCAGCGGAATCAATCACCCAATTACTCTCTTGGCCCACAAAATTGATATAAGCATCTTCACAAATGACAATGAGATCATCGGTAGTAATTGTCGTTGTGTCTTCTTGCTTCTTATCCATACTTTTGTCACGCCTTTTCTCCTTGTTCTTGAGCTTTCGGCATTCCCGCTTCATGTGTCCTTTCTCATGGCAATAATAGCATTCAATGTCTTTCTTTGAAAAAGAACCATCTTTTGATTTGTCACGGCTTTGATCACGATCATGAGGAGTCTTACTTCTCCCCCTTGTTTTGCTTCGGCCTCTCACAACGAATGCTTCTGAATGAGAGAAACCCGTTAATTTTCTTCTAGTTTCTTCATTTAACAAGCTACTAGTGACTTGGCCTATTGCGATAACTCCATCGGGTGCCAAATTACTAACTGTCACAATCAAAGTCTCCCAACTTTCAGGCAAGGAACTAAGTAGCATCAAAGCCTGCAACTCATCATCAAAAACAATTTTCATAGAAGCAAGTTGATTAACAATACTCTTTATTTCATTCAGATGTTCTGGTATAGGGCTGCCCTCTTTATATTTTAAATTAACCAACTTACGAAACAGAAAAGCTTTATTTGTGGCTGATTTTCTATCATAAAGGCCTTCTAATTTTTTTCTATAAATCATGTGCTGAAGTTTCAATAGCAACATGATGAAACACACTATCATCAATCCATTGACGGATAAGACCAACGATTTTTCGATTAAGTCTCTTCCATTCATCATCTTCCATACCCTCGAGTTTGCCACTATCAACCTCAATGGGTCCATACAAATCTTTACAAAATAATAGGTCCTCCATTTTAGTTTTCCAAGTTACCCAATTACTTTCATTGAAGCTAGACATGCGACCCACATTCTCCTCCATTGATTTACACAAATAATTAAACTCAAATAAGCCGTAAACTCTGATACCAGTTGTTAGGGAAAATATAAGATTTTCCACAAGTAAATCAATCAATGGGAATAAAAACTAATGTGGAAAAATTAAATCAAAACAACACAATAATTTTACGTGGTTTCCTCAATGTGAGGTACGTTCACGGGATCGAAATCCGATTCCACTATCAACCAAATAAGTTTCCAAACGATTACAAACGAGACACGAATGGTCTCACAAACCACCCTAAGGTGAATTCCAAATAATCACAAATAAATAAGAAGAAAGATATCACCAAATAGATGAACCAAAATCTTCAGAATCAGAGTTGAAAAAGACTCAAAATAATTATCCCAAATCAACACTGAAAAACAAACCAAACGAAGTAGCCGAAACCACACCACCGAAGCAAGTATTAATCTCACCAATAATAATGATCAACAGTTGCTCACCCTAGAAAACAAAAATATAGAACACCCGTACAACACCTTTTTTCTTGGGAAAAACAATGCCAATAATATATTTTGAATCTAGGGTTTTTTTTTATCAAAACCTTAGTTGTTTCCAAACTGAATTGGGTCTCCACAAAATTAAATATAATATATAAAAATATATTATAACTAATACCAAACCAAATTAAACTCTTTTAATAAATCAATTGGATCCCACACTCCAATAAGGAGGTATACCCAACAGCCCTTAGTAAATAATTGCCCCCACTTCTCACTAAATTGTAATTTCCCATTTAAAGTCAACTTAGCAACTAAAGTAAATGAAACAACATGCAAGTATATGAATCTGGATCCTCGGTCGCCCTTATCTGCAGTCCTTCCCTGTAGCGCCCCAAAACGACGTCGTTTTGCGGGCAACTTTCCAAGAAAAAAAAACCCAGAACCGAACTGAACTCAGAAAGGGGAAGAAGAAAGAAAGGAGAGGGAGATGAAAACCATAAACACAAATCAAAGAGAAAACAGAGAGATGAAGACCAGAGACATCAATGCATCAAAAAATTAAAGGAAAAAAAATGGAATGTGAACATTGTAAAAACTAATTATAACTGATAAGCTAAAAAAAGATGGAAACTTTAAGAGTATAACCAAGGGCAGCCATAAGTAGAATCTATCGACATCATCGATGAACAAATGCGCAACATTACAAGCCAATCTTCTAGCAAAATAAAAAATAATAATAATACTAGAAAGGGGAAAGAGAGAGAACGTCAAAAATCAAAACATTATTCGAAGCCTGTAATTCACAGATCCCCATTTCCAGAACCACGCTCACAGGAAAAATTTATCAAATTAAAAAAAAAATTACATAAAATTGATTAAAAAATCTCTACCAAACAATTATCAGTGACTGATTCAAGAGAATAAATTCAACATGGAATTAAGATAGATTGAAGAAGAACCTGACTGACTGAGAAAAGAAGATGAAGGATAGATGAATCCACGGTCGACCGATTGTTTCTGAGAATCTGAGCTCTCTCTTCTCTCTTTCGACAGTTTTGCTTTTGTTTGGGGAGAGAGAAAATCTATAGCCGCTGAGAAAATTAATTAAAGATGACGATGGTGTGGTGGGTTGGAGAGATGTGGAAAGAGAGAGAGAGAGAGAGATCTGTGAACGATTGGTTTTGAACTCGAGAAGTGATCGGACTTCGTCGGAGGAAGAAGAAACAGGAATGAGAGAAGAGGAAGGGAAGGTGGGTAGAGGCAACGATGGCGAAGTGAGAGGAATTTGTGTTTGTGGTCTTCATCTCCCTCCCCTTTCTTTCTTCTCCCCCTTTCTGAGTTCAGTTCAGTTCTGTTTTTGTTTTGTTTTTTTTTTTATTCATTGAAAAGCTGCCCCAAAACGACGTCGTTTTGGGGCACTACAGGGAAAGGCTGCAGACAAGGGCGACCGAGGATCCGGATTCGCAAGTAGGGATGGCAATTGGAACTCGGCCCGACGGGGACCCGATCCCCCGACCCCGAATTGAGCGGTTATTCCCCGAAAAATACCCCCAACGGGCCGGGGATGGTATTAAAAATTAAATCCCCGATGATATTCGGGCCGGGGACGGGGATACATATTTCAGCCCCGGACCCGGCCCGACCCCGTCCCCGATCCCGCCCCGTTGAATCCCCGATGTAAAATTACTATATTGCCCCTTTTATATATAATATATGTGTGAGTGTGTGTAGGGTTTGGGCTGTCACACACATCTTCTCACTCTCTCTCATCTGTTCCTCACCGCAGCCCCTCATGGTGTCTCCTCTCATCGCACCTCCATTCTTCTTCTCTTTCTCTCACAGCACCGTCTCTCACCGCACCGCCGCTCACCGCACCGTCTCTCACCATGTCGGAGACGGCTCCTCCCTCACCGTCGTTCCTCATCGCAGCTCCTCCTCTCTCCCTCTCACGGTATCTCCTTGTCTCTCTCTCTCTCTCTCTCTCACGGTATCTCATCCTCTCTCTCTCTCTCTGTTGTTTTGATTTTGTTATCTATTTATTGATTTTGTTCTTCAGATCTGAAAATGATGAAGATGAAGATGAACATGTTGATCTGTGTTAGATCTGTTTGTTGATCTGTTGTTGAAAATCCCTCTCTCTCTCTCTGTTTGTTGATGAACATGTTGATCAAGGTTTTTAATTTTTTGGTCGGGGAATTTCGGGGTCGGGGAAACCCGATCCCCACTAGGGGACGGGGATGGGGGCGGTTATGGGTTCCCCGTCGGGGATCGGGGTCGGGGACGGGGGTATTTTCATCATCGGGGATCAGGGACGGGGAGTGTGATCCCCGGCCCCGCCCCGCCCCGTTGCCATTCCTATTCACAAGTATATCCCATTTCCCAGCAATTAAATAGATCGCATTTCATTGTCAGTATAGGTATCAGGAATCCTTTGGTATAAAGACAATAGTGGTGGTGAAGATTTTACAATTTGAAAGATGGAGATGGGTATTAACTCATATCAAAGATGTAATCCAGACATTAATGCCATTTGCCTACATTTAGAAGTTGCGAGAAACGTAAATCTGGGTCCTTATAAAACCCAGGCCTTTTGACAACTTCCCCCAAGTATGCCCTTCACAATATGAGAAACTGGGTGCTACATGTTTATGTGCAGGTCATGAATGGTGGCTGGAGGGTTACATTGAAGTTATAGGTGAAAATGAACTTTCAAGATATGATCGTGCAGCTTATAATCAAATTCTTTTTGAGTGCCAGGCCAAGTGGTGTCAACAGAGGTGGCCTGTCAAAATTGAGGAATAAAAGCTCAAAATGGTACATGCTTAGATAGTGAAGGTGATAAAAATCTTCTTCTTTCTTCACTTCATTCCTTTTCTCCTCAGGATTACTGTACAGATCCAAGAATTCTGTAGATCCCTTGGAGCAGTCAAAACCAAAAAGTCCAACCAAGCATCTTCTCAAAGCAACTGAACCATTCACATTCAATTAAGAAACAGTTACTAGTGTTGGAGGTGCCCTTGCTGATTTCTCGGATAATTTGATTGACAAGACCACCTCTGTATGCAATTTTCAAAGATTCAAAAAAGGCTCCCAGACTTTTGATGCTAAATAGAATGGCCTCTCCTGTAGCTATGTCTGAATAAATTCAGATTTTTTTTTTTTGAATAAAAGAATCTGTATTTCCCCTTCTAGCTCAATACACATATAAGTTCAGTCAAGTATTTACTCACCAATAATCACCACAAGAACAAAATCCATCTCTAAAATAGTGGAACCTACGGATATCCCGCATAATAATCTCCCGGCACATGAGCTTAGAAATGAGTTTTGATACCGTGTGGCAATCCCCACATACTCGAAGGTTCTTGGTGATCCTAATTATGGTCCCTGGCCTCGTATGAATCAGAGCAAACGCAATCGCCAATCTCTCGCTATGATCCCAAAGCATCTTTTCTTTAACTTCCTCTTCAACATCATACAACACTGAACTTGTGTCAGGTTTATATCCAGCCTCCTTGAGTCTCTGACTCAACTCTTTTAACTTGGCGTATATGTCATCTTTCTGTTGGTGCGACTTATCTCCAACTAAGAACCTATGAACCACCTTATCCAACTCTATAAAGCTGAAGCCTGGTGGTTTCTTCAGTCCCTTCCGTCTTACCAAGGCTCTCACCCTTTCCACCTCATCCCATCTTTTCTCAGCAGCATATAAATTGGACAGGCATACATAACTACTCACTCTTTTTGGGTTCATCTCAAAAACTCTCTGAGCTGAAAGCTCAGCTAGCTCAACATTTCGATGGAGTCGACAAGCGGAAAGAAGAGCAGCCCATATATCACTTGTTGGTTTAATTTCCATTGCCTTGATGAATTCAAAGGCTTCATCTAAATGCCCTGCTCGGCCAAGAAGATCTACCAAACATGAATAATGAGCAAGTCCAGGCTGCACATTATACTTTTCTTTCATACTATAAAATATTTCTTTACCTTCACCAACTAATCCGGCATGACTACATGCTGTCAAAACCGAAGTAAAAACACCCTCATCTGGAGTAATACTGTTCACTATCATATCATTAAAAATCAAGAGGGCCTCTCTTCCTTTCCCATGAAGTCCATACGCTGCAACCAATGCACTCCAAGAAACCAAAGTCTTGACAGGCATCTCATCAAAAACACGACACGAACATGCTAAACTTCCGCACTTCGAATATGTGTCTATAAGGGCAGTTCCCACCATAGAATTTGCACCAAACCCTTGCTTGATTATGTAAGAGTGAACAGACATACTGAATTGCAAGGCTGTGATTTGAT
Source organism: Camellia sinensis (assembly GCF_055761805.1). Taxonomy (NCBI): domain Eukaryota; kingdom Viridiplantae; phylum Streptophyta; class Magnoliopsida; order Ericales; family Theaceae; genus Camellia; species Camellia sinensis. The sequence continues at coordinate 155,916,284 of NC_138968.1, read as the reverse complement.
CACAAGCTCCAAGCACAGCCACAAGAGTTACTTGATCAGGACCCACACCTTCCAAAACCATTCGACAAAAGAGCCTCAGGCTTTCAAAAGCATCTGCTTTCCTTGAATAACCCGAAATCAGTGAATTCCATGACACGGTATCTTTCCAAGTCACCTCCTCAAAATATCGCCTAGCAGCCACCGTAGAATTACAACTACAATACATTTCAATCAGAGAGTTGATCAGAAAACTATTACACCAAGCTAAATTATTACGCATAACATAGGCATGGATCACTTTTCCCAGTTCCAATGCTGCTAAGTGAATGCAGGCAGAGAGTAATCCGAGCAAAGTGGTGGCATCTGCAACTAGCCCAGATTTTTCCATCATTTTAAATACTAAAAAGGCCTCTCTTGGGTCACCATTCCTCACACAACCCGAAATCATCGTGTTCCAAGAAGTCAAATCTCTCTCAGGCATTCTATCAAACACTTTCTTCATCATGTCCATTTCCCCACACTTCGAGTACATAGAGAGAAGAGAATTACATACATATATATCTGACTCCAACCCACAAACAACTACCTCACAGTGAACTCTTCTTCCAATATCAACACCCAAATCACCACAAGCCTTTAGAACAAACGGGTACGTAAAGTTATCCGGGTTTTGCCCAAAGCTCATCATTTCACGGTACAGAACAAGGGACTTCATAGGATAACCATTGGAAGCATATCCCCTAATCATGGAATTCCATAAAAACAAATTTTTCAATACAATTTGGTCAAAGATTACCTGGGCTTCGTACATGGCACCACAATTCGAGTAAAAGGCGGCGAGTTTGGTGTTGAGATAGGTGTTGTTTCGAAGAATGCAGCAAGAAATCATGTGACCATGGAGTTGTTGGCCTCTTTTGAAGGATTTGGAGTTGGTGAGTGACTGTAACATGGTTCCACATTGTAGGGAGGTGAGTTGTTGATTAAGAGAAATCTGTGTGAATTGGGTGGTAGTAGTGGTGGTGGTGGTGGTGGTGGTGGTGAATGTGTTGGTGGGTTTGGGTAGAAGAATTGAGAGTTTCTTGAGGTGGATTGTGTTGGAATGTTTGAAGAAGTTGGGAGTGAGAACGCCATTCATGAAGTGGAGTCCTCAGAACGGGTCGTTGAGAAGTTCAATTCTTCTAGCAGAGGGTAGAGAGCGTGGCAGTTTAGGAAATTGCGGGTGATTGTTCAAACTTTAATTTTCACCAACTTTTTTGTTTTTGTTTTGTTTTTACACTAATGGTCCAAGGCCGTGTAAAATATCGTCAAATTTATTAAAATTATATCAATTTGTATCAATTTGTACTATTATATCTGTTAATTGCAGCTTAAACTTTAAAATTTATAATTCGTTTTTAAAATTATTTCACTCTTCTACAGTTAATACATACTTACCCATCACCCGTGTTATGCATGAGTGAGAGGGTAATTTATATGAAAATTAGGTCAAGCTGGGTAATGGGCCGTTATGGGTCACATTACGAAGGGCTGAGTAAAAAGGCTATAAAGTTACTCCGGTCCAAAAGAGGCTTGAAATTACTCCGGTCCAAAAAAGGTTGAAGTTACTCCGGTCCCAAAGGGCTTACGGTAAGCTCGGTTGTCACACATGAAGTTATCCCGGTCGGGACCACAGTATTGGTTATCCCGATCGAGGCATACCATGGTTAGCACTGGGAGAAATCGGGGTCAGAGCAGTGAATGGAAGAGCCGAGCTAAAGTTAGCTCGGTCTAGTCTGTGGCTTAGCATAACCATGCTTACCTCGGTCATATTGGAGTCCGACCATGGTAAAACCATCTCACTTGGTTTAAGAAGTGAGGAGGGTGTTGAAGGATAAGTATTATCTTTCGGGAGGAAGACTCCTAGGAGGACTCTACATGGAGGAGTAAGAGTCCTAGTAGGGTTGTGCCACGCGGAACCTATAAAAGCTCACAACATCACCTATGGAGAGGTAACACAACTTTGATTCACAAACACACAGAGCTTTTTGTCTATTTGTCTATTTTGCTGACTTAGGCATCGGAGAAGTATCCGGCACACACCCGCCGGCTAGCTCACGTTTGTGTTTTCAGGGAGTAAAGCGACGACATACGGAGAAGCGCAGACTTGATCAACAGGATTATACGGGAAGAATATTTCGTACCCGTACAATGAGATAATTGTATATATTTATATTTGTTTTAGATTTTTTTAATATATACATTATGATTTTTAAGATTTTTTATAAAAGTAATTTAACAATCTTATCACTAATCATAGTGTATGTGAGAAGCTGAAAAGAGTACTGTAGTAACTATACACGAATTGTATCTATAATTATTTGTATGGGGATTTTAAATACTGATCAGTGGATTTTGACCAAATCAATAAATGTAGGCATGTGGAAAGACATGTGGATTGGAAAAAGTTAATAAATACTAATAAGGGGATTTTGACCAAATCAATAAATGCTGAATTTTTTTTTTAAATAAAAAATTTTAATAATTCAGATTGGGATATTGAAACTCCACAGGCCTAGGGGTTAAAAATCCTATTTGGCTTAATATATAGTACTAGCCTATCACTTGTACTATGCACGGAAAAATTATAGATATTTATATTTATTTTAGATTTTTTTTATATAAATTATGTTTTTTAAGATTTTTTATAAAAATTATTTAACAATCTTATCACTAGCCATAGTGTATGGGAGAAGTTGAAAAGAGTATTGCAGTAACTATATGCGGATTGTATCTATAATTATTTGTATCAGGGGATTTTAACCAAATCAATAAATGCATGCATGTGGAAAGACATGTGGATTGAACAAAATTAATAAATGCTGATAAGGGGATAGATATTTATATTTATTTTAGATTTTTTTTAATATACAAATTATGTTTTTTAAGATTTTTTATAAAAATAATTTAACAATCTTATCGCTAACCATAGTGTATGAGAGAAGTTGAAAAGGGTACTGCAGTAAACTATACACAGATTGTATCTATAGTTATTTTTATGAGGGGATTTTAAATGTTGATAAAGGGATTTTAACCAAATCAGTAAATGTAGGCATGTGGAAAGACATGTGGATTGAAAAAAGTTAATAAATGCTGATCATGAGATTTTGACCAAATCAATAAATGCTGAGTTTTTTTTTTAAATAAAAAATTAGAAAATTCAGATTGAGATATTGGAGCTCCTACAGGCCTTGGAGGTTAAAAACCCCTTTTTGTTTAATATATAGTATAGATACATAGATGAGATAATTATAAATATTTATTTTTGTTTTAGATTTTTTTAATATATAAATTACATTTTTTAAGATTTTTTATAAAAATAATTTAACAATTTTATCACTAACCATAGTATATGAGAGAAGTTAAAAATGGTACTGCAATAACTATGCACAAGTTGTATCTATAATTATTTGTATGAGGGGATTTTAAATGCTGATCAGGAGATTTTAATCAAATCAATAAATGCAGGCATGTAGAAAGACATGTGGATTGAAAAAAGTTAATAAATGCTGATCAGGGGATTTTGACCAAATCAATAAATACTGAGTTTTTTTTTTAAATAAAAAATTTAAAAAATTTAGATTGAGATATTGGAGCTCCTACAGGTTTTGGGGGGTTAAAAACCCCATTTTGCTTAATATATAGTATAGATAGATAGATAGATGTTTTTTTAAAGATTTTTTGTAAAAATAATTTAACAATCTTATCACTAACCATAGTGTATAGGAGAAGTTGTAAAGGGTACTACAGTAATTATACACATGTTGTATCTATAATTATTTGTATGAGGGAATTTTAAATACTAATAAGGGGATGTTGACCAAATCAATAATTGTAAGCATGTGGAAATACATGTAGATTGGAAAAAGTTAATAAATGTTAGTTAGGAAATTTTGACCAAATCAATAAATGCTGAGGATTTTTTTTTTAAATCAAAAAATTAAGAAATTAAGATTGAGAGATTGGAGCTCTTACAAAGCTTGAGGGTTAAAAACCCCCTTTTGCTTAATATATAGTATAGATAGATAGATATATTTTTCAACTTATAATGAAATTTCAAAATAAAAAATGAGTGTGAAAGATATTTAATATGTGACATTTATTACAAATTAGTAGTTATATATATGAAAATTATTATGTAAAATTAATTTGTGTGGTATATATATGAAAGATATTATACAAATTAATATTATATATTATGCAAAAACTTAATAACTAGTTAGAATATCCTTCAATTTGCTAATCCGTCCAAAATCGCTCAAACCACAATTTAACAATCCATCAATCCGCTAATCCGTCATTCGATTTATAATTTTACTTTCAAACCGCATCGTGCATACCTCTACACTAAACGGTCCATATTAAAAGTAAAATAACTAATTGAAATGGCACCTAAAAAAAATAAAAATTTTATTACTTAAAAACTGAGAGGGTAATTTATAAGAAAATTGGGCCGAGCTGGGCAATGGGCCGTTATGGGCCATAGTACGAAGGACTAAGTAAAATGGTCATGAAGTTATTCCGGTCCAGATGAGGCTTGAAGTTATTCCGGTCCCAAAGAGCTACGATTAGCTCGGTCGCCATACTAAAAAGTTATACCGGTCATGGCGCAGTGGTATTAGATCGGTCGGAACCATGCTAATTGTTAACTCGGTCCAATCATGTTGTGGTCTGTATAGGAGGAACCGAGGTAGAGTTATCCCAGTCTAGTCTGCGGCTTTGCATAGCTATGCTTACCTCGGTCATATTGGAGTCCGACCATGGAAAAATCATCTCACTTGGTTTAAGCAGTGAGGGGGGTGTTGAAGGATAAGCATTATCTTTCAGGAGTATGAATCCAAGAAGGACTCTACATGGAGGAGTAAGAGTCCTATTAGGATTATGCCACGCGGAACCTATAAAAGCTCACAACATCACCTTTGGAGAGGTAACACACAACTTTGATTCTCGAATACACAGAGTTTTTTGTCTTTGTCTATTTTGCTGACTTAGGCATCAGAGAGGTATCCGGCACACACCCGCCGGCTAGCTCACGTTTGTGTTTTCAGGGAGTAAAGCGACGACGTACGGAGGAGCGCAGACTTGATCAACAGGATTATACGGGAAGAATATTTCGTGCTCGTACAATTGGCGCCGTCTGTGGGAATTTCAGACTAGAACAAAACCTCTTGATCAAGCTTTTCCTCTTTAGAAACAATGGCGCACAACGAAGATTTGCCGCAGTCCGCCATCGACGGACAAACACCAGAGGGGGGTACAAGACGCGAAGGCCTACCTTTTATCCCTCCCATGGCGGACTTGGAGTCACAACAAACAAATCCCAAGAGGGATGCAAGGGGGAGGAGGCGGACTAACAGCCCCCGTCACTCTCGTTCACGAAGTCCTGACAAACAAAGGCTGAGGATTGATCCTCAAGTTCTGGAGGACCGCGTGAAGGAGCAAGATGAATTAATAAGGAAGATGGCGGCGGACATGGAGGCCATGAAGCGCCAGATCAAGGGAAAAGGGGTGGCGACAGGAGAGGGGTCCAAAGGCAATGCGCCTCCTCGCCACTCAGAAGATCGTAGTAGGCATACTACGACATCGCAAGCAGAAAGTAGAAGCCTCAGGACGAGCGACACTCAATCAAGGACTTCCAGAACTCGTTACTCCAGGTCTGAGAGAACGAGATCATTAAGGTCTTACACAGAGGGAAGTACCTATCAGCCCTCACACACGCACCATACATCATCCAGGCAAACGGAGTTGCCCAGATCGCCCGACTTACGGACTGTGCTTGAAGAAAGGGCGCGACAGAAGGAGGATGCTAGGGAATGCGACCCACACAGAGTTTCAGCCCTTCGGCGGCTGGCTCCTCGGACACATGGAAGCGTCGAGGTTGAAATACCAACACCACACCTTGCCTACGAACCAACAGATAAAGCATTGGCAAGACTACATAGTTCGTCGTTCGTTCCCGCGATTGAGAACGCATCATTACCCTCAGGTTTCATCCAGCCTAAATTTACCACGTACGAAGGGAAGACAGACCCTTACATGCACCTAAGCCACTTCCGCCAGGTTATGGTGGTATATCGACGAAACGAGGCTTTGATGTGTATCCTCTTCCTATCAAGCCTGGGTGACCTAGGCTTGACTTGGTTCGAAAAACTTCCAGAAGACAGCATAGCCTCCTGGGCGCAATTGGCGGAGGCGTTCGTAATGAGGTTCAGAACAAACACCAAAACCCCGGTAGAAATTGATCAACTGCTCTCCATCGACATGGGCAAAAAAGAGTCATTAAAATCCTACAATAGCCGCTACTGGGAGACCTTCAACCAGATTGGGGACTGCTCCACCAATCTCGCCAGCGCACAGTACAAAAGAGGCCTTCCAGTCGAGAACAGACTAAGGGACTCAATCACTATGACACCACCTCTCACGATGGAGGCCTTAATGGAGAGAGTGCACCAACACATTCGGGTAGAAGAAGATGGCGCCCGTGCTAAGGCAAAGTCTAGCACAACCGCAGTACCAGATAAAAAGACCGCGACAAAGGTCAACGTAGTAGAACGTCCGAACAAAAACGGACTAGGCAAGCGGAACAACGGAGAAGACCAGGACAAAAGATGGTTGAGAGTCCGCACTGTCATTACCACGGTATTCAAAAAGCCAATCTACCGAATTCTAAGCGAGATATGCGATGAAACTTTCGTCAGATGGCCTGCCAAGCTAGGAGAGGCTCCGAAGGACTACGACGAAAGATCGCGATGCACCTTCCACAAAGAAAAGGGGCACTGCACTGAAAATTGTACGCCCTTAAGACAACATTTGGAGGAGTTGGTAGCAGCCGGTCACCTGGATAAATACATTGAAGGAGGGACGCAACCAGCCCTCCAGGACCACAATAACCCCAATGGAATGCCAATTGACGCCCCACCTCAAGGTGTGATCAATGTGATACATGGAGTATTCGAACTTGAGCGTGTATGCGAGCTCAGAGGATCGATCAAGAAAGCTGAGCACTTAAGAGAAGTACTAAGCGCTGAACCTACCGTCAAAAAAGGAAGAACAGATCCTACGAATGTCATCTCCTTTTCAGACAAGGACTTGGAGAGAATATATTGCCCTTACAACGATGCACTGGTTGTCACCCTCCGCATCAAGGACTACGATGTCAAGCGAATTCTGATAGACCAAGGTAGCTCGTGTGAAATAATGTACTATGACACCTTCAAACAACTGAAATTGGAGGACAAAGACCTGGCACCAGCTGTATCCCCCCTGATCGGATTCAACTCAATGCCAGAATGGCCAGTCGGCAAAATTATACTGCCAGTCAGGGCAGGAAGCGTGACAAAACAAGTGGAATTTTGGGTGTTGAAGGTCCCTTCCACTTACAACATAATCTTGGGAAGAACATGGCTTTATGCCATGAAATCAGTAGCATCATCCTACCATCAAGTAATGTGGTTCCCCAACGAAGCCGGAGTAATTGAAGAGGTCTTTGGAGACCAGATTATGTCCAAGCAATGCTTTGTCACGGCTAATGGCAGTCGCGCTACCAAGGGATATGTTCATTCAGTGGAAGAACCTAAGAGCAATGAACTGTTCGCAGATGTCGGCAAAGCAGTTGATCAAAAAGCGGTGGAAGACTTGGTAGAAGTAAGAATAAATGAAAAGAACCCGGATAAGTTCTTTTTGCTCGGATCGTCGTTGTCCAGCACTGAGAGATTAGAGGTCTTGGAATTCTTGACCTCTAACATCGAAGTGTTCGCCTGGACACCCTACGACATGCCAGGCATTGATCCAAACTTCATCTGTCACCAACTCAATGTCCACCCATCCGTCAGACCAATCATTTAGCGCACTCGCAGATCGACACTCCACCACGCCGAAATAGTGGCGGAAGAAGTGAGAAATCTTCTAGAGGCAGGAGCTATCAGAGAGGTGCACTGCCCTAGATGGATTTCCAACGCGGTCGTGGTACCAAAGAAGAATGGAAAATGGCGTGTCTGCGTTGACTATAAGACAGTCAACAAAGCATGCCCAAAGGACAGCTTTCCCCTACCACGGATAGATCAATTGGTAGACCTAACGGCAGGGCACAACCGACTTAGCTTTCTGGATGCGTACAGAGGCTACCATCAGATCGCCATGTACGAACCAGACCAGGAGGTCACATCCTTTATAACTCCAAGAGGACTGTATTGCTACAAGGTCATGCCCTTTGGCCTAAAGAATACAGGGGCAACATTCCAACGGATGGTCACCAAGATGTTTGAACCATTGTTAGGCAAAACAATGGAAGCTTACATTGACGACATGGTGGTCAAGAGTAAGGATAAGAATGACCATCTAAGGGACCTAGGTGAGATGTTCCAGATTCTGAAAAGGCACAAGTTGCGCCTTAATGCATCCAAGTGCGCGTTCGGTGTAGAATCTGGCAAATTCCTAGGCTTCCTAGTGACCAACCGGGGTATAGAGGCAGACCCCTCCCAGATCAAAGCTATTTAGGATCTGGAAAGGCCTAACTCAGTAAGAGAAGTGCAGCATCTCACCGGCATGGCCGCTGCACTTAACCGCTTTATTAGCCGGTCGTTAGACAGACTATGACCATTTTTTCAAGCATTAAAAGCCAAGTTCGAGTGGGACGAAGAATGCGACCGCGCATTGGAAAACTTGAAAAAATACATGTCTTCTCCACCACTGCTTGTCACCCTAATACCTGGAGAAGAACTCTTCCTGTACCTGGCAGTCTCTCAGCACGCAATTAGCGCAGTATTGGTCCGCGCAGAAGGAATCCAACATCTGCCCATCTATTATGTTAGCAAGACATTGCTGGGTCCCGAAACAAGGTGTTTGCCACTAGAAAAACTGGCCTTAGCCTTAATGATGGCATCAAGGAAGTTGTCGCACTACTTTCACGCCCACACTATAGTTATCCTCATAGCTTTCCCATTAAAAGCTCTGTTTGAAAGGGTGAACTTTTCTGGGAGAATCTTGAAGTAGGCAGTAGAGTTGGGACAATTCGACATCAAGTTCCAACCCAGAATCGCGATAAAGGCCCAAGTTTTGGCAGACTTTGTCGCAGAATTTACCCTAGGAAGTCATCATATCTGCCCAGTCGACCTGACTGACACAACCGAACTAGGGATAGAAGTTGACACCGGAATAGCGCAACCCCTGGTGCAGGATACTCAGTTAGTCCCCATGGCAGACCAGAGTAAAGACAGCAAGGAAGAAGCGAACCAAGCTACACCGAGCCAAGACTCACCAACAAATAAATACTTGGTACAATCAGATAGCGAGGGGCAGACAGCAAGCATAGACCTTGAAGAAAACACCAGCAACATTCTTGACTCCACGACATCATCTGACCCCTCCACTTGCTGGAAGTTGTTCGTTGGAGAGATGTGGAAGCTCTTTGTGAATGGAGCATCCAATCGGCATGGTGCAGGACTTGGCATAGTCCTCATCTCACCAGACGGCTTGGTTGTGGAGCAAGTAATCAACCTTGGCTTCCCAGCATCAAACAACGAAGCGGAGTATGAAGCACTTCTTGCAGGACTCAAATCAGCATTCTACATGAAGGCCACCGAACTAATGGTCTACAGCGACTCACAGCTGGTCTGGTGACTATGAAGCAAAGGATGACAGGATGGCCAAGTACCAAGAATTGGTCAGAACAGAGATCAAGAAATTTGAAGTAGTAAGAATATAACAGATTGGCAGAGAGGAAAACAGCAGAACAGATGAACTAGCAGGCTTTGCGTCAATGGCAGATACATCCATCCCTCACCCACTACTAATTGACTACCTACCGAGACCAAGCATTGAGGACCCCAAAGTAGAAGAGGTGTGTTGTGCCGAATTAGGCCCCTCATGGATAGATCCCATCATACTGTTCTTAAAACACGGCGTTTTACCGGAAGAAAAGAAAGAAGCCAACAAAATTAGAGCAAAGTCGCAGCGATTTTGGCTCTCCCCATCTATGGCATTGTACAAAAAGTCATTCTCAGGACCTTATCTAAAGTGTGTCCACCCCAGCAAAGTAGAGGCATTCTTGTTCGAAATACATGAAGGCGTGTGCGGAAGCCACCAAAGAGGAAGATCGTTAACTTACAGAGCCATTTCACAAGGATACTGGTGGCCATACATGCAAGCAGACTTAGAGAAGTATGTGAAGAAGTGCGAGAAATGTCAGAAATTCGCACACCAAATACATCAGCCAGCCAGAGAGCTCTTACCGCTAACCAGCCCATGGCCCTTCGCAATGTGGGGCTTGGACATAGTAGGACCACTTCCAACAGCACCCGAAAACAGGAAATTCTTTCTCACAGTAACAGACTATTTCACAAAGTGGGTGGAAGCAGAAGCATTAGCATCAATCAAGGAAAAAGATGTGAAGAAGTTCGTCTTGCAGAATATCATCACTCGGTTCGGCATACCTAAAGCCCTAATATCAGACAATGGCACTCAGTTAGACGGCAGAATCTTTAGAGGCTTTTGTGAAGAATACAAGATAGAGTTCTACAATTCTACACCGGCATATCTCCAAGCAAATGGCCAAGCAGAAGCATCAAACAAGGTTATCTTGGATGGATTGAAAAAAAGGCTAGAGAAAGCCAAAGGCAAGTGGGCAGAAGAGCTCCCTCATGTTTTATGGGCTTACCGCACCACACCTCGGTGGTCAACAGGAGAAACTCCATTTTCCTTAGCCTATGGTATGGAGGCAGTAATCCCACTAGAAGTTGGCCTCCCCACAATTCGAAGCGAGAATTTTGATCCAGACTTAAATGGCAAAGCCATGACATTGGAGCTCGACTTTGCGGAAGAAAGAAGAGAAAGAGCACTGGTTCATATCGCCTCATACTAACAAGAGTTATCCAAGAAATACAACAAGACAGTACATCTAAGATAATTCAAGATCGGAGATTGGGTACTGCGCAAAGTGATGGGAAACACCATGGTTCCGAGAGATGGTAAGTTAGGGTCCAATTGGGAAGGACCTTACAAAATGGTTGGATTAGCAGGCAAGGGGGCATACCACTTAGAAGATGAGGACGACAAAGCAATTCCCAGACCATGGAACACTGCCAATCTCAAACTATTTTATTTTTAGCTTTTCTTTAAAATACTTGTAATTTTTCTTTTCCCCAATAAAACAAGTAGTTTTTTCAGCATAAGTGTTTTATTCTGTAAAAATTGTTTTAGTAAGTTAGGGGCAGTGAAAACATGGTTGGCTGGAAAAACCAACACCCTTCCTAAGCCCAGAATAAGGATCCAGGCTGCAGGACGTTTGGTCGGAATACCCAAACATTTTACTCTAGGATTGGCTGGAAAAAACCAATCTACAGGTTGGCTGGAAAAACCAACACCTTTTCTAAGCTCAGGATAAGGATCTAGGCTGCAGAACGTTTGGTCGGAATACCCAAACATTTTACTCTAGGATTGGCTGGAAAAAACCAACTTAGAGGTTGGCTGGATTAAACCAACACCCCTCCTAAGCCCAGGATAAGGATCCAGGCTGCAGGACGTTTGGTCAGAATAACCAAACACTATACCCTAGGTTGGCTGGAAAAACCAATCTACAGGTTGGCTGGAAAAACCAACACCTTTCCTAAGCCCAAGATAAGGATCCAGGCTGCAAGACGTTTGGCAAGAATAACCAAATATTTTTCTAAATTGGCAGAATTAACCAATCTAGAGGTTGGCTGGATTAAACTAACTCTTCGTAATCTTCAGCCGAAGTAAGGATATCGGCCAAGGAATAGGTTGGTTGGATTAAACCAACTCTTAGTACTCTACTCTTCAGCCGAAGTAAGGCTAAAGAGTGGTTGGCTGAATTAAACCAACTCTTAGTACTCTTCAACCGATGTATGGATTTCGGCTAAAGAGTGGTTGGCAGGATTAAACCTACTCTTAATACTCTTCAGCCAAAGTAAGGATATCGGCTAAAGAATGGTTGGCTGGACTGAGCCAACTGATTGTACTCTTCAGCCGAGGTAGGTATCTCGGCTGAAGAGTGGTTGGCAGCTATAATTAGATTGCAAGATCAAGACCAAAATAAGTATCTTGGCAAGTGAATGCTGTACCTCATCCAAGACTTCGGTTAGAAAGTAAAGTACAACCATGAAGATTAACCGAAATAAGAGTTGAACAAAAAAGCAGACTTCATTGAAAATTCACAACAACCGGTTACAATTTGTTTCCAAAAAGAAGAAAAATACAAAGTCAGTTGAACAGATCATCAAGGTCAGCGTCGATATCAACTCGGAGCCCAGTTTCATTCGGCAGAACGGTCTTGTAGACACCCCATTTTTGACCGTCCTCAAGACTTGGACGTCATCGTTTGAACACTCGATGATCATCCTTGTTCGTGTTCGTCTTGAGTTCCCGAAGGTCTCGGCTACGCGCCCTGCCTCAGGATCTCTCGACTCGACTGGTTTTGTGTCTGGTTTTGCACCAAACACTTGTTGTTTTGCTTCTTAGGGTGGGAAATAGCTTGTAGCCCATCCCCACACCTCACCGGCCGTAGCATGAGGCCACCGGCCTTGTTTCCTTGCCACCGGCCATTGGTGATGGCCGGTCGGCACTCTTGATGGTCGGTCGGCATTATGTTTGGTCGGCCGGCCACTGTTTTGATCAATCGGCCACTTGTCCTGACCGAGACCTTTTCTTGAGGGAGCTTGACCCTTTTGAACCTTTTTTTAGCTTCTCCAAGAAGCTTGACCTTTTTTTAGCTTCTCCAAGAAGCTTGACCTTTTTTAGCTTCTCCAAGAAGCTTGACCCTTTTTTTAGCTTCTCCAAGAAGCTTGACCCTTTTTTAGCTTCTCCAAGAAGCTTGACCTTTTTTTTAGCTTCTCCAAGAAGTTTGAACCTTTTGCCCCTTTTAAAGCTTCTCCAAGAAGCGTAACCCTTTTGAACCTTTTGTTTAGCTTCTCCAAGAAGCTTGACCCCTTTGAACCTTTTGTTTAGCTTCTCCAAGAAGCTTGAACCTTTTGTTTAGCTTCTCCAAGAAGCTTGAACCTCTTGACCCTTTTTGCCTAGCTTCTCCAAGAAGCTTGGCCCTTTTGCTCCAAGCTTCTAAGAGAAGCTTGGCCTTTTTGGTCAAAGCTTCTAAGAGAAGCTTTGCCCCATTGGTTTCTCTATATAAGGAGAGCCTCTCCTTCCATTAGAGAGGTTAGAAAAATCTGATATATATCATATATATATCACTCTCTCTATATATCTCCCTCTCTCTCTACATTTGGGTGGGTTAGGGGGTCCAAAAGGGTCTAGTTCTTGGCCATTTGAACTACACCTCCTAGCACAACACTTCCATCATCACTTGGAGGTTCTTGGGTCTTGTTTTCAGAGGTTGAGGGTTGCATTTTTGGGTCTAGAGGCTGCTATCCCCTTTTGGCTACAAAGGTAACCCATTTTCCCTCTTTATTCCCCGTTTTTGCACACCATTTTAGTCTGTCTTGCTTGCTGATTTGAGCTTTGTGTATAACATAAAAAAGTTCTATTTTTTTGTGTTTAAGATACTTCATTGAGGACACTTTTGTGTTTGGGGTCGTTTACCCCCTCTTAGGCCTTGTTTGGCCCCATTTTGTGCTGTTTTTGGTGAGTTTCGGGACCACCTTGTTTGGGCCTCCTCACCACTGAAATCTTGAGGGATTTCAGTGGTGAGGATGGTGGTTTAAGGTCCTAAGAAGGAGAGGGCCATCCCCTCTCCTTGTTGTCTTCAAAAAGTGTCATTTTAGCCTCATGTGTGAGCACCTTTTTTTAAGTTCATGTTGGCCATGTCTTAAGTAGTATTTGTGCTTATTTTGCCATGATATAGCACTGTTTTAAGCTGGTTTAGACACACCATGCTTGCTTTGCATACTTGTCTTGTAATGCCATGAAATTGCCTCAACATGTATCTAGCATTTAGACCACTATGCTTACTTGTTTTGGCTTAGCTTTGTGAAGCTTTTATGCTTGTTTTAGTGTGCTAAGGGACTATTTTTGGTCATTTGAGGCATCAATGCTTTGCTTTGTATAGCTACCATGTAATCCCCTCTTGGCTTGCCTTGAGTTTTAGACCATTGTTGCATGCTTGGCTTGTCTTGTTTACTTGGTTTTGCACCTTCTATAACATGATTTCAGAGCTTTCTATGCATGCCATGTATCCATGTTTATTCTTTTTTAAGTGTGCTTAAAAGTTGCTCTTTGGTGCCTAAGTGTTGAACCTTGTGTGCATGCATGCTTGTATGTGTTTTGGCCCTCATTTCCATGGCATTTGGCCACTGATTTGGACCTAGTAGAGAGCTGTCCAAATTAGTTTAAGACCATCCCTTTGGCATGTTGTTGCATGCTATACATGTTTGTATGTTTAGGCACTTAGTCTATTAACATGTTGCATGTTTAAGTGTCATCGCATTTGGCATGCTTCTTGTGTTAAGTTGCTTTGCACATTTATATGTGTTATGCCTTTCATGATGTGGCATGCGTGTCATTAACATTGATGTTATATGCCTTGCATGCTTACTTGTTTAGTTCATGGCCCATTGCACATGGTTTTGTTGCTTGCATGATCATGTTGCACACTTAGCTCACATGCCTAGGTTGCATTACATTGGCATGCATACTTTGCCTCTTGAATTGAGTATGATAGAGGTTGAGTTCATTGTTTGTTTATGTGCATTTCATTCCACATTGAAATTGCACACTTTGGCTTCTTGGGCCATCATGCATTGAAATGCGTGATTGGTGGTCCGAGAGTCGAGCACCATACTCCCTTGAGTCTTAAACATGATATGGAGTGTGGTGGTGCACACATTTGCTTGAAATGCATTGTCATGCCATGTTTTGTCCTCTGCTGCTGTCAAACCAGTTTTTGCAGGAAGATTTGGCCGGCCGGCAGTGTTGAGTGCCGACCGGCAAAGAGTGTTTGGCCGAGAGTATAACGTTTAGCCGATGACCATTTTAAATGGCCGGTGATGATCCCACTCAGCCGGTGGTGTTCCAAAACACTCAGAGAAGCAACCTTGGAAGTTGTGCAATTTTCAGAGAAGCAGAACAGTCAAAGCAGAGGCAAACTTGTGCATGGCAGTGACTTTCCAAGCGGAGTCGAGCGCGCATTGCATCGGGCCCTCTTCCCGAGGCCGTTTACTGCTTTCATTAGATTAGTTAATTTGTCAATTAATTAATTGGTCTGTAATAATTAATTAGCTTGTAGGTTAATTAATTTGTATTATTCTTTTGGTCCCTCCGAGCGAGGGTGAATTTGTAATAAGCGTGGGTGCGTGTGTACATGTCTTCCAACCCCCACTTCTTTCTCCCTTTTACTTACCTGCTTTTGATGGTTAGTATTAGGACATGATTACTTTAGCATACCTTATGCTATGCATGCGTGCATCCATACATTTGTCTTGCATGTATCGGGCTCGGCGCATCATACTAACTGCATTGTACTTCAATTCCAAGTTGAATACATGTTAGTTGTATCATCATCATATGCCATCTTAGAATAGCTGAGCCTGTCTAGATTGCATCTTTGCATGTGTTGCACTAGCCATTTTTAACATGAACTAGGATCATGCATGCGATTACTAACTAGTTTTTGTTTTGGCACGGAGTACGATGTAAGTATTTATGCTTTAGCATCCTTGCATGCGTGTGAGTGTTGCCATGATAGCATGATTACCATGAGGCTAGCTGCTTATGTGATATAAACTGCTTGAATGCCTGTGGGTGAAGGTTGGATTGTTTGAGTTGGAAAAACTTGTTGAAATCCGTATTTTAGCCTACTTGCGAGTAGCAAATTCCAAAGTGTTTTTTTTCAAGACAAAACGGATATGCAATGCTTATTTCCAAATTAGGCAATCTAGTCTATACTTGTTTGCCGTGCGCATAACGTAGTAATTCTAGGCTAATAATCGGGATAAGAACACATAAAGTTTTCAAAAATGGATATCACGGTTAGTAGAGGCCGATCTTCGGATCGGGCGAGAGGGGGTGCTCATAACTGACCTTCCCCAATCGTACCCAAGCTCCCGAGCCGAGGCAACTCTGGTGATGACGGACACGTGGCCTTTGGTACCGAGTCAGGGTTTCCTAAATTCCCTCAAAAATAAAATATTTAGGTGGCGACTCTGTATCTGGCAAAGCAGTCCATGTTTGGCACTTCTTTTCTAAAAATCTGTTTTCTCAAAACGATTTGCCAGATTTGGACTCTTTGGTTCAAGATTAAGAACCGCGACACAAATCGAGTCTGAACTGTAGCGAGTCCCTCGTGGACGTGCTACAGGTCTCGGTTGGAAGAACGGTTTCAGTAGGCAGCTCGTTGGTCAGGTCTTCCACCATTGGCTCTAACCGAATTATCTTTGGGCACGGTGTCTTCATCATCATCTGAATCTTCAAGAAATTGTTGCTGAAGGGCAGCAACATATTCCGTCATAGAGCTCGAAATGAAGTATGCTAAAGCGTTGAAGACCTCGGTCTCTGGACCGTGACCGAGCTGCTCTACAGCCGCTCTTCAACCGCACTGAAGAAAAGATCCTTGGCAGCTTCACATTGTTTAATGTAAGTCGCTTCCCCCTCCTTGAAACCCCGGAGCTCGGCGTCATCAGCATCCTTCTTCAGCTGCTCTATCTCGGCGTTTTTCTTGCCCTCAAGTTTTGCAAGTTCGCGCAGATATTTATCTTTGATAACGGTTGCAGCCTTTTGTTTTTCTGCTTCAGCCGAGCTGACAAGTCCGGCCAAATGACCGTTCTCAGATTTTAGCTCGGCTATTTGCTGCCTGGCTTATTCCAGCTCAGCAATTTTTTCTGTTACTTCGGCCATGGCTTGCCTTGCTGTTTTTCAGAGCTCCAACACACGCTTCTGGGCAATTTGACTCTTTTGCATGGCCTGAAGAAGAATGAAAAGAAACTAATGACAAAACTGAGCGAAAAGTTGGAAAAATTAGAGAGATCAGAGGGGCTGCTTACCAGGATCATTGATTTCGTTGCAGACCGGATGGCCTTGAGCTCGGTCAATTGGTTGTGATGCTCCATAGCAGGGGGCAGACATACACTCTTAGCCAGATTGAAGGCTAGCATATGGTCTTTATCAGCCACCACTGAGTCAGTATCACGGATAGCGCGATTTTGGAAAGACATTTTTGGAGCCCACTTGGAGGAGCTAGCCCGGTCAAAACGCTCCGGCTGAGGGCTCGGTGGAGGGCTCGATAGAAGAGTGGTTTCATCTTCATCAACAAGGCGTTGCTCGGTTTGGGTAGTCCGGGCACGCTTGCTGGGGCGAGATGAGGAGGGTCGTTGAGATGGAAGAGCCACCACGGTCTCTTGAGTCTGGGTGGTTGGTGGTACTTCGGTTGGGTGTGTTTCGGTTAGGAAAAACCTCACTCTGTTCCTCTTCGCCATCTCTTGTTCAGCAGTAGTACGGACCAAGTTAATTTGTAGCAAGGTTGGATCCGGTTCAGGCGATGCCTCCAACAAAAGTCTGTTACTCTGGCTTTTCGTCGACTGCTGTATCTGTATGTCGGTTCAAAATTGAGCAGCTTGGCCCAACTTCTTTCAGGATACCGTAGTGCGGCGCGAAGTGTGTTTAGGTTAGGGTAACTGTACAGTGACTTGAGGTAGGTTGAGTCTGCATAAAGAAGACAACTGTCAGTTCGGTTCAGGAACAGGAAACCGAAATAAAAAGAGGCATGCAATAGAGCCGAGGTAATTATACCAGCTTATTCCAGTTATTCGGTCACCAGGAATCTGGGCTTCTTGGTCTTCGAAGTTCCCAGAAACCTAGAAAAAATCATCGTCGTTTAAATCTTTATCTGGGGTATCTTGGATTATTTTCTCACGTCGGCGTCATATTCTTAAATAATAAACCCACCCGTCTTCTTTTGAGCCTATAGAATATTGGTGAAAGAGTTCGGCTAAGCCGAGGTTAATACCAGCACGGCGGTTTAGCTTGGCTATACCATTTATTATGCGGTATGAGTTTGTGGAAAGCTGAGTTGGGCATATCCTAGTTTGCCTAAGAAATTCACAAAGTAAGGGCTGTACAGGGAATCTTAGGCCGGTTTCTACAATGGAAAGGAGGGTGAAGGAAACAAAACCACCAAGGTATGATATCTTGTTCGGCTAAGGTGAGATGGACGTCGTCAGGAATGTTATACTCCCTTCGAAATTCGGCCAGGCCACCAGGTATTTCTACTAAAAACCTATATTTTCCCATTTTTTCTTAAGTTATGAATAGATTATACTTGTGATTAAGCTCAGTCGTAGAAGTTGGCTGAGTAGCTCGGTTGAGCGCTCAAAGGAGTGCCTGGGCAACCTAAAATCTGCAAAGTGAAAAAACAAAGGTGTTAAGCACAGACCGTTGGACCGTGCTAAAGAGAAATAAAGGCATATCAAATCTTAGCTCGGCTATGTGAAATGCTACGTGTCTTAGCCCGGTTTTAAGCAAGGGTTTTGTGCAAAGGTCAGTGTTCGCCCGGTTGAACCTCTAGGGGCAGCGCTCTTAGTTCGGTTTTAACTACGAAAGTTGGGTTAGCCCCAAGTTATAGCTCGGCCGTGGTTGAGACTAACAGACGCACTATTACACAAACTTAGTGCGGTTGGCTAGCTCGATTGAGTTAAAACAAAAGGTGGTTTGACTTGTTGAAACTATTGTTATAACATGAAGTGTTAGTTCGGTTGAATGGCCTGGCTAGAGTGACATCAACTACAAACGACTTTTTAGCTCAGTTATACAGTGATTTTGGATCAAAATCAGTGTTTCAGTTTATTCGTGAAAAGCCAGAGGTTCTATTCCACGAAAGAAAGGTATGTGTTTTGAAAAAACACACAAAATATATGTATTGTAAAAGCAAATGCGAAAACAACAAAAACAAGGCTGATTTGAGTAAACTTACCAGGTCAAGAGGACGAAATCAGAGATGGAAGCAACGGCAATGAAGAACACGAACTCAGCAAGTTCAGGGTTGAAGAAGCTCAAGAACGAGAGAAAGAGATGAGGAAATGAATAGTGTGGTGAGTGATTCAAAATATAAAGAGTTTTGTTTTGATACAAGGACCAGAGGCGGGAACTGTTCAAAAGTTGTGAGGTACGAAGAACGGTGTGACAGCTGTGCTGGGCCAATAAGAGTCTGTTACGTGTCCATTGGGATAAGAAGCGATTCAGTTGCTGTGATTGAAAAGACATTTTGACCGAACAGGTGTAGCCCGGTGTGGATTTAGTTCGGTTGAAAAAGTTGAAGAGTTTTAGCTTAACTGGAAAAGCTTAAGGATTTAGCTCGGTCGTCAAGCTAAAATTGTTAGCTCAGCCGATAAACAGATAATCTCAATCATGCTACGCAGATGGAATTAATAGGCAATTGAGAGGGTAATTTATAAGAAAATTGGGCCGAGCTGGGCAATGGGCCGTTATGGGCTATAGTATGAAGGACTGAGTAAAATGGCTATGAAGTTATTCCGGTCCAGATGAGGCTTGAAGTTATTCCGGTCCCAAAGAGCTATGATTAGCTCGGTCACTATACTAAAAAGTTATACCGGTCATGGCGCAGTGGTATTAGATCGGTCAAAACCATGCTAATTGTTAGCTCGGTCCAATCATGCTGTGGTTTGTACAGGAGGAACCGAGGTAGAGTTATCCCAGTCTAGTCTGCGGCTTAGCATAGCTATGCTTACCTCAGTCATATTGGAGTCCGACCATGGAAAAACCATATCACTTGGTTTAAGCAGTGAGGGGGATATTGAAGGATAAACATTATTTTTCAGGAGTATGAATCCAAGAAGGACTCTACATGGAGGAGTAAGAGTCCTACTAGGATTATGCCACGCGAAACCTATAAAAGCTCACAACATCACCTTTGGAGAGGTAACACACAACTTTGATTCTCGAATATACAGAGCTTTTTGTCTTTGTCTATTTTGCTGACTTAGGCATCGGAGAGGTATCCGGCACACACCCGCCGGCTAGCTCACGTTTGTGTTTTCAAGGAGTAAAGCGACGACGTACGGAGGAGCGCAGGCTTGATCAATAGGATTATACGGGAAGAATATTTCGTGCCCGTATAGAAACAATAAAAAAAATATAATACAAACTAAACTTTGGGATGTGAATTGAGGCTAAATTAGTCAATAAAAAAAAAACTAACTATTTTAGTCAATAAAACAAAATATTATATCTAAATTATAATTATTTTATTTTTTCTCTTATAATCATCAAATCAACTTTAAAGAAAAATCAATTATCATTCTAAACACAACTTTTTAAACAAAGCTAAAATAACTAAAAAAATCAGGTTAAAAAATTATCCCAAACAAAGGCTTGAACTAGTTCTTCTGTATATTAATTAGCGCAAAAATTATATGTCTCTTCATATTAAAAAATGCCTATTATAAATCTGATAATAGGCCATAATGTGTTATTAATGAGTAAGATGGTAAGCGAGTTGATTCAAATATTATTGAAGTTTTAATAAGTTCAAAAATATGTTGAAATTTGATTTTTAAGGAAAATGATTCGTAACTCAAATATATTAGGCTCGACTGGCTCGAAAGTCCTCTCTCAGCACTCTCACTCTCTTCTTTCACCCTCTTCTCTCACCTCATCCCTCTCATTCACTCTTGCGTCTCTCACCTCATCCCTCTCATTCGATATATCTCTCTTAAGAATTTCTGATCTGTCTCTTGAAGGAGTACGAACGACAACGAGACGGTGGACGAAGGACGAACGATGACGGACGACAGAGGACGAACGATGGTGATGGGTGACGGTGCGACGATGGGCGACGATGTAGATCTGTGTTTGGTTTTTTTTTTTGATTTTGAAAATCTGTATTTGATGATGATGGTGTTGTGTGTTATTGTGGTAGATTTGTGTTTGCTTTTTTTTTTTTTTTTTGATTTTGAAAATCTGTGTTTGGTAATAAATATGTGTTGTTGTGGTTATTGTGATGTGGGTTTGATTTTTGGTTGTTGATGGATGATTCTCTCTCTCTCTCTTTTGTCCTCTCCTCTCTTATTTCTTCTTCTACTTTTGCCAATTATAAAAAAAAAAAATTCAAAACGGTATCATTTTGAACTCTGACCAATTTCAAGCTTGGAAGTTTCGAGGTAGCGGAACCGGATTTTTAATCTATTGAGTTGATATTAAATGGATTTAAAATATTTTTTATATGTTTCTTCCCTTTCCACTCCTTGACCACCCTTCTACTGTCAGAGACAAAGACCATACAAAGCCTTTGGCACGTCTGTAATCATCAATCTCGACTCCTATCAACAAATACGCCTGGGTTGGAAATACTTTTTTTAGTAATTTTTTTTGATTAAAATATGGTATAAAAATAACTAATATGTTTTGATTAATTTTTAAATTTTTTATGAAAAGATGTACAAAATGTAGAGAGAAAAAGAAATCTTTAATTTTTTAGTATAAGTTATTGACTTTTTAATTTTTTTAATAACTTTTTAATTTTTTGACTTAAAAAATTACTTATCAAACGAGACCTTACATTTAACTATCACTTTTCATTAGTAATTTTTATCAATAAAAATAAAAATAAAAAAAATTGTAAAATTTTACCAAATGTAGAGTTTGAGATTGGTTTTGTTCTTTATTAAAGTGGCAAACGAAAAGCCCCCCCCCCCCCCCAAAAAAAAAAAAGCTAATTATGCTGCCCTTAATTAAAATATTTTATTTTGTACAAATTAGAAGAAAGAAAAATTAAGCCTGCGTTTGGTTGTGTTTTGTAAATGTAATTTGAGAGTATGAGTTATATTTTGAATTTATAAGTTGTAGAATTATGATTTGAGTGTAGAAAATTTGTTTGGTTATGGTTTTTAAATAGAGTGTTGAATTGTGTTTTGAAAATGTATTTTGAATTAAGTTTTAAAAATTTGATGTGACATGTGAAAGGTGAAAATTTGTTTGGTGATGTGTTTTGAAAATAGTTTTCAAAACTTAATTCAACCAATAATTTATAATCAAACACACAACTCATTTATCGATATCCATATTTTTTATCAACAATAATAACCAAACTATTTTTAAAATACTGAAATTAAAAATTGATTTTTTTTGTCAATTAATTTTTTTTAGTAATTTTTTGAATAATTTTTTTCCCAAATAATTTTTTCATTTTAAAATAAACCTATGTCAATTATTTTGTGTTAATTAATTTTTCTATCAATTCATTTTTTACGCCTGTACAAACATCTTATAAAATACGTTTTTAATTTTTTTCTAAAATTTTGTTAAAGTCAACAACTTTTGAGAATACATATTAATAAAAATTAACATAAATACACTAAGTTTAATATTTTAAAATATAAATCATAACGTAAATCTTACAAAACATTATCAATTTTTTTTCAAGTACGGGTTCTCTTTGTGCAAAGGTTCAAACAGTGCAAAGGTTCAAATAGTTCTAGGTTCAAACAATTCAAAGCAGAGCAAGCTGGCCATAGGGGATGACCGGTAAGTCGACCGGCCGGATGACCCGGGGGACGACCGGCTGGGTGTCCCAGGTATCTCTTCGTGCAAAGATTCAACAGTTCACAGTTTTAAATACCAACAAATCTGAAATGAAAAAAACTCGTCTACAAATTCTCAGAAATCATTTGGGAACTGATTTCAACTTCTCTAAATCATTTATACATAACAGATGAAGATTAATTTACCAGATTAGTGGGCAAAAGGTTGAAACAGTTCAGGAAAATCAGAAAACATCTGAAACAAAAAAAAAATAGTCGGCTACAAATTTAAACAAAAAGATTTGAGAACTGATTTCAACTCGTCTGAAATCATTTACACATAATAGATGAAGAATTTAGACACGTTACAACCGAAGAACTAAAGTACGAGATGCCAAACGAATTTTCAAAGTGTAATTTGAATTAATTTAAAAATACAAACAAACAAAGCCAATCGTCTATCCGCATCAATCCCTTTCCGAAAGGACAAAAAATGTATGGAGATGCGGGGTATCGATCCCCGTACCTCTCGCATGCTAAGCGAGCGCTCTACCATCTGAGCTACATCCCCTTACGGCCTACATGCTCCAATTATATCTAAATAATCCAATACAACCCCAACCCAAAGTGTTCGATGAAATGCCCGACTGAACTCAATTTTCACGGAACGCAATTGTGGGGGAGACCAATCTCCAACGGCGACCAACCCACTTGTTTCTGAAAGTAGTCTTCTTCCCACGACAGCCTCATCTTTTGCTGGTAATTCTACTTCCCACGTGGGTTTATAATTGTTCACAAGTTTGTGTATATCATCATGAATTCGCTTCCCCAGAATTTGAATTATAAATTTCGCGAATAAGAATCTCCATAGCAAAACATTGCATTGCTTTGAACAAGGATGACCAATTTTTCATTAATTTTGGATGTATCAAAAGATTTTCGACCCTCCAGTACTATTTGCAGATATAAAAATAATGTGAATTTTTTGAATGTTTTTATTGATCATTGAATATTGTGTACGTCATGTTCTCTCATTTGTTGGTTTGTCACTTATACGTGTTTAGAGCAGTGTGGGTTTGTAAGATTTGGGTTGGGAGATTATTGGGTTTGTGGGTATATGCATCATGACTGAGTCCTGGAGCAATGCCATTATACATGAGTGTCAATTCTTGGCTTAAGAATAGCTAGTCAGTCAAATCTTACTTCTAAAGAAATATGCTGTGGAAACGCCCGGAACCAGAATCATAAAGTTCCAAAGATTCAACCTAAAGTTTGTCGAATTTTGTGTTACAAAGTTGACCCAATACAACACAGTCCTGAATCACTGTCCACCATGCTGAACAACTTTCACTATCCTTCCCTACTAACTTTCAGTTTCAAGTGTTCTGTCACTAATGATTTTAACCTTGTAAGGAAGGATGGTCTTGATAGCTTGATAGTTGCTTGTTGTGCTTAAACTCCTTCATGTGTTGTAGTACGAGCCAGAGATGAATTAAAATGCTCTAAGACAAAAGAACAGCAGCTTATGAATGTCTCTGCACTTCTTTTAATTGTGTGGATTTTATAAGAATTTGAGAATCTGTTGTGTGGTGTTGCGTAATTGTCTTGAGGACAAAGCAATTAGATTCTCTTCTTCTTCCACAAAATTGCAAAATGGTTATCGACAAGTCATGGTTCACAGACCCTAATAGCCGCCTTCATTTCATTACCAAAACCTTACATTTGGCCTTTAAATTGCGATCACTAATTGTTGCTCACAAATTTCAGCAACTAGTTTTTTTGCAATTCTGACAACCTTATTACCTTATAAATCAAGCTAATTTTAAACGCTTTCCATCTAAAAATCTGAGCACCTCTCTTTCACCCTTTTAAACCCTTGACCTGTACTAGAACCTTTCCACAGCCTTAGCCTACCGTATGATCAGGTCTAAGTAGTATTATGTTGTTCCTAATTTAAAATTTATTTTTATATTTGGTTTGTTTTTATTGGTCTTTGATATATTCATTATAACCCATGTGTGGTTAAAGTCTATCTCTTAGACTTATCATCAGATAAATGTTGGGTGAGAGAATGTTGGGAGTGGATTCGGTTGAGATCCACCATCCCATATTCTTATTATTTCTCTAACTATTTGGACATATTATATATATATATATTTAGTTAACATTTTTATTCTTGGATTCAAAACTCTTATATATATATATATTGTATCGGCTTCTGAATCCATGAGTTCCACTAAATACAAAACCTCTTTATCTCTACTGTGGTTGCTTGCTTTGCTCTTTGTTTTTATGGGAGTCTATATTTTATACGTATTTGAGTGTTGGGCAACTCTTGGTTTGTGAGTTACACTTTGCTGCACAAAAGCAGACTTGAAAGTTGTTGTATCTTGGGAAAGGAACACCAGTCAACCCAGTAAAAAAGGGGGTGTATTGTTACTAAGGAGAGCGTGGTTTTGTGTGCTTCAACCACTTTACATGCTACTGTAACCTTTTCCTATTAATATTTTATTTTGTTTAATATTTTATTTTGTTGTTTTTGGTTAATTATTATTATCGTTACAGTGTTTATTCTATCAGAAATTCTTGCAATATTTCCAACACATTATTTCGAGTTTTCATAGTTGACTCCTATGTGAGAGCCATTTTATTTGATTGCATGATGGCATAAAATTCTGATAAAAAAATAAATTAAAAAAAACTATATCAAGCAACGATCATTAAGAACATGAAATTCCATAAAATACTATATATCATGGATTTCATTGAGAAGCCACTTAAATCCGGATTTAAGCAACCGTCTGCGATGCTGAACCATGCTAACCATCATCCATTGAAACGAAATCCCTTCACATGGTTGGATTGAGAATCTCACTGTTCCCTTTTGCTTCCCATTGTTCAAACAAGAGAAACATGCTAAAAGGAGAACTAATGCTATGCTTGAGATGGGTTGAAACCATTGCTTCCTGCTGTTGTAGATATAACAGGAAGAAAAAGAATGACCTTACTTTTAGAGAAGTTAAAAAACTGCTACTGGCTACTGGCTACTGGCTACTGGATTGGAAAGATATTGAGGAGTGCCAGTCAATTTTAGCATTTTATGGATGCCATTTCTTCTTCAATATGTAATTGTTATTAGATTCTGGTACTTTGGAAAATTATTAATTTGAAAAACTTTACCTCTATTATGACACATTCTGCACAGATGGTGTATTTTGTTAGGTCCAGGTATTTTGGACAGATGTTCAATTAAAATGCTTGTTGAACAATATTGACATGTTTTTCACTCTTAATTGATTGCAAGCAAGAATTTGTTCTTACAAGGGTGACTTTTTTTTATTCAAGTATTTTAGGATTGAAAAACTTGCACTGTACAATGTTGTGTTCTTTATTCTGCACATCATATTTTAATGGTTAAGAATGTAAAAGCAGCCATAATTTTTCAAACAAAAGAACTAGTATTTTCTCTTAAAATGAATATGATTCAAAATTTGTTATTTACTTAAGTTCCAACTAGGGCAGAGTTAAATATATAGAAATACATGTTATTTATTTCACGTCCTACTTTGAATAGAATTAAGAGTATAGGGGATCCAGCAAGAGCCGTTGTTTTGGACTTGTGGCAAGCAGCTGAGAAACAGCGCTCAATAATCAATTTGTGCTGTGAAAAATAAATAAATTACTAGAGTAAAAAAATAGATTCAGCTCGGTTTCAAATCATGAGTTATAAATATCATTGGATGTGTATACAAACCAATGACCTAGGTTCATGCAGGACATATTTGCTGTTGGAGTCCTACAACTGCAGTCTAGGAGTACAAATTTAGCACTCAAGAGCTATCAGTGACTCTGTATTATCTCTCTAAGCTATCATTGTTTTTATGGCTCATGGAGACTTTGTTAAAAGATAACTAGCATAATACCCACAGAATTTTATAAAATAAAAGTAAAAATAAAATTAGGACATAAGTTTTTTAATTTAATTACCATATCCTTGAAGATATATGGGAGGGATACTTTTTATTTTTTGTATAAATTGTGTGTACAGGTATGCGGAACATTTACAGATGCTCGTGGAGACTTTGTTTACAATTTTATAATTTTATTTATGTCTTTAATATTTTATTTATCTATTTATTTATAGTTTAGTTAGGATCTTCGTA
Source organism: Camellia sinensis (assembly GCF_055761805.1). Lineage (NCBI taxonomy): Eukaryota > Viridiplantae > Streptophyta > Magnoliopsida > Ericales > Theaceae > Camellia > Camellia sinensis. The sequence goes on along the minus strand of NC_138968.1, from coordinate 155,889,673 downwards.
ATATTTAGTTTCTTATTTTTAGGGATTTTATTTATTTTTATTATCAAGATTTTGTTTCTTATTTTGATTAGGGTTAGTAGCCTACAAACAAGATGCTTTGAAGTTGTATTAGAAAACTTTGAATAATGAAATTGAGAGTATTTTAGGTTGTGGCCGTGTGTTAGGGTTGTGGCCCTCTTCTCTCTTCTTCTATGTTTTCTTTCTCTATTGCATACTACATCAACAGGTTCGCACCTTTTGTAGTGCTTTGTTTCTTTTTGTTTAATATACCTGTAAGAGATATTGATAGAGAGAGAAAGAGAATAAATTGTATTATTGATTGATTTATATTGATATCTATTACAATGATTCATGATTCCTATATATAGAAGAGGGTGAGTGTGTAGTAGGTAAGGAGTAGGTGAAGTGGAGGTGGTAGTGGTGTAGTGGGTTAGGTTTAGTGGAGTAGGTGAGGTGGTAGTGGTGTAGTGGGTTAGGTTTAGTGGAGTAGGTTTAAGTGGGTGAAGTAGGTGGAGAGTAGGTGGATTTTAACAGCCCCCCGCAAACTCAAGGGGGATAGGAACTAACCAACTTGAGTTTGGAGAGAGTAACAAAATAAGAAAATACATAAAAATAAAAGAGGATAAGAGACACTGTATGGTCGTGTCAGACCATTGGTGAAGACACTGGATGGTGGTGTCATAACATTGTAGAGGACACTGTATGGGGGTGTCATAACCATGTAGAGGACACTGTATGGTGGTGTCATAACGGTGTAGAGGACACTGGATGGCGGTGTCAGACCGATGTAGAAGACAGTTTATGGGGTCATGTCGGACCGTTGTAGAAGACAGTTTATGGGGTCATGTCGGACCGTTGTAGAAGACAGTTTATGGGGTCATGTCGGACCGTTGTAGAAGACAGTTTACGGAGTCTTGTCGGACCCTTGTAGAAACTAACCGGAATCTATGTCGGGACAGTTTACAGAGTCTTGTCGGACCCATAAAGGAGCTAACCGGAATCAATGTCGGGACAGTTTACAGAGTCTTGTCGGACCCTTGATGGAGCTAACCGGAATCAATGTCGGGACAGTTTACAGAGTCTTGTCGGACCCTTAAAAAGTCGCACCCTCAAAAGGTGTGCCCAATCTTTCAAAAGGCGTGCCATCAAAAGGCGTGCCCAATTCATCAAAAGGCGTGCCATCAAAAGGCGTGCCATCAAAAAACGTGCCATCAAAAGGCGCGCCCATATTGTCGGCGAGCGTCGAGCGGCGCATGATGCGCGTGTCTGCCGCTTCGTCAGGGTCTTTATAAATCGAAGCGGAGGCTGAGGTTGGGAAGCATAACAAACCAGTCTGAAACCTCTGAACCTTTGCAGTCTGAAACACTCTGTAACCAACCCTTCTCTGAAACACTCTGCAACCCATAACATGGCCTCTTCTTCCCGTCCAGCTAACCAGAACATGGCCTCCTCTTCCCGTGGGCTACTTACGCTCTTTCCAGAACTGAATGAGTCCACAAGAGAAATAACTGGTGCGGTGGCCAGTGAACCCCAACCAAACACTGCTGGGTTTGCTCCTTTGAACTTTCCGATGCGGTCGGTGGAGCAAAAAATGGCGGTGCAAACTGATATTGAGGCCAATCAGTATACTCTGAAGTCATGTGTGGAAACCATGACGGCGGTCACAAACTTGTCGCACCGGCTGCAGAGCAGGACAAATGAGGTGCAACAGTTAAACTCCCAGCTGGCTCTGCTCCAACGCATGTATAAGGATGCGCGAGCAGAGATAAGTGTGCTAAAGGCAGAAAACAAGGAGCTGAAGCGGAAGGCCACCGTTATGTTCCGATTTGGAGGGCCGCCATATGCTGCAGTGGAGGAGCAGGGAGTAGTGATCATGCCCAGTGGAGTGGGAAACACGGAGGCAACACCGGCAAGGGCCGCCCAGGACGGAGGCAAGAAGAAGAGACCGGCGGCAGAGTAGATAAGAAAAAAATCCCGCCTGTGGATGTGTTGTTTGTTTTTTTTTTTTTTTTTTTTTTTTTTTTTTTTTTTTTTTTTTTTGGTGTAAAATTGTGATCGGGGTTGATCCCTGAAATGAATAAAGCAAGTGTGTTTGGAAAACTCGAATGGTAGGTGTGGTAATGCAGAAAAATCAACTGGAATGATTATTATTATTTTATTTTTATTTTTTTTTTTGTGCAAATAATAATAATAATAATAATAATAATATGGGTATCATGGATTGAACCATACTTGTCAGATCAATGCCACCACCTTGGCCTCTACCAAACCCTGAAAGCATGTTTCCAAGGTCTTGGTTATCAAACTGTTGAGCCATTTGATTTACTGTATTCCTCATAGCAGGACTTTGAGTAAATTGCTCCTCAAGGCATCAGAAGAACCAACGCCAGTCTGCTCTGAAACCCCTGCCAATAGACCATTTAGAGCAGGACTATGAAGAACCTGAGACATAACACTTGCTGCATCAAACTGACCATCAGCACCTTGCCCTCCCATTTGGACACTTTCCATGATACGCCCAAGGGCAGGAGGCAGCTGTCCTGATGATGTGGAATTTGTATTCCTCATGTTGGCAGGAGATTGCAAAATCTGCTGGCCATTCGTTCTTGTTTGTTGATTTTGACTAGGAGCACTAGAAGTTGCATCACTACCCTTGCTCAGTGATCTTGGTTGCATACTTCGTCTCTTAGGTTGAAAAGCTCCCAGCCCTAATCCAAGTGGAACAGCTGTGGCAACCTCTGGATTATCATTCCCGCAACCAGATCTTGGAGCAGCACATTCTGAGCTAGTAGAAGGTACATCTTTTGAATTCACATTGGCCTCAAGAGAGAGGATTTAGGCAGTGATGGGAAGGTATGTGTAGAAAATAAGCGGAATAGGTTGAGGTCCGGCGGGCGGCCAAGGCGAAGTTGCCGCCCGCCGGTCAAGAAAAATATTAGGTTCTTAAACCTGCTCTGATACCATGTAAGAGATATTGATAGAGAGAGAAAGAGAATAAATTGTATTATTGATTGATTTATATTGATATCTATTACAATGATTCATGATTCCTATATATAGAAGAGGGTGAGTGTGTAGTAGGTAAGGAGTAGGTGAAGTGGAGGTGGTAGTGGTGTAGTGGGTTAGGTTTAGTGGAGTAGGTGAGGTGGTAGTGGTGTAGTGGGTTAGGTTTAGTGGAGTAGGTTTAAGTGGGTGAAGCAGGTGGAGAGTAGGTGGATTTTAACAATACCTACTGTACTGGACCTTCGACCAGGCATTCTGCCTTTATTGAATTGGAACCAACCACCACTGTATTGCGTTGAAGAGTTTAGTGGCTGTTGGCCAGCAGCTTTCGTGCACAGATATAGATTCATTCTTCGTATCTGATTCAGCCTCTCAACCCTTCGCGGGTTGGTAAGAAGTCGGTCTTGTTTGGTAAAACGGAATTGGACAAAGAAAAGAGAGTGCTCAACAGGAACAACGGGCAATAAAGACAATAATTACGTCAATAACTGCTCCTCCCCTTCTCCGTCTTTAAGGCTTTAATGCGAACTGCATGGTGGCTGGACAGAAAGATGACATAATAGTTATTAAGAAATTCAGGGGTATTTTAGTGACTACATTTGAAAAGATATCCTGGCATGTTCTGCATCAAGTGGTCTTCATCTATGACCCGACAAGTGTTGAGAAGAGAGGATGTGACGTCTTTTTTAGTTTCTCTTTTTCTGAATAATGCAGCTCGTATTATCCACCTGGCAGGAATGCGTAGAAGAATCCAATGACAGGATGTCAAAAGTTCATAGAAAAGTATGCTATGAAAACCACCAAATTGTTTGATCAAATGACTATGATACCCTCACAAACATTTTTTTTGAGTTCCCATAGTCTATTCTCCACCATCATACATACCGAGGCACATAACTTTTAGATTTCTGCTAAGCATTTAATGTGCCAGATATTATACATAACTATTAGGTTTCTGCTTTAGGATTTGCATTAACTATCTACAGATATGAATAGATTTTCTTATGCAAATCTTCCAGTGATGACACTCAGGAATTTTGGACATGTGGAAATTCAATATAATGATGTTCCTTCTATGTGTGGTTAAAGAAGATGATGCATTGATGACTCTCCTATAAATTCAATATATTTTCTTTCAATAGTAACAAGCAAAAACCTCTTATTTGTTCCCTTTCTTCCCATTTCCCCATTTATGATGCCCATGGGTCGTACCAAGTTTTCAGTGAGGAAAATTGACAATCCAACCTCTCGTCAAGCAATATATTTGAAGCGCAGAGATGGAATTATCAAGAAGGCCAATGAACTGTCAGTGTTATGTGACACAGATGTTGGTGTTATAATATTTTCTCCTTCTGGTAAATTGACTAGCTTCGCAAGCAATGGAAGGTTGATCTGTAAAAGATACTCATTTTACACTTACCCATTTTGTTTTTTTTTTTTTTTTTTTTTTTATTTTCTTCAGTACATCTTCTTACAGTTTTTCCAACTTTGACAGGGTTGAGGATGTCTTCCTACGTTTTATTAACCGACGTGATGGATCGAAAGGGGGGTATGTTCTGTTACTGTCTCTATTTTTTCTGTTGATTTAGATATTTCTCAAGTTGTGTGCTTACTTGAGTTATGTTTCACTCTTTCATTTTTCAATCCTCGATATTTGTCCGAGCATGCAGACCTATTTGGAATGAAGAGGTAATTTGAACTCCGTGTGTGTGTGTGTGTGTGTGTGTGTGTGTGTGCTTGCCCATGCGTGTAAATCGCACATTAATTTTATAATTGCAGTATTTATCCCAAAGGCTCAAGCAGTTGAAGCAAGAAGCAGAAATGCTGGAAAAGATAGAAAAGTGCGTCTCCCTCCCTCCGTCCCTCCCTCCTTCCCCCCCCCCCCCCTCTCTCTCTCTCTCTCTCTAGATATATATATATATATATATATAAAATGATAAGTAGGAAGATGGATCGTCACAAATATTTGTTTTTACATATTTACGTAAACTTTCTTCTGATGTGAACTTTTTCATCTTTGTTCATATAAACAATTCACTTGCTGGTGATTGGATGACAAGAACAGAATTGAGGTAAGACAAGATCCATTTGTTTAGTTAGCCCTTTGCAACCACGTTTTCAAAACTGGACTGGAGCTCAGATCAGAAAGCTTGCTGATTTACAAGTTGAATGGTTCAACCACTCAACTCAATCAGAAAGTTTGATGAATTTTATTTTAAGATTATAAAAAACGATTTTCTTAACTTCAAAAAATGTAGAAATCATAGATTAGTTGAATGAATTGATTACATAACCAAATAACCATGTTAGACTTGCTCAGAAGTGGCACTACCAAAACCCTGGATAAGTTGTTTGAAGTCGAAATGGTTTAATCATCCAATTCAATTCGGTCCACGTTTGAAAACACTGCTGACAATCTCATACCTCTCCTCCCCCAACCCCAAGCCAGCCTTCTAAGTGAGCTTATTACTGACTGACTAAGTATTTGATCTATGTATGGCTTCAACTAGGAACTTGAGGAGACACTTTACAAACTCAATCGGCAGCTACTTGAGGCACAGGAAAAGATGAGGTCAATGTTTCTTATCCATATCATTTCCTCGTAGTCTATTAGTACAAACTTGTATGTGTAAAACTATACTTGCTAATAAGTTCTTTAATTCATAACAATTTAAAGGTAGATGTGATTTCATCTGTTTACTCTTCTTTCTTCTACTTAACTTTTTTTTTTCTTTCCTTTTTTCTAACAGGTATTACGAGCCAAATGTGGAGAAGATTACCTCACTTTTTGAAGCTGGAGTGTACCAACAATCCCTTGAGAATGCAATTCAATGTATAGAACAGTCCAAAGTGAGTCTAACATGCCCCCAAAAAATCTTGTGCTTTTTACTTGTCAGGAGTCACTAACTTTTTTCATCTTCTGATTAGCAGGCCAAGTTTGTGGGTAACCGGATTGTGCAGCAATCAAATGACAATAAGGAGGTAAACATGAGGATATTAGAGAGCAAGAAAATGTGAAAATTCAATTCAACCGAGGAACAACATTTGATTAATTTCTATCGAAATGGCAGAAACATTTCTGTTTTCTAGGAAGCCAATACAAAACACAAAGTTAAAAAATGAAATTCTAAATGTTTCCACCAAAACATGTTGGAACATACCAAATGCACCGAAACATACTAAAACATTATTTTGTGTAAACTCTTATTAGAAAACTTGGACAAAAGTTTGTTTCTATTTTCTTGAGGTTTTTTTTTTTTTTTTTTTTTTTTTCAAACAAGAAATGTAAATTCAAGAAGAAAGAAATCATGTAGAATTTGATTGAGAGCCAGAGAGATGTGAAGTTAAAAAGGAAAATGTTGAATCCATTGGAGGCTTGGAGCTAGGATTTCCATTATTACTTTCATTTATTCATTATTACATATTTAAATATTTTAGTTTTTTGCTGCATCTCTTTGTTGCTTCTGGAATCTAGGTTTTGTTACGATTATTCATTGATGAACACCACCCCTTTCCACCAACATCAAGATTCAAGACCCAATGACCAAAATTTTAAACCTAGTTCAGTAGTGATCTTTTCAAAACTTCAGAATCATATACATTGTGTTTGATAACATGATTTATTTGACATCACTTTATTAGCTTTTGGTTTGCATTAACATTTTAATTTCTTGTTCTACACGTGTTCCTTTTATGTAAAATGGATGTATAGATCTTAAACCTATTCAACAAGTTACTATTATTGAGCTTAATGTACACATGTAGATAGGTTTTAGTTTATGTTTCCAAATGTTAGTGTATTTCCAATTTTTTTTTTAATTTTATTTTTTTGGCAATTCCTTGCATTTTCAAAACTTTCTGTTTTGAAGCTAACCAAAACAAAGCACCGATATGAAACTTTGATCTTAGAACTTGGCAATGCCTTGCATGCCAGTTTAGGTTCAGCTAGGAAAAGGAAATCCAATTTGATAACAAATAAAGAAGCTTTGCTATCTATCTTGAATTTTTTTCAGCTATACATATTTTTTGGTATTATTTTTCCTTATTCTTCCATCTATTTTGAAATTACTCTTTTTCCGTCAAAAACTTCTGTTGCATGGATGTATAATCTTGTAGGTAGCTGCTTCTTTTGCTGTGGTGGATGAAGAAACAAACACTGATGAGTCTTCAAATGCAAACAAAAATAGGTAACAGACTTTGATCCTTCAATTAGAGCAACATAATTATGAGCAAACTTCGGACTTCCAAATTGATTATGTGCAAATGTTGACTTATACTGTGTGCAAGCTCCTTTCTAATGTTTTGTATCCTAAAGCTGTCAAAAGTCAGGAGACTTCAGGTCTTATTTCTTTATGCACAAAGAAGAAGTATTTTCTCAAAAAAATTCATCGCTTGTGATTAAGTTTAATTTGTTTTATTTTTATAGGAATCCATTGCGTGATGAACATCATCATAAGGAAAGGAACTCTGCGGGACCCCACCTAAGCCTTCATTTCCTGGAAACGCAAAAGAATTGGAATTTGTCACGTGGCGGACAGGCTCCAAGGTTGAACATCAAGTGATTCACAAATACTGTGTTGAAGAAACTCAAATAAGAATTTTCACAGTGATTTAAGGTCACTGGAACTTGATAACTCATTTGAATTACTAGTTTGTGGTTTTTATGATGAGAAGCAGAATGCCTTTCCTTTGCTAGGGTTTTCTGTTACTCATGGTTTTTAATTCAGTAGTTCTTGTTTGAATGCTCAATAACATTATATAAATGCTGAAAGTTATTTGGAATGTCATCTGCTAGATGTTTCTTAGAAGCCTGTTTGGTATTGTTTTTGTTTATGTTTTCTGTATTCTTTGTTTATATTTTTTATTTTTTTTGGGGGGGAATCTAACGCAATCTACTTTCTAGAGAATATAAAAAAATCATTTCGAATTTTCAAAAACAGCCTTCACACAAAAAATAAAAAATGATGGTTGTTTTCAAACCTTTCATTATATATTTGTTTTCAAAAGCATGAAAAATGAAAATGATATGAGATTCTATATTTGTTTTCAAATCTTCACACAAGCAGGCTGAAAATATGTGGCTTCTTCAAGTGCTTGGTGCTGCTTGTGTTCTGTCAGTCACTTAAATGTGAGATTCTACAAACCCTGAACCTATAATATTACAATTTTGCTGCAAACAAGAAAGTTGATTGTAAAACAGAATATATATAAATTGATAAAATTTTATAAGATTAGTTATTTTTCTATATAAATATATATTTGGTTTTGTAATTAATTTCTGTTATTGATTTATGTGTTTGTTTGTTATTCATTGAACTAACATTAAGATAGTGCTAGTTGTTGGTGAACCTGAAACATGCAACCATTTTGGGAAGGGAAAAAAAAGAAAAAACTTAACTTTTAGCTTTTTACCTATTTTGAGTCAGATTACCTCTCACATTTTTTATCTACAAAAAGATAAAATAGACTAAAAAAGTCAAAAGGTCAATTTTTTACCAACTTTCTAAAACATCTACTTTTTCCCAAAACACCACAAAGTGGGTGTTTGGCAAGTTGAATTAGCCTTTTTTTGGGTTACAATTCACAAACAGACAAAACAAGTTAAAATAGCTAATAAGGCAAAATGTTATATCGAATCCATAATCATTTCACTTTTTCTCTCACAAATATCACATTCAACTATAAAAACATCCAACTATCTTCTCAAATACAAAAAATTTAACATACGAAAATAATCAAAAACTAAACCAAAATAACAACTTCAAAAGGTGATTAATGGGATGGGATATCTTGAATGGGATGAGATGGGATAAGATGGGATAAAAGCTGATTAATGAATAGGAAAAAAGAAGTGAATTCATGATTGCCCGTTTTACCCTCATATTTATAAGTGATTGTCTGTTTTTGCCCTTTTTAATTGCAGAAAAAAAAAAAACAGTATTGAGTGAATTTTATTATTATTTATCCATAACGAACTTAAAAATTAAAAAAAAAAAATTTGTCAAATTTTTTTTATTGGTAGACAACCCTAACAGATAAGTCTTACCAAGGTAGAAAACCCTAACTCGGGGTGGGTGTAAGCCAAACACATAAGTATTCTTCCCAATCTTTCCTTCTCCAATTTTGTTACAAATTCTAAATTCAAACATAAAATGGAACATAAAAGTATATATGAGTAAATAATACTTTAGAGAATTTGATGGTGGAGTCTAATTCTAAAAATTTTGTCCATCTATATACATCATTTTTCGATTTTTAATTTTTGATTTTATGATTGTCTTTTACCTTTGTAGATTCGTTTTTTATTATCATGACAGTGCTTGTGATTGAAAGAAGACACATTATGTATGTACGGTGGATTGAAATTGATGGAAAAATTACAAAACAATAACTTTTGAGACAGAAAAATTATGATTCAAAAAAGATTCTTTTAAATTAAAACTTACAAATTTGTAACAATATTATGAAATCTTTAAAATGAAATCAAAATTTCATACAAAATTGTCCTTTTTTCAACATACTGAAAATAGCTTTAGGGCCCCGTTTGTTTTTAGAGGTAGAATGGAGGGAATTGATAGTGAGAGAATTGATAATGAGGGGATTAAATAAAATTGTGTTTGTCTTGATAATAGTTGTTAATGCAAGGATTGTTAAATTATTACCCTACAAGAGAAATATAAAATATTAAAACAAATAAAATTATGATTTTTACTTAACAAAAAATACTAAAACATTAAACATTGATGTTTAAAAAAAAGGCCTAACATGTAAATAAAAAAATAAAAAATAAATAAAAAAACTAATCCCATGAGATTAATTTCGTAATACAATCTTCACCTCCTCCATCTCAATTCCAATATCAAGGCCCATTCTAATCTCATGAGATTATGAATTCCTTTTCCATCTTCCAAAAACAAACACAACTTATAGTGGGTCTCACCTTCATCTCAATTCCAATCACACCTCTATCTCTCAAAACAAACGGGCCTAAATGTATAATGTCATTCCCTTCCCTCATTCAATTTCATTTAAAAGTCATTTTTTTTTTAGTATGTTACAAGTTATATATCAAGCTCATATATATATATATATATATACTAGTGTATGTTCGTGCCTAAAGGTACGGTGTAAATAATGTTGCGATTAAAATACAGTTGTAATTTATACATATTATGTTGAAATTTATAAAATCTGTGTCATTTTTTTGATAAAGATACTAAGAAAATATAAAGAAATATTATTCTTCTTAAAGAACTTGTAACAATTTTACTTGTATCACATGCTATACAGAACTCAAATAAAATAACAACTCCCCCTAAACAAAATACAGAAATCAGCGCTATTGTATACTCGTTAACGTTCTATAATAAAAAGAAAAAAAAAATTACTGAACACCACATAAAAGCACACCAAAAAATGCTCTGCAATCTCAACAAATTAAATTAAAAATTAAATATCAAACAATGTATACCAACCTGTACTCTGCAATTCCAAACTCAGGGGATTCCAAAACTTAGCACAAAGTTATTCCCAAAGTAACTCAAAATTTACCAACATATATTGTCTTAAGCAAGGCATTTATTTTGTTTCTAAGATTAATTTGTGTTCACCAAAAAAAGAAAAAAGAAAAAAAAGAGATTTATCTATATTTATCTTCCCTTTTTTTTGTTTTTTTTTTCTTCAATTTTTTCAATCCTCATTATGCACATTTTCTTTTTGGTTTAAATCTTCAACACATACTTCCAACAATCACCAAAATGTGTAATGGCCAAGCCAATATTTTCTTATGGCAAGAAAAGAAATATAGTGTACAATGCATGAGTCAGTCAAATAAGCCATTATATTAGGTTTCTCATAAGTCATACCAATCCATTCTATTTCATTCCACTACTTTACATTCACCAAAACCACTCATAGAAAAACTACAAAGACTACTACAACACCCTTTACTAAGCTCCATAATAAAAAAAAGATTGAGAAAAATAATCTAGTGGAAAAAGCAAATGAAAGCAAAAAGTTTGAGCAATACTATTTTTTTTTTAATCATGGTTTACTGCTCATTAGTCCCATTTTGCTTCCATCTTTTATGCAAATGGAAAGAGAGCTTTGTTTAAAACATAACTATAAAATGGGAGGAGGGAGAAATTTTTTATAAATCCAATAATCACCGAAGACCCCATAAGTAATAGACCAAAAACTTTAACTTTTATCAAAATTATATGAGTAATGAAATAGATGTAATAAAGAAAAATTGTATGAGAGGGTTTATACCTTTGATTATGTCGAGAACCTAGAAATTGATGACCACCAACAAAAAACATAGCACAATACGAAAACAGCATAAAGTAACAAACTAAAACTTGGGAGAAAACTAATGATTAGAGGTAAAAAGGAAATGACATATTTATCAAAACTTTAATGAAAAATATTATCAAAGAAATTCAAAAATTGATGAACTGCAGCAAGAGGAAATCAGATATTAGAAATTGAATTATAGAAATATAACAATCGAAACGAAGGAAAGAAAATAATTAATCAAATATCATTAATGTTTGTAGACAGTGCAAGGAAAAATATACATGGATGTCCATTATACACGAAGTAAGTAAAACAAAATAATGGTATCTTAGGTGACTCTATCAAGGCTCGAATCACTTTCATAGTTCATTATCAAAAAGAATCAACATAGATGTCCATACTCTACAGAGTATAGCATTTTCAAAATGAAAAAATCACACCTAAAACACTAACTAAAGAAAAATAATAATTTTGTTACAAAGATGAATGGAATGATTGACAGCAAAAAAAAAAAAAAAACCCCCGTCATTCAAATGTAGAGCATTACCCAAACAAATTGATTCACTAAAATCCCAATTCAACCGAAACACATGCATAACAAAACAAATTAGAAAAAATGTAATTGTTTGAGCTTTAAGCACTGCTTGAGTTATCGAGTCTAAAAAATAAGGGGAAAAAAATAATACACAAAGCTCGAAGTATAGTTTCTATCACAACATACCAATCCACATTCTCAAATAATAATAAAAAATTAGGTTTCTTACATATTTGTACTTCAATGGAGGCTCCAATTACCGTCATCGGCCAAGTCTCAAATTCTACAGGATTTAACCACTGTTATCAACATCTGTAAGTAAACCTAACATGGTAGCAAAGTCATGCCACTTGAGAAATAATCAAACTAAGCAACCATATGGATTACAGTCAGTTGAGAAAATAAAAAATAGAGAATGTAAATATCACAAATAAATGGCTTAATTTGCTTTTTTTTAAAAAAAAAGAGAATAAGTGGATGACACATGCCGACGGCACTCCTCAACATACTTGAATTCAAATGTGAAACAATAATATTCAAACACAAAAAAATGATTTGTCCAGGTTCAACTCTTAAAAATGAAAGGATTTTCATGCTCACAAAGAGAATAAAAACTAAGGTACATTGTAAAACAAAAAGATGGCATGCTCACAAAGAGAATGCAAACTAAGGTACACTCACCCACAACCTGTAGAACATTGTAAAACAAAAAGATTGCATGCTCACAAAGAGAAAACAAACTAAGGTACACTCACCCACAGCTGGGGAACATTGTAAAACCTGACATGCATTTGCTAGTGGGTCTAATTTGTAGTTGATTTTTTTTTCCCCCTAGATTATTAAATCCCAAGGGGAATAAAGAAAAAATTAATATAAAAAATAAATTTAAAAAAAAAGTAAAACTAAACCAATTGGAGTAAACAATAATGAAAACAAAAAGGAAACTAATTCATATAAATGAGATAGAAAGCTAATATTACATCAAAAAACACTAAACAAAAACAGTCAATAAAAGAGGAAATAACGTAAGTTATACGTTGTTGTCAATTGAGAGAAAGAGAGAGAGAGTGTGTCACCAAAAAACAACTCCATTGAGATTCTAATGATCTTCAAAATAGCATAAGTCACCTCGCAAAAATGGGAGATCACACAGCGTTAACAAAATCAAATTGACAAGTCATAACAGGGGAAAAAAAATGAAAAAAACCAATTTAATAGTGTTTTTTTGTATTATTTGAAGCCTGCAATATTGTCAAGACACAGAAAAGGGGAAAAAAAACTCACACACAAATATTATTGTCAACTCAAATTGCTACAGAATTTGTTTCCCAATGGAAGCCAAGCACCCTATAACCAACAAATAACTTCAACTAATAATAATAATAATAATAATAACAATAATAATAAATCAACTATTAATAGGTACCAAAGGATATAGTTTAAATTTATCACAATTTTAGCAATAAAACAAACTAATTAATCTAATTACAAATCTAATTAATTAAATCCAGCATAACTAATTACAAATCTAATGAATTAAAGTTTCTAGCAACTTTTCCCATGGTTTCAACATATCCGGCATAACTAACTAATTAAAATACCTACTTGGGATAACATCTCTACCAAAACCAAGACACTGAAACAGAGCCAGTAATCCACAACCCTAATCTTCTCCATTGTCGTCATTGAAGTTGTTGCACCATATGAAGCAGATCACATAATGGTGCTTAAAGATGGAGCAGAAAAAATATAAAGAGATAGATTAATGGTGCCCGAACAAATAATCCAAGTCAATTAAGAAAAACAATTCAGAACATTAGCACTTGTTCTTGAGTACAAAACCCAATAAAAAAAAATAATTTTGATAAAAATACATTCAAAATAGACCTTTTAGTCAAACCCAAAAATGACAATAACCAAAATTTTATTTTCTTTTCTTTTGCTGCCACTTTCTCAGCAACCAAATAGGACAGAAATATTTTTGTATAACTACATCTGATAAAAAGAATGGTTTCTATGTTGATAACAAAAAAAAAAAAAAAAAAGGAAAAAAAAAAGAAAAACAAACCCAAATAAAAGAGGGGAAGTGTGAGAGGGAGAGAGAGATGAGGCAAAGATTTATTATCATATCAAAATCCAAAACCCAAATAAAAACCCTAGATTCTCACACCTTCTTCCAAAAAAAACAACAGGGAGTATAGCTTTCTACCTTGGAGTTGTGTAGAGAGAGAGGAGGTAGAGATTGAGGCAGATGGTAGAAATCACCCCCCCTCAATGGTGCTATCAGAGCTATATTCCGGAAATCACCACCGGAGATTAAACTTCTAAAGAGACAAAGCTTGGTAGAAAGAGGAAGATATGTGGTGGGAAGAAGAGGTGTGAGAGAGAATGGAGTTTCAAATTTTGAAATCAAAATCAGAGAAAGAGAAATAGAGAAGATGTCTGTGTGAATTGATTCAATCCTGAGGTAAGATAAGAATCGAAAAGCTAAATATAAAACTGATTCGAAGTATTGGTATTCAACCAAAAAATCTGAACCATTAAAATGTCCAAGTAGGACAAATGAGCAACCATTGGATTGAATCAATCTAATGGTGCATATTTTGACAGATAGACAAAAGTCCTATCAGGATTCAAAAATGTATGTCTGTGCCTAAAGGCACAGAGGAAATAATATTGGGATTAATCTTCTCCTGTCCAATCTTTTATGTAGTACATGGAAAATTTATTCACAAAATAATTTCAGAGAAAATTGTTCCTTTCTTATAGCATCACTATTATTCTTACCCAAGTTATCAATCTTTCTTGTTCTAATTGAAGAGGTTGGTCTCGTTTGAACTTCGGCTCAAATTAGAAAGGAATATAATCTCAGTGATTGGAAACCAAGTTGACAATGTCCAACAGTGCAAAAAACAAAGTTGCACTTTAAATAATGTTATGTGCTCTCTAAGAAACATATAGTGCAATTTTGACTTGTTCAAATTCAACTAAACAAAGTTCTGATCAAAAAGAAAAAATAAATTCAACTAAACAAAGTTGACAAAAAAGAAAAAATGGTCCAATAATGGTTATGAAGGCCTTTCTTAGGCAGTGTGTATTGTGGGAAATCAGAAATCAACTTTGTGTGCCACTTCTATGCACTCATATAAACATCTTAATTCATAAACAAAAATAAAAGAAAATATAAATAAAAACAAATGGAAGACAAACAAACAAATTTAAATAGTAAAGTGGCAAACTCATTGCCCTCAAAGAATTATAGATTCTTTGAGTCTTTCTATAACAAATGTAGAAAATTGGAGCGCATTTTGGGGGAAAATGAAAGGCATCTCAACCGTTAAATTTTGGATGGAACAATCTAAATCATTGAAACAAAATGTATCTCTGATAATAAATCCCATGCTTAAGTGAATAAAAAGAAGAAGAAAAAATTTAAAAGAGGAGGAAAATATAAAATATAAAATATAAAAAAATAACAATAAAAATGATAGAATTTGGAAATTTGAATTTAATTAGACACCAAGAAACAAAAAATTAGCAATGCTAATCAACAACCATAAAAAAATCTTTTTAATGTTTTTTTTAATAACCTTAAACAAAATTAACCATATATGACAGTCAAATATTTTTTCCAAATCACTTGGTAGCAAATCTATATAATCACAAAAGATTAGACAAAAGAACATAGGTCTAAAAACTAATTCCATTTAATCCAATAACAATAAAAAATGATAAAATTTCATTTTGAACTAACCCAAAATTACAGAAAGAGGATACCATAAACTAATAATTAGCCAAGGGAAACTCAAAATTACACAGTAATCTATGATTAGCCAAAGGAAACTCAACAAAAATAAAATAAAATAAAATAAAAATTTGAGGCTGAAAAATATTTATGAACTATTTCCTCCACTTACTCACCAACCAAACATGACATAATTTTTTTGGTAAAAACTACTGATTTATGGACTAATAAATATTTATACCGATTCAAAAAAGTCTTCAAAATTGAAACAAACAAAAAAAAAATATTACACTCATTGTGTAATTCCATTTCATGTGAAACAGGTCCATACTCTCACACTATTTAATTTCATTTTTAGAATTTATTTATTTTTAAATTTGATAAAAATAAAACTCAAACAAATATTTTCAAAATTTTTAAAAAATATTTATGATCCAAAAATAGAAAATCTTAGAAAGTTTTTTGTAAAAAAAATCTTAGAAAGTTTTTGGAAAATCTTAAAGCTCAAACTCAATGATTTAACACAAATCAAACTCTAGCATAGAAACAAAACAAATATGAAATCTATACAATATGACTGACACTTTGTTTTTGGTCCGGCGGGGCAATCCTCTGAATTTTTTTTTTTAAATTTTAAAATTAAAATTAAACAAAATGATGATGAAAATGTGGATTAATCAAAAAAAAAAAAAAAAAAGAACAAATCAAACTCTAGCATAGAAACAAAACAAATATGAAATCAATATAAACAAATCCAACACTCTGTTTTTGTTTTTGTGAGTGAAGCAAAAAGAAAAACAAAAAAAAAACAAAAAGAATTCTATGAAGCTTTCAATTGGTGGAAATGACTCAGCATGGTCCAGCTTTAATTTGCATGTTTGAGTGAAACAAAAAGAAAAAAAAAATGCTCTGAAGCTTATAAAGTTTTTTATAAAAAAAATCTTAGAAAATTTTTAGAAGGACACAATCTGAAATGATTTAACAAATGCTTATATGATACCTTCAAAAGGAGTGTATACCATAGTGTTTCCCAAAGACTACAGATATATAGTAGACATTGAAAATTAAGAAACAATGAAGAGGAAATATACCCAACAAATGCTTCAAATGGTTGAAGAAAGACAAAGATTGAATATAGCCATGAATTGAAAACACAAATATATAAATAAATAAATAGAATTTATCACCTCCCAACACCACAGGCAGGACTCTGTCTCATCCTCTAAGATATCAGCATCAACATTAGGGACTCCATACAAAGATCTCTGACCAATGAAAAGCACAATGCTCTTCACAGAAGCAACAGTGGTGGAAAATCCAGAAGCAGAGCCACTCTACTCACCCTTATCTTCTCATATATCTGATCGATCAATTTTGAGAGCGAAAGAGTTGTCTCTTTGAGCAAGTACGCAATCGCCGAATTGCTCGAACCACACTCATTCAAATCCAAATTAATTTTATCATCTGAAATCTCTTTGTAGTACTTGAACAAACCCTTCGTCTCTACGCCTAAGGCATTAACTCGAGCCTCTCTCTCTTCTATGGTCAATGTCTGGACCAGTGAAGAAGAAGAAGAAGCTCTTTTCCTCTTCTTGAGAGACTTGGTCGCACTGTTTTCGTGATCTAGGTTGTTGTTCATTTTCTTCGATTCATCAGCATCGACGACCATTAGATCTTTCATTGAACCCTGACTTTGCATGTACACCCTCAAACACAACACCAATCAACGAAAAACCTGAACAACAACAACCAATCCGAATTTTAACGAATCTGAAATCTATATAAACAAATCCAACACTCTGTTTTTCTTTTTGTGAGTGAAGCAAAAAGAAAAAAAAGAAAACAAAAGGAATTCTATGAAGAGGGAGAGAGAGAAGAGCGTATGAAAGAGAAGGATATCTCTGAAATGAGAATGATGGAGGATTTGGGTAGAGATGAAAGAGGAGAGAGGAAGAGCACATGCTAAATCTGGACCATCCAGAGTGAATAACAATATTGATTTCAACCAATGAAATGTCCTTGTAGGACAAATGAGAATGAGACATTTTTAGCCCTTGGATTGAAGCAATCTAATGATCCACATTTTGACACATAGACATTTTCAATTTTGAATTCAAAATCAACCTTCCATTGTGGGTCTCACCTTCATCTCAATTCCAATCCCACCTCTATCTCTCAAAACAAACTGGCCTAAATGTGTAATGTCATTCCCTTCCCTCATTCAATTTCATTTAAAAGCCATTTTTTTTTAGTATGTTACAAGTTATATATCAAGCTCATATATATATATATATATATATATTTTAACATTTTATATGATAATAAAATATAAACACCACAG
Source organism: Camellia sinensis (assembly GCF_055761805.1). Classification (NCBI taxonomy): domain Eukaryota; kingdom Viridiplantae; phylum Streptophyta; class Magnoliopsida; order Ericales; family Theaceae; genus Camellia; species Camellia sinensis. Next base: position 155,871,751 of record NC_138968.1, on the reverse strand, counting down.
TTAGTTTTTTTATAATTATTTGTTTAAATTTATATTATTTTTTGGGCGAAAATAACATTTTAGTAAAAATTTGAAACAAATTTTTTAAAGAGAGTAGTGTTAGTGTAATTTAATTATATATCAATAAAAAAATTATAATTATAATTATTAATATTTATAATATTTTTTTCTTTTTTTGTAATTATTTTTTCCTGAAGTTTTCCCAATTTTAAATTACTAAAATTTATAAATTTTAATAATTAAAATATTAAGTTTTATCATGAATTTGTAATTATTTTAAAAATGAACTGTGTAATTGTCAAGATTTTTATTAACGTAAAAAAAAAACTAAAAAGGTGAGATAAAGGGAGGAAAAATAAGAGAAATGTCTCATTTTCATTTCATAACTTTCAATTACACTTTTAATGAGGCGACAAATAATAATAATCAATCAACTCTCTTTAAAGTATAGGATCACTTCACAATCAATCAACTCTCTTTAAAATGTAGAATCACTATGTATAATTAAGAGATTTAAAGAAGAATTTAAAAATAAAAAAGGAAAGAAAAAAAAAGGACTTTGCACCACTTCAATTTATAAAAAATACTTAAAATACTTATTTATCACTTTCAAAAAATTTTAATTTATTAAACATTTTATCATATAAAATCTAATCTGTGGCCTCAACCTTTTGTTTTAGTTCGAAAATCAAAAAGTTATTACTCCCTCCGTCCCAAAATATTGGTCCCTTTTGGAGAATTCAACTTTTTTTGGTAGTACAATTATTGCATTTGAAAAAAGTTGATTTTCCAAAATTACCCTTTTGATAGTACATTTTTTGGGAATATCAATGTCATAATTGTACTTTTTGTATTGTTTATTAATTTAAAAGAAGGGCAAAATAGGAAAATTACATTATTTTTGTACTTGATTTTTGAAGAGGGACTAATATTTTGGGACAATGAAAAATGGAATAAAGGACTAATATTTTGGGACGGAGGGAGTATAAATTATCACATTATTATTTTTATTTTTCTACATATCCATCATAAAAAATTCAAAAATTACTAAAATAACGTACTCTCAAACTCGCCTTCAATATCAGAGTCTTAGAGCATCTCCAATGCACTAGGCATATAATACTTGTTAGTTAAAATGCCTAGTGTGATTCATTTTTTTCAATTCCAATACACTAGGCATATGATTAGGCATTTTGGCTCAACTCATATTCACTAGCTACATGTAACTAGCCTTCAACGCTAAGCAAAATATATTCAATCATTAGGATCATTTCCCTCCATCTTTGTTGTTGACGTGACATTCTATAAAATTAATAGTATTTGAATAAATAGCTAAAATAAAGAGCATGATTGGAGTAAAAACAGAAAACAGTTGATAGACAAAATAAAATATATATTTTATAGTAATATTTAGATAGGTAAAATACCTACTACCGTTGTAGATGCACGTTGAAGAGGGATAAATTAGGAGACGGAGCATCTTTGTCAATTCAGTACGACGTGTGTACCAGGAGGAGCACTAATCAAATCATGTTTAACACCAATGAAGCAGGTGATAGCAGATATTTTTCTTTCCTTTTCTTTTCAATTTTCCCAACCGCCAAACATCCAAATTCAAACAGCCGGTAAAAACTTTTGGTACTAATTGGATCATCATAACAACATGCATATGATTATCGAAAGAGAGTATACTTCTGAAGAAATCCCATCTCCACTATCCCCAGCCAATCGTCCTCCTCAACATCTAACTTCCACCAAACCCTTGATCCTCGGTCGGAAAACGGAAGAAATTCTGGTAAGTGAATCCCCATCATGTATGTATATATATATATATGCAAGTATGCATTTTTAAGAGTTGTTGTAATATTGTTGATGGACTCTTTAAACCCTATAAACCCTAAATCATAAACGAGATTTGAAGATTACCAATATAAGTAGGATTATGACTACTACTTGTTTGATGTTATGCCCATGAGAAGCTAGCTACCCTTTTTCCTCTTACCAACTTTACCATACTTTTCGTTTTCCTGAATGACATTATTGCAGTTCTAAATGGAAAAAAATAAAAATAAAAATAAAATAAAATAAAAAAATTGCATAAATGATAGACTTATAGGCTGGGTTTGGATTATGAGTTGGATAGGTGTATGTAGAAAGTGAAAAGATAATTGGAGAAAAAATTTACATTTTTCTCATATTTTTCGTTTTCCCTTTTCAAATCTGTATCCAAATACATAGTCTAAACACAGTCTATCATCTTCCCTATGAAATGATTAGTGAATCACCAATTTGATTCATCTTACATATGTTAATATATGTATACGCATATAAGGTTTGAATCTTGGATTCATGTTTGCAATCCCTAGACGTTCTTTTTTCTTCTTTTTTTTAGGGCATATTTCACTTTATCTCTTGATTTGGCCCATGTATGGATTGTCATGTGGAAATAAGTACAAAAGCCTTTATGGGTTATGGACCAAAGTAATATGTCCATAGGTTCATATGGATTAAATAAACTATGCTTTTGCAGTCAAATTACCATGTTATGTGACAGACTATCACATAAAGTTGTAAAATTATATCTACTTGGCCACAAGTTTTAAAAATATTATCATCTAATTGTGCATCCACTATGCACAAAGTCACTCTTGTTGGCAGAATGACCCAGGTTTTTTTTATATATTTTTTATAGAAAGGTCGTGAAGGGAAATGGCGAGTAGAGACTGCGACTACAGATTTCTCCAGCTACTGGACGCCATGGCTTCAATCAATCAGACAGTAAATCTCATTGGAGTCATTGTCGATACCAGTATCCCCAAGAAGTCCAAGGGTACTGATTGTTTTTGTACAGTAAAAATAGTTGATGAATCATATTCAAGTCCTGGGATTCTAGTCAACTTCTTTGCTGAAAATATGGAAAAGCTTCCTCATGTCGAGTCAGCTGGAGATATAATTCAGCTTTCTCACGTTGTGATGAAAACTTATGAGAAAGAAATTTACATTCTTTTCAACAAGAAGTTCTCTTCATTTGCTCTGTTTGATGGGAAATGTAGTACCAACTTCGTTCCTTATCAAGTATCTCCAAAGTTTCGCCCCAGAGAAGAAGACAAGAAGTTTATAGCAGACCTAAGAAAGTGGTCAGCTGATTATCAGCTAGAGAGAGCAACAAATGAATGGTTATCGTTGAAAGAGATCAGAGTGGGAGAACGAATTAATTTGATGTGCAAGGTTCTTCATACCTATGAAATTACAGAAAATGAGTGGGTTATATTCCTTTGGGATGGAACAGACACTCCACCAGTTACTGTTCAAACAAAGCTTGAAGATGAAATGGTAAACCCAATTCCTTTAGATTTGCAACAATTTCCCTTGTCAAGAGATATATTATGTACATTCCCAGCTGTTGGAACTGTGTTGAGGATGATTGTTGATCAAGGCAATACTGAGAAGCTTGGCCTTCACTTGCTAAAAACTGGTAGATGGGTGAAATTTCTTAACATTATTTGTCATCATCATGCTGGACTGTGGCGTGGTTTGCTGATGCCCTTTACTAGGCTCCGATATTTGCCCAATGATGATCCTCTCGTATTACAGTCTCAAAGGTCATCACTACTTTCAGTAAAGGCTTAAATATGTATGTATTGTCTACATTTATTATTTAAAATAGGTGCTATAATTTCAATAATTTATGTGATTCAGGGATTATGACAAGCGGGTATCATCAAAATGGGCATGGATGCCTTTGTCAAGCATTCCTTGGCCTTCTTATATTACAGGTTTTCAAGCGTTTCTTTGTTGATCTTGAATCTCTCTTTCTATGCTTGGAACTTCTGTAATTGTATCAATTTGTATATATGGTAACATTTCTGTTTTATTATTTTTTCAGAGACTGATTATAAGGAAGTGCCTTTTGTTACATTAATGAATGTTCTCACGTATCCAGAGGTAACATCAAAATTTAGATGTGTAGTTCGGGTTATTGCAGCATATCCATGGCGAGCAAAGGACTTCCGCTCCCCGCTTGGGACATATAGGATTAGGCTGACCCTAGAGGATCCAACGGCCAGAATTCATGCATTTGTATATGCCGAAGATGGGGAGGAACTTTTTGGTGGCTATCCCTCTGTCGATGTAATGATAAGGAAGTGGAATAAATTGCTTGGAATTGCCAACAGTGATGACAGCAGAGGAAGAATTGAGGATGCCCCCAGAAACCCACCATGGGTACAGTGCTGCATAAAATCATACTACCTTGATAAAAGTGATGTTTGGGGAACCAGGAATTATCGGATCTTTGCTACCAAGTTAGTGGATCAAACTAGTTAAACAGTTCTTCTAAACTATGCATATATTAAAACTGCTGTTTGTTATAAGGTATGTCAGTGTTCGCTGCACTTGGCAATGTTTCATAGTTTGCTCTGTTGTTTGAACAATTTGTTGGTTAATGATCATATAAATTAAAGCAGGTTTTAGTTCAATTTTGGGCTATGCTCTTCGTCTTGTTCAGTATATAAGGTAATGAGTAAGTCTTTTTATCCTGTCATATAATGCAGCTTTTCAATAGTTTTGGGCTTGTGTTCTTCAAAATGATTCACTGAATTAAATGGCCAATAAAATGGTTTGTAACAGTTCTAAATTGGATGACAAGTTGTGCATTTTGAAGTAGCAGTTTAGAGGAAAATCAATTGATGTTTGGATACATTTAGACCCTGTTTGGGAACAGGGTTGGACTGAAAAAGTTTCTTAAAAGATAAAATAGGTTAAAATAGCAAATAAGATAAAATATTATATCCAAATCACAATCATTTCACTTTTTTATTTTGATAATCATAAAATTAACTATAAAAAATGTTAATCAACTTCTTGAATACAATTTTTTTAGTCAAATTAAAATAATTAAAAAATTAAAAAGTGAATTAAAATAACTAAGTTTTCACACAAGGTCTTAATCATTTTTATCACCACAAAAACTAATCTATGAATTGAAGGAGTAATTAATTGTGAAAGTAGTACTGATGTGACAAGTTTTAATTTATTTAAATGAATGGACATTTTATTCTTGAATTTATAATTGTCTTTTATTTGTTAAAATAAATAACAAAGTCATGTAATTATAATTATTAAATAAATTATAATTATTATTTTTTATAAATAATCTAAACACACATATTGAAAAATGAATGAACCAAATCATTAGATTATACCCTGTAATAAACCCAAAAATAGTTGTTTGGAATCATTTAAATAAGTGTATTTTTTGACTTTTTATAAAGATATGTGTAGAAAAGTAGAGAGATAAATAAATGTATTTTTTTAGTGCATCCCAAATAACCCATAACTTGGACTATCTAATCCATTTTTAACAATCAATATAAATTATTTCCTTTATTTTAGGGAGCTGTTATTTTCATTTCATTTTGTTTAAAAATACATATTTTTTATTCTTATTATACATAAAAGAGAGTATATTTGAAATAAAATGGAATGAGAATAGTAATTATATATAATAAGAATAAAGAAGCGAGTATATTTAAAGTAAAATAAAGTGAAAATAACGGCTCTTTTATTTTATTTGAAATTATGTTTACTTGACATCATCTAACAAAGGTATAAAAAGATCAATAAAAAGATAATTATAAAAAATAAAATATATATTTTAGGAGGGGCAACACACGAAAATCCCATAATTCAATATTAGGGTCTTAAAGTCCAAAAATAAAAAATAAAAAAAAGAAAAAACAAAATTTTTAGGGGGTCTCTCTCCACGTTGTTATCCAAACGGTTCTTTTCCGCGTCAGTTTCCTCTGCTTTTCTCTCTCTAAATTCTATCTCTCTGCTCCGAAAAAACATGAAATATTCCAACGAAAAAAAAATCATAGTACAAAATCAAACAAATAAAACAAAGAAAAGGGTTTTTGAAATTTTCGGTTGATTCCGTACTTTACCTTCCAAGTTGCAAAAAACCGAAAGTTTCAAATTCCATACAAATTTTCATAATATTCATACCTTTGATTCCACCATACCTTTCTCTTTCAGCTCTTTCTCAATTCCGTTACAGAGCGCCAAAAAAAAGACCAAATCTTGTTTCACATTGCGTTTAGGAGCTGGAATCGTAGCAATTTCTGGGTCTTACTCTGTTTTTGCATTTGGAGGCTGTGATCAGAAGAAAATCATATCATATGTACAAGATTATAGAGATATATATGTGGGTTTTCTATGTTTTTATATATAATTCGATGAGATGAGAAAAATTGTATGTGAATTGAACAGTGAATTGGGAAGCATTGGCAGCAATGGACACGAGGAGAGTCCGTTCTGTGACTGTTTTCTTTGTTTTTGTTTTTGTTTTCGCGTTGGCCGCAGTGCGTTCGGAAGGCAACCGGAAAATTTTAGGAACCCTTTTCGGCAATGGAGTCCCTTGGATTTCTCCAGAGCTAGACTCTGACACGGTATCGTGATTTTCTCAACTTTTTCTTTCTCTTTCATATGCTTTTTGTGTGTATTTTATGAATATCATTAGGTGTTATGATTTTCAATTGTTGTACAATATAGGTTGCATTGGAACAATGGCTTTGCTTGGTTTTATGCAAATGGTTTAAAAAGCAATTTCAGTTTTGTGGTCATATTTAGTTGAGAATCTTGTTGATTTTAAATGGAGATATGTTGAAATTATGAAAATTTGTAAGGTATTGAATGGAAAAGCTGTTGGACAATATGGAGAATATAAAAGAATGGAAAAACTTTGATTGCGAAGTTTGTCTATTGCAGCATTTGACAATAAATGGGTGGTCTAGTAAGATTTGTTTTGTCATTAGAATTTAGAAGGTTTTGGACATACTCAATTAGAATAAGAGAACGAAATGAAGAAAATGTGTATGTGGAGAATATGAGCTATGACGGTCCATCATACTTGGAACACTTTGAGTTTGAAACTTATATGCTAAGATCATTAGAAAGTGTGATCCTATACACTACAAAATGAGAAAAAATATCATTTGCTTAGCCAAACTCATTTATTTAGGACAAAAAGGTGTTATTTAATTGAGGGCACATGTAGGGCTAGATGAGTGGCAATGGTGACTGACAAGGAACTCTTTCTTCTATTTTTTTGGACAAAGACAGTTTTAGTTTTTTTAATTATGTCATGAATTATGCTTTAATGTTCTTCCTTATTATATGCTCTGCATAAACTGTGCCTTCCTAAAATAATATATAACTGATCTCTTAGAAATTTGGGTTCTGTAAAATATCATGTCATCTGACACTACTTGTTTAGGAGATAAGCTAACTAATTTATAAGCTTATAAGTTTTGAGTTCAATACAGATCGCATTCAGGTATTATCATATCGTTTTTATTATTATGGGTACTCGTTGGCATTTCAATTCATTCTTAATTAGAGTATTCTTGTATGCAAGGATCTGGTGGTCGAAAGTATTCTTCCTAAACTGGAGGTTTTTATGTTGCTACTTTAAAGTTTTTATGTTTTCTGTTTTTCTATTTACGTGTAAGTTGCCCATTTTCCCTGTTGCCTCATCATTTTTAGGGAAACACTTTGGTCTTAATGTATTTAAGCACTCTGGTGAAAATGTGCATGCGATAAAAGACCATTTATGACTGCAATTCATCAAGGAAGAGTCATTTTTTTTTTTTTTTGGTCATGTTCAAAGCTGTTTTTATTCAAGCATAGCCAATCATTTTGAAAGCTTAATAGCTCGTTCAGCTTTAATTGTTAAACGAAACAATTATTAACCAAGGCCAAGTTTGGCAACTCAAAAATAATCCATCTTTTTATCTTTTTTCCATCGCAACACCTCTCTACTTTTCTGTACATCTTTTCGTGAAAAGACAAAAAGTACACTTATTTAGGTCATCCCAAAAAACCTCTAAATATGATGAAACACCTTGCTTGCAGGCAGAGCAGGCGTGGATTCATTGTAGGAAAGAAATGGAGGACAGTACAGAAGCTGCTCAAGGTTTTGACTTCTATCTTCCTGCCCAAGTGAAACAAACTCTTTCAGATTGTTTAAGAAGAAAATTTTTTCCATTTCGCGCATCTGGTAAAGTGGCGGACTCTAGGGCATGGTTTGAAAAATGCTTAGAGTTTCTATTTGGTTGGTCTAATGTTCCCCGTAGGTACCTTGTAAGCAAGTCACATATAGCAGGAAGTCCCGCTCCTGCTCCAGGTCCTTTAGCCGCATCGCCTGCCTATGCTCCATCACCATCCTATCTGTCACCTGCCAGCTCACCATCTCCAATACCTGAGCCCCCCGCCGAGGGCCCACCTCCTCCACCAAAAATTAATCGTCCTCCACCACATAAAATCAATCTTCCTCCGCCAAGACCACGTCCCCCTCCACTGAATAACGGTGACAACCAAAAAAAGTATATGATCGTAGGTATAGCTGCAGCTGCCGTGGTATTACTTGTCCTTGTTGCTGTGCTCTTATGTTGCTGTCTTAGGAGAAAGAGAAATAAAGCTGGTCCCGAAGAAGGACAAAGAGATGAGAAACCTCTTCTCAACATTGGCCTAAACAATGCGCCTGGTATTTATTATGAGTGTTAAGTTCTGTCATTGCATACTTTAGTTTGATGATTTCTGTGATTTGATTAGTTTTTATTTTTCATGGTGTAGGACAAAAGAACTCATCGGTTGTTAACAATCTGTCTGTTGATAGTAATGCTTCTTCATTGGTCCTAGCTCAATCATCTGGAGCTAGTGGAAGTGTGTCTGGAACCGCTAATGCACTGTTACCACTTCCTCCAGGAAAAACAGCTCCGCCACCGCTCCCCGGGCCACCTCCTCCGCCACCACCTAAACCTCCTGCTCCCAGACCTCCACCACCTCCAAGAGCTGTTCGCCCTCCACCAGTTCCACTAGCGAAATCACCTCTTGGACCACATCATCGAGGACATTCTTCTTCGGGTGGAGGAGATGACCTAACCAGTGAATCTGACAGCCACAAAACCAAGTTAAAGCCGTTCTTTTGGGACAAGGTTTCTGCCAACCCTGATCATTCAATGGTTTGGCATGAACTTAAAGCTGGGTCATTTCAGTAAGGGTTCTTCATTTACTTTGATTTTGTGATGAATAAGTTGTCTGGATGTGTTAAACAAAATTAGTGAGCTTCGTTATGAATTTACAGGGTTAATGAGGAGATGATGGAAACTCTATTCGGTTATGCCTCAGCTGAAAAGAACAAGAATGAACGTCGTCAGAAAGATCCATCATCCTTTGAAAATGTCCGCCAGTTTATCCAGATTATAGATCCTAAGAAGTCACAAAATTTGGCAATTCTTCTAAAAGCATTGAATGTGACAACCGAAGAAGTCTGTGATGCACTTAAGGAAGGTGACTCTCTCTCTCAAAAAAAAAAAAAAAAATTATGTGACAATATAATGAGGTCTTCTTTTTGCCCTTCATTGGAGCATGAAGAGGGGCTTTCAATTTAGATATTAATTTTAAAGTTGGACTCACTCAAAAATACAACATGTTTGGGCTTAAAAAAATTACCTAAAAATTTTCCTTTCAACTGGAGAGTGTTTTAATTTTCTTTTACCTTCTTGCTTGCTGCTTCATCAGGACTTGGCTGAAGTTTTTTTGCATTAGCACCCTGGTTTCTTCCCATTTATTTTCTTTTTTCCAAAACATGGACGATGGTTAACCTTGGTATCCAAGAACATTTCCCTGTGCCCTTGTCAACTCTGTTAAGACTATAGGACACCAGAAATCAATCACACACAATAACACAAGAGATTTACGTGGTTCGGGAATTGCCTACATCTACGGGAGTGATATCCACTATACAACTCACACCTCACAACCCTCTATAGAATGCACTCTTACTCACAGCTTATACACTCTGTGTTTGCTTTCTTCGGCTCTGTGTGTCACTCCCATATCAACCCCTTCTCACTTATCTCAATTTATAACTAAGAGAAGAGGAGTAGGTGAAGTGACAGCCATAATTGGCCAAGGTGGTGCCACCCTCACTATCTTCCTTTAGTGAGTTGGTGTTGCCCCCACCACCTTTCTTTAGCATATGGTTCCACCCACACCATGTGGAATGTGGGCTGGAAGCTAACAATTCTCCCTCTCCACGCCCACATAGATAACTGACTTCTCACTTGAAGTCCATCCCGGTCAGATTCTTGCAAACTTCCAGTTTGTCTCTGGTGACACCCTTGGTTATCATGTCAGAAGGATTCTTGTCCATGTGAATCTTCACTAGCTTCATCAATTGCTTTTCTATCACTTCTTGTATCCAATGACACCGGACATCAATGTGTTTTGTACGTGAATGATACATGAAATTCTTGCTCAGATCAATTGCACTCTGACTATCACAATGTACCTTGTATTCTTCCTGCTGTAGACCCAATTCTTGGAGAAACCGCTTTAATCACAACATTTCCTTTCCAGCATCTGCAGCAACAGTGTACTCTGCCTCTATTGTAGATAAAGTAACACATTTTTGTAGTTTGGACTGCTATGAAATAGCTCCCCCTACAAAGGTGAACAGAAATCCTGATGTAGACTTTCTACCATCAAGATCACCTGTCATATCGGCATCTGTAAAACCCTCCAAAATTGGTTCAGCTCCTCTGAAACATAAACACATCTTTGAAGTTCCCTTCAAATACCGAAGAATCCATTTGACTACCTCCCAATGCTCATTTCTTGGATTGGCGAGGAATCTGCTCACAACGCCAACTACGTGAGCTATATCTGGCCGGGTACACACCATTGCATACATCAAACTTCCTACTGCGGAAGAATAAGGAATTGCCTCCATTTCTTTCCTTGTAGAGCTGGTCGTGGGACACGAATGTTTTGTCACATTGAAATGGTTGGCCTATGGTGTGTTGACTGGTTTGGCATCTTTCATGTTAAACCTTTCAATCACCCGTTCAACATATTTCTCCTGTGACAGTCATATCTTCTTGGCTTTTCTGTTACGAACAATCTTCATGCCCAAAATTTGTTGCGTTGGGCCTAAATTCTTCATGTCAAATATTGTGACAAGTCATTTTTTCAATTTGTTGATCATAGCAGTATCCTGTCTGATGATCAGCATATCATCGACATACAACAGTAGGATAATGAAGTTTTCATCCGAAAACCTTCAGAAATATACACACTGGTCTGCCACCATTCTTGTGTACTCGTGATCCACCATAAATGAATCAAACTTCTTGTACCATTGTCTCGGCGCCTGTTTCAGGCCGTATAGACTCTTCTTTAGTTTGCAGACTAGATTCTGTTTTCCTTTAACTTCAAATCCTTCTGGTTGCTCCATGTAGATCTCTTCCTCCAAATCACCATGGAGAAAGACAGTCTTGACATCCATTTGTTCTACTTCCAGATTCAAGCGAGCTGCTAATCCCAGAGTTATTCGAATGGAAGTCATCTTCACAACTGGGGAGAAGATCTCATCAAAATCAATTCATTTCTTCTGCCCAAAGCCTTTGACCACCAAACGAGCTTTATGTTGCAATAGTTTATCGTTTCCATCTTTCTTTAACTTATACACCCATTTGTTCTTCTAGGCTCTCCCGTCTCTTGGAAGTGGAACAAGCTCATAAGTGTGGTTCTTCTGCAAAGAACTCATCTCCTCCTTCATGGCTTGCATCCAACAGTCTTTCTCTGTATGACTCTTAGCTTTCGAAAAACTCTCAGGCTCCCCCTCATCAGTAATCAGAATATACTGAGAAGCGGGATATTTGGTTGATGGCACGACAACTCTTCCAGATCTCTACAACTGAGGCCCAGTTGCCTCTGGTTGAGGGGGTTGCTCCCCTTGCTCAACACCCTCTTTATCCGGGTCTTCATCTCTTTCCTTCTAATCCTCAATTTGTGGCATAGGATCCTGTAACTCAGACACTTTTTGTTGCACATCATCACATCTAGTATTTTGTGGTGGCTCGGGAGATGGAAACAAGTTTGGAGTGATAACATCTCTAGACTTTGCAGATTTCTCAAAATCTACTATTGTCTGGTCTTCTTGGAGCACAACATCTCTGCTGCTGAACATCTTTTTGTTTACTGGGTCCCACACCTTGCACCCAAATGTTGCATCTGAATAGCCCACAAATATGTATGGAGTGGACTTGTCATCAAGCTTTTGTCTGTTTTCCTTGGAGATGTGTGCAAAAGCCTTACACCCGAAGACTCTCAAGTGAGAGTATGATACATTTCGTCTGGACCAAACTTCCTCAGGTATCGCAAAATTCAACAGGACTGAAGGCAACCTATTGATGAGATAATAGGTTGTACAGGTAGCTTCAGCCCTGAATGACTTTGGCAACTTTTCCATTTTGAGCATACATCTAACTCTTTCAATAATAGTGTGATTCATTCTTTCTGCCACACCATTGTGTTGTGGGGTGCCGGGAACTGTTGTCTCGTACCAGATACCTCTGCTGGCACAGTATGTTGCAAAAGCATTAGAAGTGTACTCGCCTCCATTGTCTGTGCGAAAACACTTCAACTTCTTCCCGGTCTCTCTTTCCACCATTGCATGGAACTCCTGAAAGTGCTGAAATACCTCATCCTTTGTCTTCAGGAAATACACCCACAACTTCCATGATGCATCATCAATGAAAGTCAGAAAATACTTGCGGCCGCCATGTGACTCCACTTCGATTGGGCCACAAACATCCGAGTATACCATATTGAGCACTTCTGTTTTCCTCTTACTTGTTGAATTGAATGATACTCGATGTTGTTGGCCATAAAAGCAATGATCACACGACTTCAAGGCACTCCCTTTGGATAAGGGTATTTTGGATTGCTTTGCTAATAGATGCAATCCCTTCTCACTCATGTGAGCCAGTCTTCTGTGCCATAAGTTCGGTGACTCCTTGTCTTCTGCTGCATTAAGACTTTCTAGATAGATTTTCGTTTGAGTCTTATACAGTGTTGAAGACATCTCTCATCTGGCGATTGTCAAAGCTCCTCTTGTCAGCTTCCAATGGCCATTTCTGAATGTACTTGTATAACCTTGTCTGTCTGGGGCGCTTCCGGAGATAAGATTGAGGCGTAAATCTGGAACATGCCTCACATCTTTGAGAACCAGCTTGTTCCCGACATTAGTCTGAATGCTAATGTCGCCAATACCCACAATCTTCGAATAGCTAGAATTTCCCATTCGAACAGTGCCAAAATCTCCAATGTTGTACGAGCTGAACAGTTCTCTGTGGGAAGTGGCATGATAGGATGCAACTGTGTTTATCACCCATTTCGTGTAGCTGTGGTCAGCCACGTGAAGACAATCGTCCTCTTTACTAGCTGCAAGAAGTATTTCATCAGTTGTTGTGGCTGTTGTGTTCTCACCTCCTTTTGACTTACTGATTTGGCCTTTCTCTTTCCGGCTTGGGCAGTTTCTCTTTATGTGACTCTCCTGGCCACAGTGAAAGCAAGTGAAGTTGGAGTTTCCTCGACTTTTGTTGTCTCTGGATTTTCTCTTGTTGTTCCAGCTGCCTTTACTCTTGTTTCTTCCTTTACCTCTTCCTTTACCTCTTCTCCGCCTCTATCTTCTGTGACAAGAGCATGGGACTGATTACCTCCCATGTCTTTCCTTCTTGTCTCTTCATTGTACATGGTATTTGTGACCATGCTCATGGTCAACTTCCTTTCTGGTGCAGAGTTGCTGAGAGAGACCACTAACGTCTCCCAGCTGTCCGGTAAAGAACTGAGCAGTAGTACGGTTTGCATTTCATCGTCTAAGCGCATCTTGACGGTTGCAAACTGATTCACCAGATTTTTGAATTCACTGGTGTGCTCGGCGATAGACATACCATTCTTCAACTTCAAATTGACAAGCCTTCTCATCACCAAGGCTTTGTTCCGAGCGGTCTTTGAGCGGTACATGTCGTCTAACATTGTCCATAAAGAATAAGCATCTGTCTCCTTGGCGACATGATGGTACACACCGTGGTTTATCCATTGTCTGATACAACCGATAGTCTTGTAGTTCATCTTTATCCAGTCATCATCTTTCACTCCTTCAGGTTTAACTCCCTTTATAAAAATAGGGTCAAATAAGTCTTTACAAAACAAGATGTTTTCCATTCGTGACTTCTAAATTGCATAATTGGAAAGAGTCAACTTGAACATAGATCCTGAAGTTGATGTGGATCCATCGTATTCTTTCCTTTTATAGAAAACTCCAAATGAAAAATCTGACCGTACGGATGTGTCCGGAAAACTCCAAATAGTTGAAAACCACTATTGGATCGTCAAAAACGGACTTAGAATGGCTCAGATCAGGTCAAAACAGTTTAGACAGTTCAGATCTGCAAGTGTACCTTAGCCGCGCAGCAGTGGCTAACTCTCTGCCTTTGGGTTGACTGGTTAACAGGGGTGCTGACATGGTCAGCCACGTGGCACTGCTTCGGCTGACGTGGCAGGCACGTGTCAGTGAGATGGCGCTTACGTGTCAGACACGTGGCAGTGATCTGGTAATGACGTGGCAGCCATGTGGATAGTGACGTGGCGTGTGACGTTACAACACGCGCATACACTCGTCGCGTGGAGCGTATGACGAGATTGGACTGACGCGCCGGCTCGTCTGATCGGCTCGTGAGGCGCGTGTTTGCGCGTGAGATTCACGCGCTATCTTTAGGAAGCGCGTGAGAGCGTGTGCGGGCTCTTTTGGAGCTCTTCTTTGCAGTTCGGGACTCTTTTCGTCGAGTCCTTGCTCGTGGTATGCTCAAAAACTGATTTTGGGCAACTTGATTTCTGGACAGTTTCGAAAAACACTCTGTTTTTGTTCTGAAACGCTATCAACGAGGCTCTCTTGTTAGTGCTATGAGACACCAGAAATTAATCACACACAATAACACAAGAGATTTACGTGGTTCGGCAATTGCCTACGTCCACGGGAGTGATATCCACTACAAATTATCCCGGAGGGAGATCACAACTCACACCTCACAACTCTCTATAGAATGCACTCTTACTCACAGATTATACACTCTGTGTTTGCTTTCTTTAGCTCTGTGTGTCACTCCCATATCTGTAATCAACCCCTCCTCACTTATCTCAATTTATAACCAAGAGAAGAGGAGTAGGTGAAGTGGCAGTCATAATTGGCCAAGGTGGTGCCACCCTCACTATCTTCCTTTAGTGAGTTGGTATTGCCCCCACCACATTTCTTTAGCACATGGTTCCACCCACACCATGTGAAATGTGGGCTGGAAGCTAACAAACTCAAGTTCTAGGTATTTTAGATAAGGGATATCCTTGGTTCAGTCCGAGCACTCCCTGTGCTGTCTTACTTATTTATTTTTTATATTTTTTTAATATATGCTTATCTGGCATGAGATATACATAACATTTGGGGAAAAAATGGAAAAAGAGAGAGAGAAAGTGTCTCCTAAGGACCTAGAATTCTCTTATTATGGTTTTGATACATTTTTATTGGCCGGAGGATGACATAGATTCTTTTCATTGTTGATGTGTACATTCTTTCCCGAGACTAGATATTTTAGGGCTATACAATGAGCTGGCATGATCAACATATTAAGGCTTCGTTTGGGAACATGCTAATTTAGTAACTTTTTGACTATTTGGCTAAAATATGAGCTAAAAAAAACTAGTATGATTGGGATGACTTTTTGAATGTTTACGAAAAGATGTGCAAAAAGTAGAGAGAAAAAAGAATATTTGACTTTTTGGTATGAGTTGTTGGTTTTTTGATTTTTTTAGTAACTTTTTGACTTTTTGGCTAAATGGGGTGGTTCCCAAACGAGACCTAAGGTAAAACACATTTAAAAATAATAAAATTATAACTGACTAATACCTGCATCAAGTCACTAGGAATTTATGTTAGCCAATGCAACCATTCTATATTTTCATATCCCCCCTCTTCATAATTGTACAACTTTTCAAGTTTTCTCTTACTTTTTGGTTTTAAATGAACAAACTACTTTTCTGTGTTAATTCGTTAGGTAATGAGCTTCCTGCTGAGCTGGTTCAAACTTTGTTAAAGATGGCACCAACAACAGAAGAAGAACTGAAGCTTAGGCTATACAGCGGAGATCTTTCTCATCTTGGACCCGCTGAACGGTTCCTAAAAGTCATGGTCGACATCCCATATGCATTTAAACGGATGGAATCGTTGTTGTTCATTAGCTCTCTTCAGGAAGATTTATCTGCCATTAAAGAGTCTTTCGAAACTTTGGAGGTGAAAACATTTGATCATTGCACGAAACATCTTATTCAGTTCTGTGTCAAATAAATTTATGTTCCAATTGCAGATAGCTTGCAAGGAGCTCAAAAACAGCCGACTTTTCCTGAAACTCTTAGAAGCGGTTCTCAAAACTGGCAATCGCATGAATGATGGTACTTTCCGTGGTGGTGCTCAAGCATTCAAGCTTGACACACTCTTGAAATTGTCTGATGTTAAAGGGACAGATGGCAAGACCACGCTCCTCCACTTTGTTGTTAAGGAGATTATTCGATCAGAAGGAGTAAGAGCTGCACGTGCAGCAAGACAGAGCCAGAGCATTTCCAGCGTAAAAACCGAGGATTTTCTTGAGGATTCTAATCAAGAATCTACAGAGTACTATTGCAACCTCGGTCTTCAAGTAGTTTCTCGGTTAAGCAATGATCTAGAGAATGTAAGAAAGGCAGCGGTTGTAGATGGTGATAATCTCATGACGACAGTGTCCAAATTGGGTCACTCGCTATTAAAAGCTAGAGATTTCCTAAATAACGAAATGAAGGGTTTAGAAGATGACAGTAAGTTTAAAGATACTCTAGCAAATTTTGTGAAGAATACTGAAGTTGAGATCACGTGGCTGCTAGAGGAAGAGAAGAGGATAATGGGTATGGTGAAGAGCACAGAAGATTATTTCCATGGGAATGCGGGAAAGGATGAGGGCTTGCGGTTGTTTGTAATTGTGCGCGATTTCTTGATAATGTTGGATAAGGAATGTGTGGAGGTGAGAAAATCAGCAGTGTTGCCTAACAGGACTCCCAAGAAAGAGACTCCCTCAGTGCCGCCTTCTTCGGAAATTAATCAGTCAAATTTAGCCGATGTTCGCCAACGATTGTTTCCAGCAATCAGGGATCGTCGGGTGGATGATTCCAGTTCAGATGATGAGAGCTTATCCCCGTAGCTCTGTGTTGATAGATACAGGTACAAATGATTCTATGGCTAAGAAACATGTTACTTTAATTATTTGAATCTTTTTTATTTAGGAAACTATGTTTCTTAATTTCGTGAACATTTGGGTGTATTTCTGACAACTTTAAGGAAAATTGGCTCCTAGTATTTACAAATGCATGGAATAGGTTTCTGATGGAGAGGTAGAGATTGTGAAGACCGGATTTCCTTCATTTGCTAAAAGTTTTTTATATACTAATATGATAAAATGTTATTGTGATCCGTCTTAGTTACCGACTGCTAGAAAGGAAAAAGGCAAAAATTAGTAGAGAAGTAAACTTTGTAAGATGCGTTGTATTTTCTTTCGCCTTCCTTTTTGGAGAAAAACGGAGAAAGGAAAATATTGAGAGGGGTAGAGGATAAAATGGGCAGCTCAGTGCACGAGACTTCCACTATTGCAAGGTCTGGAAAAGGGTCAAAATTCGACAATGAAATTATTGTGACTACTAGACACCATGTTCTCAAAATTTCTCCCTTGTATATGATGCAGTTTCAGGTGGCTATGAAGTCTCCGCAGTGGATGGTCAGAATTATGTTGTCCTGCAATAACACGTGAAGCTTCGAGTCCTCCTTTTGAATTTTTTGTTAAATGGAAATTATTTTGTTCCTGGAAGAGAAAATAGTTCCAACTGAGGCAAGAGAGAGTCACTGTAGTTATTGTCGTGCTCATAGCCAGCACTTTGTATCTAAATGTATTTTTAGTCTGTTTATATTGACCCTTTGTTTATAACAGACCTAACTGTTTCCATGAAATTGTATGGTTGTTTTTCGCCTTTTTATATTTGATGAATATTTGAGCCTGTAAAGTATGAAAACCAGGAATTTTTTAGCATGAACATTCCTTTCACTTTTCGTGCCTTCGTCATCGTCTTCATGGTGTTCTTGACATCTTTAGCTGAGGAGGTTCAACGTTATTACTCTTTCAATTAGCTGAGGAGGTTCAATGTTATTACTCTTTCAATTGTTACTTTGCTTGTGTTTTTATTTATGTACAAGCGAATCATCTAAAGTTTGGATCCTGATTTTTAGGATGTTTTCTGTAACTAAATTTTGAACATATCATAAATTTATTTCAATTAATAATTTAGATAACTTTATGTTTTCAATTTATTTTATTAAATAAAAAATTCTGACAATGAAGTATTTATAATTTTTTAAATTATAAGGAACAATTCGTATTTTAAATAAATTTCATGAAATATATTTGTAATTTATTTATTTTTAATAATGGAGTGTCCGAATTAACTTACGCACACTACGCTACTAATTTTTGAGCATGTTGCAATTGGTGATTCTGAATGTAGTGATTTTCTATGCATTTTTTTTTTCTTCTGTTTAATTATGAGTGATGCTATTAACATCCCACAAATTATTTTGGATCTCCCCAATTTTTAGTTTTTTTTTTTATATTACAATAATAATCTCAAATAAAATTACTACACATGACATCATTAATTCTGAATGACATCTTTAACCTACACACCCTCCGCAACATGAATTAAGGTTTATGAGAGTGTCAACCTCCATCGCCACCCATCCATCTTTCCCAAATCTACCTTCAAAACCTGTCCACCCTCAAAACCTTGAAAATCCTTTGACAGCAATATTCCGACTATAATGGTGGTAACCATTTGATTACCTACACTTTCTGGCTATGACAATGAGTGTAAGTTTTTCTGACAACCACAACTCCATAAGACGAGAATAGTACAACAATAAAAGTTTAGAGGTTCATAACTTTAATGTTGTTCTTACCTCATAGGAGATTGGTCTTGTAAGGGTAAATTTCTTGAAAAAAGTGGCAAAAATAATAAAATATGTTCGTCATTTTTTCTGGATTGAACTCCCGAATATATGGCCGAAATTCTGAAACACAAGCCTGAACATTGTTTATTTGTTCGGGAACTGATAACCGATCATTGATTTTGAAATTTTTGTGATCTAGGATGAGTCAAGAATGAAGAAAACTTAAAAAATTGAACTGTTTTAAGAACCGAGAATTGGAGATTTTAATATCTGAGAAGTGATTGTATGATAGGTTAAGATAAATAAGGGTAGTGACAACTATAGACAAGTTTTGTATTGGAACACTCCCTAAAAGATTATTGTGGCTCAAATCAAGACCTTGGATTTGAGAACAATGAAAAATATTAAATGGGAAGTTGGTTAAATCGGTAGAGACAAATATTCTTCTTCTTTTTCTTTCTCTTTTTCCTCTTCTTCTTCGTGGGTAATGAAAATAATGAGACTATTCTTTTTCTTAGTGGGTTTTGTAAGGATTTTTTGGAAGGAAAATTTTTTTTGGGGTGTGAGGGGTGTGCATTCAATGTGTGGAATGTTTAAGGATAATTTTGGTATTATTTGGGGAGAGAAAAGAAATTTTAAGGGTTTCAAAATTTACAAGTGGGAGTCTAAAGAAATAGGGGGTTTAAAATAATTTATGGGGTGCTAATAGCACCACTCTTAATTATACTTTTTTTTTAGGTAAATTACACTTACACCTTCTGAAATTTGGGTTTAATACATATTACCATCTGACGTTTGGAAAATTACATTGATCTCCCTATTATTGTAATTATTTAGACGAAATCAACGTTGGTATCAAAAAATTAATGAATTCATACACTCTTCTTTTCTTGCTTTGCTTTACTCTTTTTTTTTCTTCTTCTTCTTTCATTTGCTTTATGTACTCCTTTTTTTTTTCAATGAAATTTTTTCTATTTTTTTATCTGGAGTTATTGCTTTTTATATAAGTAGAGAAGTTTATGAAATGAGACTATTAACTATAGGAGTGAAAATATAATTTTTATAACGTCAAAAGATAAAATGTATTAGGATCAAACTTTAAGCAGTGTCAGTGTAATTTATTTATTTTAATAATTCAAAAGTGATGTCACGAGTGTTATACCAGATATTTAATAAAATTGGACTTATTAAAATACATAGCCTCCGTTTGGAAAGTGGGTTGACTTTTTAGTTTTTTGGCTTTTTGGCTATTTTAGCCTGGGGCTAAAAGGCCTGGTTTGGGAAGGGTTTTTTGACTTTTTGAATTTTTTGACTTTTTTTGTGAAAGAGGAGTGTAATGATTATGGGTTGAATTTGATATTTTATTTTTTGTGACTAAAATAGTCTATTTTATTTTTTGTGACTATTTTAACTCCTAACCCACCAAAATCAACTTCCCAAACTATGCCATAATAATAAATTTAACCATTACAAAAGTCAGACAAAAAATACCTTTTTTAGACTAAAAAAGAGTAAACTACCAAGAACATCCTTAATCATTTCTTATAAATTCAAGCATAATTGAATGGTTTTATAGTATATATTCACAGAGTGATTGCGACGTACTATCTAAAAATAAAAAATAAAAATGATTGCGGCTCTCCTTCCGTGTGTATATTATAGAGAGAGAGAGAGAGAGATTAAAAAGGGATTTTTTTAACAAGCCTCAATTTTATACTTTCCTGGTTCTCAATTTTTTTTTTGTTTTTTGTTTTTTTGGGGTACTTTCCTAAAATTGCCTAAAGTTTAAACAAATGCATGTAAATTTCTTTGTATTTTGGTTTGACATTTAGGATACAATTGATAAAGTACTTTCAACCATTTAATAGCCACACAACCAATTTTTTATGAGAAATTATTATATGGATAATCTAGTCGTCATGAACTCATCTCATATTATTATTTATTTATTTTTTTATAATTTTCTTATATTTAGAATCATGTAATAATTATACTCCTCCTATAATTTATTGAACACTCAATTTAAAATTCTTAAAAGACAATATAATTATTCCATTCTTTGTGGCTCATGCATCCTATTTACACAAATTTGGGAGGAAGTGCACACAGCCCTTTTAGAATGAAAAATGTGGGATTTTTTTTTTTTTTTTTAAATGGTAAGATTTTTCTCTGGTTGGTAGTGTCAATTGGAGGTGTTGTCGGGTTGATTATGGGGCTAATTTTGATAATTTAAACTATTCATATTTTTAAATTAATTGAGTGAATCATTCTTATAAAAAACTAAATTAATCGAAAAACCATAGACATATAATTAGATTACAACATTTGTTATAAAAAAATGAATGACAAAATAATTTTAAGAATAGAGCATTCACTATTTCAAATATAATGTAATCTAATTATACATTTACAATTATCCGATCAATATAATTTTTTGTAAGAATGATCTACTCAATAAATTTTAAAATATAAACGGTTAAATTATCAAGGTGGGTCTCTCCTGGTGGCAGAGGCTCCACAACAATGAAAAGAGAAAAATAATATCAAACACATTAAGATTTTGACAAAAATTCTCTTATTCTCTCTCTCTCTCTGCACCACCATCACACTCAACCCTTTTTCGCTTTGCTTCCTTGAAGTTTAAATATGGATTAAATCTTAAAATAAAGAGGTAGACTATACCGCAATGGTTGCATGGGTGGTTCTGATGGTCATGAGTGTCAAAATGGTGGGGACGAGATAGGAAACTAAGGTAAAGCATGGATAGTAAGGTTATTTAGAAAATGATGGTGGACAGTCACACAAGGTAAGGAGTAGAAGAGAAAAGAATAAATAATATTAAAGGAGATCATCACGAACGATCATGGAAAGTGCATGGGGTTTTACATAAATATTAGGGCAACCTCTGGTATGAAAGTCAATTATGGACTATAAGGTATTGATTGAAGTTGGCTATAGATTGAAACTTTTTAACGTGATTGTAAAAGCATATGCTTTAGCTATCTAGACTTGTGGAAAGCGTCAACTTACATCATTAACTTTGTAGTTTAATTTGTGATTCTAAGTTTCTCTTCAACAAGTTAGATTACTCATCAAATGAACACATTTATCAAAAAAAAAAAAAAAATACGTCAATTTATTAGATAACGAAGCAAATCATATTATTAAAGAAAGCATGTTTTTTACAACTAATCTAATTGTATTGCTAATCACTTGTATGATGACTTTAGATGGCGAAATATCCTCGGATATATAATCGAGAAACTCTTATCTAACATGTTACTCCTACATATCTTTAATTTACCTTAAAAAAAAAAAAATGTAATCGAGAAACTCTTATCTAACATCATGTTACTCCTACATATCCTTATTTTACCTCAAAAAAAAAAAGAAAAAGAAAAAAAAAATCAAATGGGGCCATCCTCTGCATTTGAAAGATTTCCATTTCGTAATCCAAAAAGATGCCAAGAGCATAGCACAGAGTGCTTTTCAAGTCCGTGGGTCCACGACTCTTGAGCTTAATGGGCCACCGCTGCTTCTTCTCAAAAACCCTACTACTATAAAGCCTCTCTTCCTCTTCCCACCCTCAAACACCAAAACCCTACTCTCTCTCTATATCTTGATCAATCAATGGCTCAGAGGCGCCTTTCTGCGATGGAAAACCCTCCTTCTGCTTCTTCATCAGAAGACGAATCGGAAGAAATCAACGACAAAGAAGTAGATCCAAAACAAAACCCAAATGTTGAATCTCAAGAAGACGAAGATGAGGAGGAAGAATCTGATGATGAAGAAGAAGAAGAATCAGATGAAGAGAAAGATAAAAAGAAACCCTCTGAGCCCGATTCTTCTTCTGACTCTGAAGAATCTGATCCCGAAGTCCACTCCGCCGATACCCAACCCTCCCCGTCCGCCTCCGATTTCACCATCAAGCCCATCGCCTCCAAACCAATGCTCGATTCGACCAAGCCCAAGAAACCACCCTCCAAACCTGCTACCCCGCCATCGAAACTCTCGAAGCGCCTGGCTGAGATCGACCCCAATAATGGGAAGGACTCTCAGAAAAAGAAGGTGAAGGTCTCTAATGGCGATGAGAAAGACGGTGCTGTGGAAGAGAAGAAGTTCACGATCAATAGGTTGTGGAACGAGGACGATGAGATCACGGTGTTGAAGGGAATGATTGAGTTCCAGTCGAAGAAAGGCTCTGAACCTCATGCTGATATGGGTGCTTTTCATGAGTTTATCAAGAAATCGCTTCGTGCCGATGTTTCCAAGAATCAATTGGTGGATAAGGTGAGGAGGCTGAAGAAGAAGTACCAAATCAATGCTGAGAAAGGCGAAGATCCGACTTTTTCCAAGCCTCATGAGCTCAAGACCTTTGAACTTTCCAAGAAAATTTGGGGTAATGGTGGAGCTAGTAATGCTGTTGATGATAATGCTCCAAAGAATGAGGCTAAAAAATCAAGAAAGCGAATCAAGGTCAATAATTCTGCACCTTCTCCGAAAGAAGTTAGGAAAGAGCTCGTCTTGCCAGAGGCATCGAAGGTTGAAGCAAAGGACCCAGTGCCTGATCAGAAGGAATTTTGGGTTACGTTTCCTTGCTTGAAAGAGTCTCTGGAGTTGAAGGAGTATTCTACATTCTCAATGCCAGAGCTTGGAAAGAATTTATTGAAGGATGGTATGAGTACGATTGGGAGCGCGAAAGCTATGGAGTTGGAAGAAAAGTGGAAGATTTTTCGCCAGGAGGAAGTTGCTCTATACCTGAAGAGGACAGAGTTGATCCAGGAGCAGACAAAGCTGATATTGGATGCGATGAAGTCTGCAAAACCCTAAGGTTATCTTGGAGGTAATTACTGGTATATGGTTGTTTCTTTTGATGGAGATGGTTTGAATCCTTTTTTTTGAAGGGTTATTTGTCTGTTTCGTTAAAACTACAGGGCTTTAAAAGTTTTGAGTATCTTTTAATTAATTGTCTGGATAGCAAGTTTTGCTTGTAGACTATTTGGCTTTTGAAATTTACATGGTTTTATGTTGTTTAATATAAATATTTTCATGCATTTCAGTTTTGTGTTAGGGTTTTATTTCTTGGTCAATGGATGGATATAATATTTCTCAATTCATGTTGTGTATGTTGATGGTTGATAGTTGAGACAGGGAATTACTGCGAATTACAGTCTCGTTAATACGTGCTTTGGTAGGAAATTAAACTATTCTGATGATTCAATTTTAGTTACCAATATATGAATTTTAGTTACTCAATTCAATTTTAGTTATTCAATTTTAGTTACTCAATTCAATTTTAGTTATTCAATTTTAGTTATCAATTTTAGTTTCTCAATTCAATTTTAGTTATTCAATTTTAGTTACCATGTTGCCACGATGCCTTGTTGCCTTATTGATTGTTGCTTCTCCATGTTGATGGTACGCTGTTGCTTCAGCTCATGCATTGGTTACTATGACTTATTACGTGCTTCAACTTTTACTTATCATTAATGGATTGTGGTGATGTCCTTAATTTCTGATTTAGGCAGATTGTAAGAGCATCTCCAGCGGTTATTGCTATTTTTGTAATTGTCATATTTATAATTTGGCATGTTACAGTGTCAACGTTGCTCCACTGGCACAATTGCCATTTTGGCACATCCAACTTTCCCTCTATTTTTAGCCACCATTTAATTATCGTACTTTCTTTTTTCGACTTCAATGCAAAATAAAGAACAAAATGCAAAATAAATTAAAATAACATAAATGCAAAACATTTAAGGAGATTAAATGAGAGATGTTTTACGGCTTGTTGGTTGAGAGATCTTTTACTAGGGCAATACTCTCTCTATTGCAAATGGCCCTCTCTCTCTCTCTCTCTCTCACTCACAACCCTCATTCTCTCTGAACAACGATCTCTCAGAGTCCTCTCTCTCTCTCACACACACACACGTGCACGCACCTAACTGTCCTCTCTTTCACCATTCACTAATGGTCTTAGCCCCTTTTCTCTCTCACTCCCATTCATCCGTTAGAAGATCTTATCACGTAGAAGATAAGATATCCATGTTGATCTCTACACTCAAGATCACTACGATTTCCGATTTCAATTTCTCAGATCCCAGTGATGATCTCTCATTCCAGTGATGGTCTCCACTTCTCTCTTTTATTGTTGTTTTGTGTTATATTTTGTGTAAATTGTGTTAAACATGTTTTTGTTTCTTTTTGGTTGTGAGATTTGTTGGAATTTGTTGGAATTTGTTGATTTCTATAATTTGTTGGAGTTGGAATTTGTGAATATTCTTGTTCTGATTTTCAGTTTCTCTCCAATATCTGGTTGTGGTTGTTGGAGTGGAGAATTTTTTAGTTTTTTAATATTATTTTGGGAAAGGTGAATGAAAAGGGTGGGAATGCAATTGGGAGGCTGAGGTGGTAGATTTGGCACCTCCAACGGCACACCAGTGGAGACCCTTCCTTTTTTTTTTCTCTCAAAGTTATATTTTGGCAATGGCAGCTGTTTTAGCTAGGTGCTGGAGTCCCTCTAAGATGATGTTTTGCTGAAAATTGTTGCCTGATTACCATTTTGCTTTGGTTGACGAGTGCTAATGGGCAAATTATCCATATTAACTTGATATGGCTACAAGAAACCCTATGTTCAGAAGCAACACTTCATAGTTAACTTGGTGTGTGAAAAGTTGAAAATGAGGAGGTTTTCCAGGTGAATGGTTCCTTTACTTCCATTTTTGTTATATTTTGTTAGATATCTGAACTATATATTGCCCTTTGAACTAATGATTGCCTTATTATGTGCTTGTTACCAGAATTCCCAGTAGTCCATTGATTCGAAGCTATGTGTGTGTGGCCTTAAGGTAACACTAACGGCCGGCAAAAAGAGAGCTGTTTTTTTTTTTTTTTCAATTTTGAAGCCTAGCGACTCTTGATAACACACTATCACCTTAATCCATTCCTTTTGTTGAGGGTCTGTCATGTCTGTTTGGCTCTCTATTTACATAGAGAGTAAAGGCAAGGCTCTTGCTTGAATGTGGGACTGTAGCGCGCAGGGTTGGGTAAACACTAATTCTAAGAGCATCTCAGGTGGAGATGCTAAAGCTGTTTTAGTGTCATAAGTTAACAGTTGACAATCTTCTTTCATTCTATTTTGCTCCAATGGGCATGTGAAGACGGAACACTCAGTTTAACACATTTTAACATATCTCCAATATGTTTTAATGATAAACTTTTCTCGTTCCTGTTATCTTTTTTTATATGTAGATTTATGTAATTTTTCTTTTGGTAATCTTGTCCCTTGCCAACTCTTGTGCTGTTCTGATTTAAACCCAACAACATCAGCTTTAGGCTAGGCTCTATTTGCACCTAGTGTTACAAATGAGCCGAGCCTTGCTGAACTCGAGCTTGGCTCGTTTGCTTATTGAGCTCGTTTATTGAGCTTGAGTTTGCTTCGATAAGCAACTCGGCTCGGCTCGTCAATATTAATGAAATTTGAGTTCAGCTCGGCTCGATAAGATTTTTTTAACATTATTTATATTATTTAAATAAATATTATAATATTATTTAATACGTAAATAATGTCTTTTTACTATTATTTATATAAAGATAAATGAGCCGAATTTGACAAGCCAAGTTTATTCGAGTTGAGCCAAGTCTTTAATGAATTGAGCCGAACTTGTTCATGAATAGTTCGGTTCATTTGCAGTCCAGTCCCATTTGCACGTTCTTTCTTTTGTGACAGATTGTTTTGATATAAGTTTTTTTTGATAACTTGGTATTCGGCCCAATGAACTGACTAATCTGTGAGAATCCCACAGTTCATTGGCAGGGACCAATTAAAGTCCGGCCATATGCACTGGCCCAAGAAATTGTTTTGATACAAGTTAATGCTAATCCTTGCTGCCATTTCATAGACCTATTTATAAATTAGGTGCTAGCTTCCTTTCAATTCGTGATTGGATTGGAGAGTATTGTTGGGTTTGGACTCCATGGGTTTCGTTTTGATAATCTGAATCGTTCAATGTGTGGAACTCGTTAAGTACTATATATTTGTAAAAAATTACATTAATCGGATATTAATAGCTACGTGATCAAATCAGTTTTGTATAAAAAAAAATGGACGTTGAAAAAATAAGCGGTTGATAGAAATTTGATCCAATGAAACAGATATTGATATCCAATTAACGTAATTTTTTATAAGTATATAGTATTCGACGAATTTTACACTGAACGGTTTGAATTATTGAAATGGGACTTGTGGTAGGCTCTTATAGGCCCAAAAGTATCTTCCAGTCCTATCACAGACGGGAGGGAAAGCCCGCCCTATAAATTATAGGTTGTTGAAAAGCTTTGAGATTTTCATTTCTGCTTCATTCTTTACACCACCTAGTTGCTTGAACAACTAGTTGAATTGTGGGTTTTACAGTGAGGCGTCATATGTAGCTGTCTCAGCATTTGGTGTATGTTGGCTAACACGCAAAATGATTTTGATTTACACATTTTAAATTTTGATTCTTTTCTATATTTTTGCTGGGTACATAGCATTCATATAATTATTTTGAACTTCAGGATACAAATACTAGAGAAGGTAAGTTAAAGACAAGTTAATAGTAGTTGGAAATAATAATGAAGCAACCAATTCAATAAACAATAGTGACGGAAAATGTATTTGGCTACTTAGAGCTCAAGTGGTATTGTTTGAATCTCAACGTTTGCCACATTATTCTTTGGAAGAATCAGAGTTTAAACTTGAAAAAAAGAACTCGAAAATAGGATTCAGGTTCGTGTTTTTCTTAATATGAGATTCATACAAAAATATGATCCAAAAATTAGAGCCTTCTATGATTCTGTGATTTTAAAGACCATCCTCAATCGAGGTGTTTCGTATCGGTTCAAATTTTCACTACAAAAATTTCAAGTTTGTGACGGGCAAAATGCTGTCGCTAATACTCTTAATAACGTCTTAAAAATTTTTTAACGACGGCAAAGGAGGGTTACAACAGAAGGCGTTGTAAAAACGTTTTAGCAACGGCATGATGCCGTCACCTTTTTTTTTGTGACGGCAAATCTTGTCTTTTGCGACGGCATTTTACTATCGCCTAAATGGAGACCTTTTGCGACGATACTGTTTTACCGTCGCTAAAAGATTTATTTGAGACGGCAAAAATTTCTGTCACAAATTGTTTTTTTTTTTTGCAACGGCATATTTCTTTTGCGACACGACATTGAATATGTCACCAAAAAAAATGTTTTGGTTTTTTGCGACAGTGTGGTGCCGTCGCAAAAAAAAAAACCTGTAATAAAATTATTAAAAATATTAAAATTAACTATATTGAATGAAAAATAATTGAAAAAGAAACCAATAATTACATAATAATATAAAAATTCTTGTATGGAAATAATAATTTCTCCATAATATAAATATTTTTGCATTCATAACTATATATCAACAAAATTACCCCACTATATAATGTTCCATAATACATATATAATGTTTAAATACATAATGTTGTTAATAATTCAAAATAACATAAACCAAAATTAAAAGTTTTCCTCATCATTCTCCGTGGTACAAAAACAAAAACGGAAATGAGCCGTAGCTCGAATCCAATGGCTCGAATTGGCTCGAAAGAAGGAGAGAAAAGAGGAAGAAGCCGAGGAGAAAGAGGGAGAGAAGAGAGAAAGAAGAGAGGAGGAAGAACATAGGAGAAAGAGGGAGAGAGGATCGTCGCTGCTCGCCTCGCCACCGCCGTCGCCTCGCTGCCGCCGATCGTCGCAGCACCAGCGATCGCCGGCTCTGCCTCGCCTCCGCCCCCCGGCCCCCGCTTCCAGTCCCAAATGTTGGGCCCCCTCCAGTCCCTCCTCCTCCTCCCCTCCAGTCCCTCCTCCTTCCTCCTCCTCCTCCCTCCCCTGCTTCTGGTTCTGCTTCACCTTCATCTAAAAAACGAGGCCGTTTTTGAATTCGAGCCATTTCGAGCCGCTCGGTTTCGAGCTACCTATCACTGCCGAAACAAAAATTGGTCGCATTCTTCACAGGCATGAAATCCACAAGAAGTAAACTTCTACTCCAGAAATATTTGAAAACAAAAAATAAAAATAATTAATGACAATATAATTATATGTTAATTATAAAAAAAATATAAAAATTTAATTACTATACAATTACAAAGATAATTAAGTATATAATTTTGCCTACATCGAAATCCGGCTTTAACTCCCAAACTGGGAACCCGATTCAAGTCCCGTCTTCTCCCACAAGTCTCCTGTGTCTAGGCGGTCATGTGTGCTAAGTTTTGTGCTAATCCGACGCCGTTTGGTGATTTTGGGGCGTTAACACATCGAATTCTAAGTTTCTTAAAGAATTAGTTTGCCTAGAGTGAAATCTGACTCTAACTCCCAAACCGGGAACCCGATTTGAGTCCCGTTTTCTCTTACAAGTCTCTCGTGCCTAGGCGGTCGTGTGTGCCAAGTTTCGTGCTAATCCGACGCGGTTTGGTGATTTTAGGGTATTAACACCTCGAATTCTAAGTTTCTTAAGAAATTAGTTTGTCCAGAGTGAAATCCGGCTCTAACTCCCAAATTGGGAACTCGATTCGAGTTTTGTTTTCTCCTACAAGTCTCTCGTGCCAAGACGGCCATGTGTGCCAAGTTTCATGCTAATCTGACGCTGTTTGGTGATTTTGGGGCGTTAAAATCTTGAATTTTAAGTTTCTTAAGAAACTAGTTTGTCTAGAGTGAAATCCGGCTCTAACTGCCAAACTAGGAACCCGATTCGAGTCTGGTCTTCTCCCACAAGTCTCCCGTGTCTAGGCGGTCGTGTGTGCCAAGGTTTGTGCTAATCTGACGCCGTTTGGTGATTTTGGAGCGTTAACACCTTGAATTCTAAGTTTCTTAAGAAACTAGTTTGTCTAGACCGAAATCCGACTCTAACTCCTAAATCGGGAACCCGATTTGAGTCTCGTCTTCTCCCACAAGTCTCTCGTGCCAAGTGGCCGTGTGTGCCAAGTTTTGTGCTAATTCAACGCCATTTGGTGATTTTGGGGCATTAACACCTCGAATTTTAAATTTTTTAAGAAACTAGTTTGTCTAGACCGAAATCTGGCTCTAACTCCCAAATTGGGAACCCGATTCAAGTCCCATCTTCTCCCACAATTCTCTCGTGCCAAGGCGGTCGTGTGTGCCAAGTTTCGTGCTAATCCGACGCCGTTTGGTGATTTTGGGGCGTTAACACTTCGAATTCTAAGTTTCTTAAGAAACTAGTTTGTCTAGAGTGAAATCCGGCTCTAACTCCTAAACCGAAAACCCGATTTGAGTCTCGTCTTCTCCCACAAGTCTCTTGTGCCTGGGCGGTCATGTGTGCCAAATTTCGTGCTAATCTGACGTGTTCGGTGATTTTGGAGCCTTAACATCTTGAATTCTAAATTTCTTAAGAAACTAGTTTATCTAGACTGAAATTTGGTTCTAACTCCTAAACCGGGAACCCGATTTGAGTCCCGTCTTCTCCCACAAATCTATCATGCCTAAGCGGTCATATGTACCAAGTTTCGTGCTAATCCGACGCCGTTTAATGATTTTTGGGCGTCAACACCTCGAATTCTAAGTTTTTTAAAGAACTAGTTTGTCTAGACCGAAATCTGACTCTAACTCCCAAATCGGGAACCCGATTCGAGTCCCGTCTTCTCCCACAAGTCTCTCGTGCCTAGGTGGTCGTGTGTTCCAAGTTTTGTGCTAATCCGATGCTGTTTAGTGATTTTGGGGTGTCAACACCTCGGATTCTAAATTTTTTAAAGAACTAGGTTGTCTAGACCGAAGTCCGGCTCTAACTCTCAAACCAGGAACCGGATTCAAGTCCCGTCTTCTCCCACAAGTCTCTCGTGCCAAGGCGGTCGTGTGTGCCAAGTTTCGTGCTAATCCGATACCGTTTGGTGATTTTGGGGCGTTAATACCTTGAATTCTAAGTTTTTAAAAAAACTAGTTTGCCTAGAGTGAAATCTGGCTCTAACTCCCAAATTGGGAACTCGATTTGAGTCCCGTCTTCTCCCACAAGTCTCTCGTGCCTAGGTGGCCGTGCGTGCCAAGTTTCGTGCTAACGATGGAAAATCCTTTGTCTTTCTTTCTAATTATGGAATTAGTCTCTATTATTTTGGGTTGTACAACAAATGATTGAAGTTGACCAACGTGAAATTGAAAAAATTTTCTTTCTTCCCGTGAATGTTGTCAATCCAATCACACTTAAACAACACATGCTTTTTCTCATTGGAATATCGAATCTCAACAATAACTGTCAATTGTCCATAATAGTACACAGACTCCACACAAGGATTCTTGTCTTTCCGACTAGCCTAACTTATGGTATCTGCCTTCAAAGCTACACCACAATTTTGTGTGGCTTGACGGTCATCCATGGCCTTTACTTGATACCAAAGCCCATTCATTATATACTCGTTGAACCTCCTCCATGCCAGGTTATGAGGACCATTTGCCAATACATTAATCTCTTCAGAAAAGGTGACATCACTAATTCTTCGTAAAGTTTGGACCTATTTAAAACAAAAATGTAGTTCGACTTAGGTAAGTAGAATCTGTAAATTTAAACACATACATGTTCCTTGAATCGGGTTCCTGGTTTGGAAATTAGAGTCAGATTTCGGTTTAGACAAATTAATTTCTTAAGAAACTTAGAATTTGAGGTGTTGACGCCCCAAAGTCACCAAACGGCGTCGAATTAGCACGAAATTTGGCACACATGACCGCCTTGGCATGAGAGACTTGTGGGAGAAGACGAGACTCGAATCGGGTTCCCGGTTTGGGAGTTAGAGCTAGATTTCGGTCTAGACAAATTAGTTCCTTAAGGAACTTAGACTTCAAGGTGTTGATGCCCCAAATTCACCAAACGGCGTCGGATTAGCACGAAACTTGGCACATACGACCGCCTAAGCATGAGAGACTTGTGGGACAAGACGAGACTCGAATTGGGTTCCCGGTTTGGGAGTTAGGGCCGAATTTCAGTCTAGACAAACTAGTTCCTTAAAAAACTTAGAATTCAAGGTGTTGACGCCCCAAAGTCACCAAACGACGTCAGATTAGCATGAAACTTGGCACACACGACCACCTAGGCACGAGAGACCTATAGGACAAGACGTGATTCAAATCGGGTTCTCGGTTTGAAAAATATCAACCAAAATCATGTAAATATTATTTTTGTGATGATGAGGTATGACATTATGTAAATAAGAATATAAGAAAGACTAAAATCCAGTAATTGAGAAGGCTGGAAAACAAAATTTTAAAACAAAGAATTTGGTGATGAATCTATATTTAATATTAAATCAGACTTCTTTCAATTTTATTTGTGTGACTTAATTTTATTTGGCAATATGCTTTGGCTTTGGATTCTGAAAGATTTGAAGAAAAATTTAAAAACCAATCTCTATAAACAATGTGTTCAAAAAAAAATCTCTATAAATGGCTATTAACATTGTATGGAGAAACAGACCTATCTTCCCTATTTAAAATTTCTATAACCATCACTATCGTAAACAATACTAGAAGAAAACATCAACAAAAAGAGAGGGATGATGCAAGCCATCACATGGCAGCACCAAACCAAGACCTGTTGGTGAGAAACCAACAGAGACAGCAACCTAGACAATACAGCAACAAACAGAGGCAGCAATACAGCATATACAAATCAAAATAGAGGCATGCAACCTAATCCAAATACAAACAAATCAAATAGAGGCATGTAACCTAGTGCTAGCAGAGGCCAAAAACAGCAGCAGATACACATCAGATTAGCAGATTAGCATCAGATACAGAGTAGCAGACCAGCCACACAGCAGCAAAAAAACAGGTTAACAGATAATCAGATTATCACCCAACAGATACAGAGTAGCAGATTAGCATCAGATACAGAGTAGCAGACCAGCCACACAGCAGCAGAAAAATAGATTAACAGATAATCATATTATCACCCAACAGCTCCAATAGATTATCACCCATCAGTCCCACAAACAACCCTCAGATTATATCAGACCATACACCCCAAAAGCCAGTCCAGAATCCGGTGCATCTGATGGTGAAAAAGGGATAATCAGGTAGATATTGGGTCCATACTAGTCGAAAAGTGTAGTATATTTTTGTCTTCATATTCAGAATCCTCTACCTTTCAACACCCATGTTTTAATCTACTATCTCGGAGACATCACAAATGAGTTGGACACACCCATGTTTTAATCTACTATCTCGGAGACATCACAAATGAGTTGGACACAACAAGTAATTTGAGCGCGACTCATATTGATACATTATGAGCATATTTAAATGAGCAAATTATAATACAGAATTAAAATTATTAAATTATAGGATTCACATTTTAGTATTTGATTTCAATTTCTATTATTTGAATTAGATTCCGATGAAAATTTCATTCAATAAAGTTGACAATTTTTTAATCATACAATTAATAACACAAAACAAACATATAATTAGGATTATATATTTTTATATCTATTGCAAAACAAATGTGACAAGAGGGAGTTATTTATCCCACTAATTCAACTGGATAATTATTCCTACACTAATCATATGGATTATTAATCTTCTCACTATTAATCTCACTAATCAAATAAGACCTAAAAATTCATTTGAAATTTTGATTTATTAGGTTGAAAGTTAAGTTTGAACATATTTTAATGATTGTTAATTTTGTGAGTTGAACTTAAATTCGGTCGATAATTTTATATTCACTATAAAATTGCATTAAAATAATAGTAATAATAAATAAAAAATTTGAATCTATTCTTGAGATCAGCTTGAAACATAATAAACAAAACTCAGAACTCATTTTTTAAACTTGTTAAAACTAGTCTTAAACAATTCACTATTTGACTCAATTCGACCTATTTAGAGTCCTACTCAAACATCCATGATACATTGTTTGATCCAATTTTTGAGTTTAGAGTTAGAAGAAGACATCAATTGTAGAGGAACAAGACCTCGATTCAAGAGATCTTAATCAATGCATGAAAATTCAAAGGTTAAAAAGGAAACAAACCTTTTGTTTAGGAATGGAAGGAGAAGTTTATGCCATTGCCCTTTTTTTTTTATAGGCAATGGACAAATTCTTTGTGCCTAACAATTTTGAGTTATAAGCTAAGATAGATTCAACTCTTCACATTCTTACTTAAAAGGGTGGTCAAAAGATTGAAATCTAAAAAGGAAAATTTTATTCCAGTGGAAAGATGTGATTACTACAGACACCTTATTATAGAAAGATTTCTCTGATGTTAAAACAAATGTTAGTTTGACAGTTTAGTGTAACAATTGACTCATCCCACTACAAGAGTTAGTTTGACAGTTTCCTTTGTGATTCTCACTGATTAAAAAATATCATACTTCCTCTCCGCAATTTCAGGTTTTTGAATAATAGTAGTCGAACGCAATTTGACCATTTCAAATTTCTGAATTTTGAACATCAGAGAAAAAAAAAAAATCCCAATTTCAACCACAAAATAATAAATAAAATTCTCACTGGTAGCCTAGCCATTCATTCTTATCTTCATCAACAGAAAAATGTGAAAACAATAGTTATGATCAGCTGGCAGTGTTACTAAAAGTCCGAAAGAAAGGTTCCAATACTGGTTGCCCATGCTGTAACAAAAATCTATAAGCTGAGGAACAGCCCAATAAGGAGCTAATTGATATTGTCTTGTAAATGAACCAGTGAACCAACTAGATGATAGAAGTACAGATACCTAACTCGAAAAAGCTCATGAATCCAAATGATGTGAGCATGTGCATGCTTGCAAGTTACTCTAGAATACATAATTAAGATTGTGAATTACAAAACCTGTTTTCTCAGGAGGCCAATCAAAAAACTGAGCACATATCTGTTGAGTATTGGTTCGTTGAAATGGATGCAGTGCAAGAACCCTACAAGATTTAGGTAGTTAATGTTAGAATGTTTCATTACTTTCTTCTCTCTTTTTTTTCTTTTTCTTTTTTTTTTTTTTTTTCCTTTTTTTACTTGGGCAAGTTCACAGCCCTGTTTCCAAAGTAGAAATAGATGGAACAAAGCAAGCAATGTTAAGTTGTTCACAAGACAAGTGCTTAGCTTAATTATTGACTCTGATTGTTAGGAAACCATCACCATTTGGGAAAATTAAGGTTAACATGCTTAGCTTAATTATTGACTCTGAGGGCTCTAAATTTTAGCATCAGCTTTGTTACACAGTTTCAGAGCAAACCCAACTTCATACAAATACAAGGCAATTAAATCAAAATGTTTAATCTTAGATCATGCTTTTTATACCACATTTAAAATAAATACTTGGTGCTTTCAATTGTTTAGGAAATGAAGGTTTGAGGAGGGGTTTCAAGAATGGATTTCGCAGATATGGAGGTAAAGACGGGAAGAGTGAAGGAAACCATTTGCCCACTATATGAATGGCGGTGGCTGGGTTGATTTAGGGGTAGGTTTGCGTGAAGAAGGTATGCGGATGAAAGAAGAAAAAAAACCCTAGAGGCCAAAATTAGGGGAACAAAGATAGAGATATAGAGATACATATATATATATATATATATAGAGAGAGAGAGGACATACCTTGGCTAGTGCCCCAATGATGGATCGTGACTACGAGATAAGATGATATAGGCTGTTGGTTTACGATGGTCCTCATGTGCGACGGGTGTCGACGCCGATGGTGCTCCTGTACCAACGGTGATGGAGACAAAAGCGAGAGAGAGAGAATCGGAGCTGGGCAGATGCGAGAGAGAGAATCGGAGGAGGGCAGATGCGAGAGACAGAGACAGTCGCCGACTGAGAGAGTCACAGAATGAGAGAGAGACGAACATGTTTTTAAGCCCTAAGTCACAGAGTGAGGTGAGATGGGGTGAGGTTTGGTGGTGAAGGAGAATCTATATGAGAGAGAACAATCTGACTGGTTTAAACATAGAACAGGCGGGGAGGGGGGCAATTAAATGGTTTCCCTCTAAAATTTTCACCCCTTTGGCGACAAAATTAATTTTTGGTCGGTAAATGTTAATATTTGTGACCAAAAAATTTTAGCCGCTAAACATTTTTTCATTCCCACTTTTTTATAGGAAACATATATTCTGGCAAGATCCAAAATAATTTCCCCAATTCTGAATAAAAAAAGATAAATTACCAATATGTCCTACTTTTAGAACTTATTACCCATTAAGTTCTTTTGATAAATTTATCAGTTTCTCTTATTTTTATGAATAAATTTACACTAATAAATTTATCAGTCAGGACTTGTAAATAAATAAATCTAATTAATGTGATTGATTTGTAAGTGGCCAAAAAGAAAAATGCATTGAAAGAAAAAATCGCTTAATATGAAAATTTTCCCCACCAAACTTTCCAAGAACCCCCTTATTTATGAGGGATACAACTTTCTTAATTTCAAGAACTCTCACTAGATAATGCATGAGTGAAAGGCATTACCTCCAAATATATTCAAAGCCTAAAATTCATCTAGTGCAAGTGTAATATTATGCCAATAAACGGGAGATTGGTTATGGTTCTTACTTTTTGAATGCTAGAAATCTTTTCCACACCATCCACTGCAATTCTTCCAATATGAGCACAATAATAGATTATATTCTTTTACTAATGTAAACAATTAAGGATGTATAATTGTCTTTGTGGTATGAACATGTTAAAAAAATATAAAGCAGTGTAGCTCCTTGAAAGCTTTCCAATATATTACCTTATACCCATAACAAAAAGCAGACAAGTGGGTATATTACCTTATACCCAGCTTCAACCATTTCGGCAAATCGATATCAAATGAACGGAGAGTTAAATTTTTTATCAAATTAAGGGAGTTTCATCAAATTTTATATGTGGAGTTTGGGCCGAATGTCTTCTTGGATAACCGGGCTTTCTTTATATATATAAGTTAATGTCAAAATCTGGTCCAATTGGAAAATTATAACATTTATAAAAGTTAATGTCAAAATCTAATTTATTGCTTACCATGGGGAAAAGAAACTAAGAAACTATCAAATTAGAAGAGGCACACTATTTATGAAAATTCGAGAGAAGAATCGCTTCCATTTGCTGTACACAAAAACATAAAAACCATGAATAGAATCAGCCAGTCAACAACCATTCAAGGAGATCTCAATGCCTTATTCAACAACAGGTTCTAATACACAGAAGTCAGGTTCAATAAAATCCCATGATATTGAACAAGAATACAGGAGAATCAAATGACAAATGGAAGCATTTTAGCTAGGAAGGACGGAGAACGTCAGATTATATTCTTAATATTCTTTTGCTGATTAAATCTGAAAAATCAGATTATATTCTTAATACTCTGTTTCAATACTCAGAAAAATCAGATTATATTCTTAATTTGGCGACGAAAAAACTAGGTTAGTCACAGAAAAGGTACCTTCGCCGACAAACCTTTTTAGTCGCCAAATCTCAATCAACGACGACTAAAATATTAGTCGCTAAAAGTATTAATTTGGCGACTGATTTTTTTAGTTGTTGAAAATAAGTTTTTGGCGACCAAATTTTTGGTCACCAAATAAAAAAATAATTTTTTATTTTTCATTCGGCGACTAAATTGTTTCAGTAGCCAAAAGTCAATAAACGACAACTAAAGTATTTTTTGGTCGGGGAAAATAAGTTGTTGGCGACTAAAATTTTGATCGCCAATTCCATAACCAACTTATTTTTGATCTTCTATGACCAACTTATTTTTTGGTCGCCAAAATGTGACCTTCCGCGACCAAATTTATAGTTGGTGGCCAAAAGCATATCACTTTCTGCAACCAACTCATTTTTTGGTCGCCAAAATATGACCTTTTGTGACCAACTCATATTGGTCGCTAAAAATAATGATCATTCGCGACTAATAAATATTTGGTCGCCAAACGGTAACTTTTAGCTACCAACTTTCATATTGGTCGCATAAATTGGTCGCTAAAAGTGCAAATTCTTGTTCATCTGATTATCTGTTAATCTATTTTTTTGCTGCTGTGTGGCTGGTCTGCTACTCTGTATCTGATGCTAATCTGCTAATCTGATGTGTATCTGCTGCTGTTTTTGGCCTCTGCTAGCACTAGGTTGCATGCCTCTATTTGATTTGTTTGTATTTGGTTTAGGTTGCATGCCTCTATTTTGATTTGTATATGCTGTATTGCTGCCTCTGTTTGTTGCTGTATTGTCTAGGTTACTGTCTCTGTTGGTTTCTCACCAACAAGTTCTTGGTTTGGTGCTGCCATGTGATGGCTTGCATCATCCCTCTCTTTTTGTTAATGTTTTCTTCCTTTCTGTAAGGTTTTCCATCATCAATAAAGGGTTCTTTGGCATCTGTAGACACCCCATTTTTGACCGACCTTGAGACTTAGACGTCACCAGTTGAGCACTTGTGATATTGCATAATGTGCTCGTTCAGAAGTCTCAGAGTCGCGGCCGTGAGCCCTGCCTCCGGACTTCCGAACCCTCTTCTTTGCCTTGCCTCGGTTTGCGAACCAGACTCGGTTTTCTCTGTTTCTTTTCAAGGGAGGGAGAGGACCCATAGACCATCTCTCAGTGGCCGTGGGCTACATTTTGTGGCCGTAGGCCATTTTGCCCATTTCGGAGCCCGATTTCCGGTTTTTCGGGACCGTTGGCCGTGTGCCTCGGTTCGGGACCGCTTAACCATCTCCGTTTGCTTTGAATTTTGGCATACATCTTATTTGCTCCCTTTTGAGGGACACTGGGGTCTGAGAAACCCACTTCGTGGCCGAACGCCACTTTCGGTGCTTAACAGCCCATTTTCGGGACCCCGAACTACGTGTTTTGGCCCCCGAACATTCGTTTTGCATCAGTTGTCGTTCATTTTTGGCAGGTGCCTCTGTTTCATCACCAGGAAGGTCACTGGAGGGTGGGAGGCCAGCAATTATCTTGGCAACCAGTTATATTCCGTTTTCGCCCTCCGGCACCCGTTTTTCTCACTTCCGAGCCAATGTTGAACACCTTGGAGCCACTTTCTTCAAATCCAAACCACATATTTGTGTTGTACACACATGGGAGGATCCTAATATCATATGGCCGGCCAGAAATTCTATTTGACCCTTTTGAACCCCTCTTAAAAATGGCTTGTTCTCTCTCCTGTTTTAGAGTTTCCAAATTCGAATCACAGGGTTGTGATGAGGAGGCATGGGAGGACATCTTTATGTGGTGGCCGGCCACTAACTGAACTTGACCCTTTTGACCCCTAGCCGGCCGGCTAGGGGGGGTGGCCAGCCGGCCACCTGCAACTCCAAAAGGTGGCCGGCCATGATCCTCTCAATTGGCACTTTACAGCTGTATAGCTGTTGTTCCCCAGAAACATCTGTATCCGGGGGATATTTTGTGGGGGAAAGCCTTGGTCCTTTCCCCCCACCCTTTCCTTCCATGCTCCCCCTCCTTTTGGTCCTTATAACCAGCTGCAAGCATTGGTATTAGAGGTTAGAAAAATTGGTCTTCAAGCCTTGATACACAAATCTCCCTCCATCTCTCTTATTTCCTTGAAAAACCTCCAAGTCCTACACCACCATTTCTTCTACACCACCAACCCCCACCCTTCCATCCTCCATTCTAGAAGTTTGAAGGTGTTCTCCAAGGCCTAAGGAACCACAAACTCAAGCCAAGAGGCAACCAAAGTCAAGCCTTCAAGGGTAAGTAGTGTTTTTCCTTTTTTGAGCTTATTTGGGTATCTTTTCTTAGCCATACGCGCTTACTGATTTGAGCTCCGACCAAAACTGAAAAGGTCATTTTTTTGAGCTCATTTTCTTGTTTCATTAAGGGCTCAACCCTGTTTGAGCCCCCCATCTTGCACTTGCTTCAATATCTTCCTTGAATGCTATTTTCTTGCATGCTTTGGCAGCCCATTATGCTTCCATTTTTGGGCATTTTACAGAACTAAAAATAGTATTATTTTGAGCCCCTCTTCAACATTGAAGGAGGGATCATCACTGTTTGGGACCTCCATATACTACTTCATGTTATATCCCTCTTTGGTCCCCTTTTCTTGCATGTTTTGGCAGCCTATTATGCTTCGGTTTTTGGTCATTTTACAGCACTAAAAATAGTCTTATTTTGGTCCATTCTTCATGTATTATTAAGGGCCTTTCATGGTTTGGGACCTCCATATGCCACTTCATGTTATATCCCTTCTTTGGTCCCCATTTTTGCATGCTTTGGCAGCCCATTGTGCTTCTGTTTTTGGCCTTTTTACAGAACTAAAAATAGCCTTATTCTGGCCCATTCTTCATGTTTCATTAAGGGTCTTTGCCTGTTTGATGAATATTTTGTATACTTTGTGTTATAGCCACTTTTGAGCCTCATTTTGCATTGCATTTCTAGCATGTTTGTATACTGATTTCGGGGCTGCCATAAACTGTAAATGTGCTTATTTTGGGCCCCTCTTCAATGTTGTTGAAGGGCCCTAACCTGTTTGGGGTCAGAAACTGTGAGTTGCTTCTTTACCTCATGTTTAGGGCCATTTTTGCATGCCATTGTTGCCCTATCTTTGTTTGCTGTTTGGCCATGCCATAAACTGAAAAAATGCTTATTTTGAGGCTGCCTTGCTTCTTTCTTTTCATCTCATGTACCAATTATGCATGCTTTGTATAGCTGTAGTTCATTCTATGCGCCTAATTTGCATTTCGGGAGAGATTCCATGCATCGGGTGTGTTTTCGCCTCATTTCGGGGCTGTTTTCCCCCATATTTCAATGCTGAAATTCCATTGGCATGTTTGCATATCATATTTCCATGCCATTGCATTGCGTATGTCATTGCCTCGGTTTGCGTGCCCGTGTGCACGTATTTCGAGGCACTTCATTTTCATCCATCGGCCTCTTATGTGAGTGTGGCTGAGGCTCTCTCATGTTAGTATAAGTCCATGTTGCATTCTATATGCCATTCCATGCCATTGCATTGCATATGCCATTGTCTCGGTTTGCGTGCCCGTGTGCACGCATTTCGAGGCACTTCATTTTCATCCATCGGCCTCTTATGTGAGTGTGGCTGAGGCTCCCTCATGTTAGTGTAAGCCCATATCATATTTCTATGTCATTTGCATTGCGTATGTCATTTTCTCGGTTTGCGTGCCCGTGTGCACGCATTTCGAGGCATCTCATTTTCACAACATAGTGCATACTAGGTTGTATCTTAGATCGCATTTATGCATTTCCTCGGTTTGCGTGCCCGTGTGCACGCATTTTGAGGCATCTCATTTTTACAGCATAGTGCATACTAGGTTGTATCTTAGATCGCATTTATGCATTTCCTCGGTTTGCGTGCCCGTGTGCACGCATTTCGAGACATCTCATTTTCATAGCATTGTGCATGCTAGGCCATATCTTAGTTGCATTCATGCATATCATGCATATTGCATCGTGTTCGGGATAGGAGTTAGCCCGGGCACGGGAAACGAGGTGCGTTTCGTACTCCGAGTGACGGAACGTGTCTCCATCCCCAGTCACCGATACTCCGGATTATCCATGATGGAGTTAGGTTCTTGTTGTGTTTACACGTGCATTCATTCTATATTAAGTTGCACATTTCGACTCCTCTGCCATCATGCATCGATATGCGTGATTGGTGGCACGAGGATCGAGGCATGCATATATCTGTGAAAATACATTGCTATGCCCCCTTCCTGCTCTCTGTTGCAGCAAAATGAAGAATCAGCAACTTTTTGGAGTTTGGCACGCATTTCAAGAAAAGGTGTAAACAGAGGCTAATTGGGGCATCCCAGTGGATTTCCGCGCAAGGCAGCCCAAACATACATCATTCATCAGAAGCAAGGCAGTCCCTGGCTTGCACGCCAGTTTTACAGCTTTCTTAGTTAATTTGATTAATTAATTAGGAATTTATACATTATTTGGACTGTAACATTTGGACTGTAATATTCTTTTATTCGGGACTGTATATTTATTTGGACCCTCTGTGCGAGGGCAATATTGTAATAAGTGTGCGTGTGTGTGTTGTATGTCTTCCAACCCCACGTCTTTCTCCCTTTTATTTATCCGCTTATGATGGTTAGATTAGGGCATGTTTCAATTAGCATACAGTATGACGGCATGTTTGCATCATTCATCTGTTTTGCATGCACCGGGCTCGGCGCATCATACTAACTGCATTTGTATTTCAATTCCAAGTTGAATACATGTTAGTTGTAGCATTCCATATGCCATGTTGAGAATAGCCGAGCCTGCTATAGTTTGCATTCTTGCATGTGTTGCATTAGGCATCTCTGTATACTTAGGATTCATGCATGATTTCTAATGTAGTTTCCATTTTGGCTTGGAGTACTCGGTGAGTTTTATGCTTTAGCATCCTTGCATGCGTGCGAGTGACTGCCATGAATAGCATGCTTACCACGAGGCTATATGCTTATATGATATAATTGCCTGAATGCCTGTGGGTGAAGGTTGGGTTGGTTGGATTGGAATAAATCATCAACTGTTTGTTTTAAGCCCACTAGATAGTGGCAAAACCATCTTTTCTAAGCCCACCTGCGGGTGGCAAAATCTGCATTTTAAGCCTACTTGCGAGTAGCAAATCATCTTTCAAATAAACAAGCATGAAATGTTTTGTTCCAATTCGGGCGACCCAATCTATACTTATATGCTGTGTGCATCACATAGTAATCTAGGCTAATAACCGGAATAAGAACACATAAAGTTTTCAAAAATAGATATCACGGTTAGTAGAGGCCGATCTTTGATCGGGCGAGCGGGGGTGCTCATGAAGTGACCTTCCCCAATCGTACCCAAGTTCCCGAGCCGAGGCAACTTTGGTGATGAGGGACACGTGGCCTTTGGCACCGAGTCAGGGTTTCCTAAATTTCCCATTAAAAAACATTTAGGTGGCGACTCTGTATCTGGCAAAGCAGTCCATGTTTGGTACTTCTTTCAAAAATCTATTTTTTCTCAAAACGATTTGCCGGATTTGGACTCTTTGGTTCAGACTTAGAACCGTGACAAATTTGAGAGTCCTGAGCTGTAGTGACCCCAAAATGAATGAAATGGGAGCTCGTTCCTCTCGGGGCGTTCGGGGACGTCTACAGTTTTGCCCCTCTTTGACAGAACTCGGAAGTCATAAGAATGACGGGAGTGAATGTCAAAGCCCAGAGACGACCCATTTTTGACAAGGCCGAAGACTTAGACAAAGCAGACAAGATAGACAAACATGTACCCGCAGGCATGCCCGCAGGCAAAGGGGGCAAAATGCAAATGATATGCACAGAGCCGGAGGTAACTCAATGATCATGCAAATGCAGCAAGCTGTAATGAAGCAAGTATTCGCAAATAGATGCAACAGTTTTAAGCAAGAATGCAAAGCAACAACTATATTTCATGCAGTTAAGAATGCGAAAAATTGCTCAATTCTCGTCGCGTCTCACACGGAGAAGATACAATACCTGCGCGATTCGTCTGGTCACACCAGCCTCAAATGAATCGTACATACAATGTCGTGCCTGATGGTGCTGGGGATCTCCCGCTTCTTCTTGGTTGAACCACAAGTACTACTTTTCTCCCTGACTATGGTCGCAGCTTTCCCTATTCTCCAACAGGGTGACAGACTAGGTTGGATCAGTATCCAGAATTGAGGTGCATACAGATGCTATCTCAATCTATGGGGCTGCCATACAGATTTCAAGCTGAGGATATACCCCTGGGTATTTAAACCAGACTTTAGTCTCGGAAATCCCGAACCTTTGCGTTCTAGGCATAAGCTATTCGAACTCTAGTTTCCACCGTCTCAGTTGGTCTCCTAGGAACTCACCGCGAACACAGGCAGGTGGCCATACCAGACCACCGGAAGTCGTTCGAGCACGAAAAACACCAAAGGAATTGCACCTTTAGAGGGTTTAAGGTCTCCTAGACCGAGGTGAGTACACAGGACAGTGCGATTGAGGTGCGCGAAATAGCGCGAGGAGATGCATGCACAATGCAAGGCTTAGCATACAGCTTACGACACAGCATTCCATTCAATTGGCACACAGCTCACAACACAACACTCTATTCGTTTGGCACGCAGCTCGAAACACAACACTCTGTTTAATCTGGGCACACAGCTCTTTTGGGCACACAACTCATTTTTGGGCACACAGCTCATTTCTGGGGCACACAGCTCCTTTCGGTTTGCATTTTTGAACACACAACTCAAGCACTTGAATTTCTGAACACGCAGCTCATACTCTTTGTCGTGATCACGCAGCTCACACTGATCGAGAGTTGAACACGCAGCCCAAACATTGATTCTCTGAACATACAGTCCAAATTGAGGGTGAACACGCAGCCCACACTGATTGAGAGTTGAACATGCAGCCCAAA
Organism: Camellia sinensis; assembly: GCF_055761805.1. Lineage (NCBI taxonomy): Eukaryota > Viridiplantae > Streptophyta > Magnoliopsida > Ericales > Theaceae > Camellia > Camellia sinensis. The sequence goes on along the minus strand of NC_138968.1, from coordinate 155,827,493 downwards.
CTCTGATTTTCTGAACACACAGTCCAAATTGAGGGTGAACACGCAGCCCACACTGATTGAGAGTTGAACACGCAGCCCAAACTCTGATTTTCTGAACACGCAGTCCATATTGATGGTGAACACGCAGCACACCCTGATTGAAAGTTGAACACGCAGCCCAAACACTGATTTTCTGAACACGCAGCTCGAATTGAATGTGAACACGCAGCCCACTCTGATTGAAAGTTGAACACACAGCCCAAACTTTTGATTTTTCGAACACGCAGCTCGAATTAATGGTGAACACGCAGCCTACACTGATTGAGAGTTGAACACGCAGCCCACACTGATTGAGAGTTAAACACGCAGCCCAAACTCTGATTTTCCGAACACGCAGCCCGAATTGATGGTGAACACGCAGCCCACACTGATTGAGAGTTGAACACGCAGCCCAAACTCTGATTTTCTGAACACGCAGCCCGAATTGATGGTGAACATGCAGCCCACACTGATTGAGAGTTGAACACGCAGCCCAAACACTGATTTTTCGAACACGCAGCTCGAATTGATGGTGAACACGCAGCCCACATTGATTGAGAGTAGAACATGCAGCCCTAACTCTGATTTTTTGAACACGCAACCCAAATTGATGGTGAACACGCAGCCCATATTGATTGAGAGTAGAACACGCAGCCCTAACTCTGATTTTCTGAACACGCAGCCCAGATTGATGGTGAACACGCAGCCCACATTGATTGAGAGTAGAACACGCAGCCCTAACTCTGATTTTCCGAACACGCAGCTCGAATTGATGGTGAACACGCAGCCCACACTGATTGAGAGTTGAACACGCAGCCCAAACTCTGATTTTCCGAACACGCAGCTCGAATTGATGGTGAACACGCAGCCCACACTGATTGAGAGTTGAACACGCAGCCCAAACTCTGATTTTCCGAACACGCAGCTCGAATTGAAGGTGAACACGCAGCCCACTCTGATTAAAAGTTGAACACGCAGCCCTAACTCTGATTTTCTGAACACGCAGCCCAGATTGATGGTGAACACGCAGCCCACACTGATTGAGAGTTGAACATGCAGCCCAAACACTGATTTTCCGAACACGCAGCTCGAATTGATGGTGAACACGCAGCCCACACTGATTGAGAGTTGAACACGCAGCCCAAACTCTGATTTTCTGAACACGCAGCTCGAATTGAAGGTGAACACGCAGCCCACTTTGATTGAAAGTTGAACACGCAGCCCAAACTCTGATTTTCCGAACACGCAGCCCGAATTGGTGGTGAACACGCAGCCCACACCTCAATAGTCTTTTAATTTTGAACACACAGCTCATTTTGAACCTACAGGATGCGATGACGGAACTTGTAAAAGTTGAAACAAACTCAGATGTCCGACGTCTTCCTCTTTTCCTTTTGCTTTGAAGTTTGGAACCTATATAGCTTCAGATGGGTTCTGGCTTTGCTGTTCCCACATGACTCAGGTTGAACCCTGCGGTTTTTGAAAGAACAAAATCTTTGTTTTGCACAATGTGGAGAACAACACGGCACTATGAGCGCAAGACAATTTTTTGAAATTAAGAAATGTGTTCTTAACTGGGCATTGAGCCTATGACTGAACACAGCGAAAAAGATTGAACAATGGAAAAGAAAAGGTAAACAACCTAAACGCATCGAGACACACTCGGAATGACTCAAAGCCAGAGTCGAGACAAACAAAACAAAAGACATGACACACAGACGTGTTACAAAGACGAGAGACCTCTCGGTACGTGAGGAGCCAGTTTCTTCAGGTATTGTTTCCCACCCTTTCTCAGTTGTGATTCTCACATCACTCGGCCCTCAAGCTCTGTTTTTGCTGAAAAAGCCTTTTTCCTCACTTCTTCTCTCAGCGCACATCTCTCTATTCTTTAATCTCTCATTTTTTATCCCTCCCCTGGGTGGTTGATGGATGAACAGGAAGTTGCGGGCTCACATCCAACATAATCAACTCGCGGCTTTTTCCTTCGGTGACATCTGTCGATGCGCCAGATGAGGGAATGGGGCATCTCGATCCATTCCAATTCGTGCTTCGCACTCGGCTTGATACCTCGCTGCTTGGAGGATGAGAGAGCTTTCAACCCTTTGTTGTTAACTTCAGTTATCCCCTTTTCTGGCGGGTAGAGTGTCCTTTCTGGCAAGTAGAGTGCTTTTTCTGGCAAGTATGTTGACAATGGGGAAAAGACAGAAAGCCCAACTCAACTGTGCCCCTAGTTCATTATTTCGACCATTTGTTTGTTTTGGTTTTCTACTAAAACAATTTTGCCAACATGAGAGTTAGATTAACACACTTGCTCAATTTTCTGATTTAAAATCATGCAAGTTAGGCTGTGAGCACTGAAAATTTTCCTCTTTTGGGTCCAAGAAATGGTCCAGTTTTTGGAAATTGAATACTTTTCGAAAAGGTTAGTCAACCTCAGTAAAAATTCTCAAAAACTATTTTTGCAAACGACCACTGCTCAACGAGCACGGAACCTACTCTTGAGATGCACAACTTTGGATTCGAAAGAAGATTGCCCCTTGCTTGAGGGGAACTGCATGGCAACGGAAAGTTGCCCCTTGTTTGAACGGCACCACGGCGCATTGAATGGCAACGGAAAGTTGCCCCTTGTTTGAACGGCGCCACGGCGCATTGAATGGCAACGGAAAGTTGCCCCTTGTTTGGATGGCACCGCAGCGCATTGTAGGCAGTCCTCAGAGCGACGAACACAACCAAATCCTCAGATACAGAGAAGACAAAGATGACTAGAACCATCGCATGGACACAATCAAATTGGAAGTGTTTATGGCTGGACTTCAGAATGAAGTTGCCTACGTATCCCAAACATGGGAATCAAGCCTTACGTAGTTCGGGGTTAAGGTACACTCGGGTATTAACCTCTCCTTTTTAGGCTCTAACTTTTGCCAAGACGCCCGTTGCGGGTTTTCGACCTTGCGAGCTTTGTTCTTCTTTCTTTTCAATTCTTTTCATTTCTTTTCCTTTTTTTTATTTTATTTTTTGTTCTTTTCTTTGCATATTTCTTTTTTTTTTCTCTTTTTTGTATTTTTCTCTTGCTCTAACTTTTGCCTGGGTCGCCCTTCCGGGTTTTCGGCCCAGCGAGCCTCTCAAGGGTAAAAGTGTAGCTTTGTCCGTGTCAAATGGTTTTGAGATCCTGAAGTCATCTGAATCCAGGAGAATGGCTGATGTTTTGCTTTGTAAGCTTCTTCTGATGAGATCTGATCTTTTTGGTCTGACTTTCCTGGCCTCTTGTTCGAGGGCTGCTTCAAATCTGGCCACACAGGCCTCACGTCGTAGTTGACCGTTGAACCTTCTGAATTCAAGTTCAAGGTTTGGAAGCAAAAGGGTTGAGTCTCGAGGCTGAGAGCGATCCTAGGCTGCACAATCTCAAGAGCGATTCCACACAGGTCTTCGCAGGACCGCGCAAAATATTTTGCTTTTGAAAATTTTCAAGAAAGCGACAAATCACTCGTGCTGAAGATAGTGTGAAACCAGTCTGGATCAAGCCAAGGTCCTTCTCAGTACTCACGCTAACAAGCATGATTTCATTCATTAAGGGCTTAGCACGCCTCTCTTTCTGTCAAATGATCAAAGTTTTGCAAATCCCGAGGAATTTCTTCCTCTTCGTTTTCACTGCAGTGTTCAAAAAGTTTTGGAAAACTTAGGTCGATGCAATGATTCTGGGGCACAAGAGAGCAGGTGGAATGCACTGCCATTTCATTCAAATCCCGGCACAACTAGCACATGGCAGAAGCAAATGTGAGAGTGTGGAAATCACTGTTGTTTCATTCAAAATTTGTTGGTACAACTGGCTCCCTGGCAGAAACAGACTCAAAACAAAACGAAAAGACAAACACAAAACAAAATGGTGATGCCCGAGGTAACACCCCCCCGGAATCACCCGACTCCTATACAACAGGACTGACTCGATACAACAAGACAGACCCAAAACAAAAGAGACTGACTTAAAACAAAAAGACAGACTCAAAACAAAACAACAAAACTGACCCAATACCCAAGTCAGAAAACACAAAAACTGGTATTTGCATATTGCTCAGAACAGTGCACGCTATACGCCACATCCGAGGTAAACCGCGCGCCGCCCGCAGGCGGTCCAACCCCTGATCACATACTTGCATTATCCTCGAAATCCACCAACCTGGTGGTGACAGACTTTGCCGAGCTTGGAGGGAGGATGACTTCATTATCAATCAAATCTTGCACCTCGTGGCGAAGACGAAAGCAATTGTCGGTGCTGTGACCAGTTTGCTGATGGTATGCACAGTACTGGGTACCATCATGCTTAGCTGGAAGAGGACTCGGGAGAGGCCGAGGCTCGAAGGGTTTGAGATGCCCTTTTTTGACGAGGATTTGAAGGGCCTTAGACAAAGGCATATAGAGGGCATGGAAGACTCTGCGACCTCGGGGCGGATAATTCGAGGCTTGCTGACTTTTGCTGGACGCACTCGAAAAAGGGTCGGCAGGTGCTGCTTTGGCTCTCTGATCTCTTCTAGGTGCAGGGTTAGGATTGGAAGGAACTGTTCTGGCACGACGGTCCCCATCTTGATTTTCCTTCTGGCTTAAACTGCTCTCGGCCTGAGTGGGGAAGATGTCATCTACAGTTTTTACAGCAACAGCGAACACCTGCTGTTTATTCAATCCTCCGGCTTTCAAAGCCTCAACAGCCCACAGGAGTTGTTCGTAGGGATCGGTGTCCACCTTCATCTTGTTCTTACCACTCGCCTCGGCTTGGTAGAAGGTTTGAGTTGCTACATCAGAGCGGAGCCCCGTTGTTGTCGACATGCCATTACCGGAACTTGGGATGGCTTAGTTCGATTACAATGCGTCCCAGTAGCGGGGGCTCTTGCGGTATGAAATTTCCAGCATAAGATGCATTTGGCGGCGGAGCCGACATTCCGCAGGCTAGATCCGCCACGGATCTTTGAAGGTCACCAATCATTCGCATCAACTCGAATGTGGTGGGTTCACGGGTTGGAAATAACTGGGGTTCCCAGATCGGATGTGCGGCAGGTGACCTGGGTGGGTGTGGCACTTCACCATCGGTATAACCTTGCAATGTGATTCCTTGGTCCAATGTGGCTGCCATAACCACAATTTCTTCCGAATTTTGCGCCATTACGAGTTTTGCTGAACTGAACAGAGGTGATGTGACTGGTGACTGACGGATCAGATGGACCGGGTTGGTGACTAATGAATCTGAAGAATCGGTGAGCCTTTTCCTGTCTTGCCTCAGCAAAGGGGAACACTGGTTGCTCTGAACCGAGTCTTTGAGCTGAAAGAGAAAACATGCAGCATCTCAGCCCAATCCCACCAATACAGACATGAATATAACTGAATAACTGCATTCGACCACTGATCACTGTTCCCAAAATTACTGTCCCCAAAACTGAACCTGATACCCGCAAGTATAGCTGATTTTCGAAAATACTGAACTGGTGCCCGCAAGCCTAATACCCAAAATACTAAACTGGCGCCGCAGGCCTGATGCCCAAACTCATACACTGATACATGCATTCCTGTAGAGACGCACTCTAAAGCACATAACAGATAAGTGAGAGCCAAAACACCCCTATGTTGGGGTAGGGTTTCCTTGTCCTATTTTGTCAGGAGCTAGGGTTTCACTACGCACACAGCGGTTTCAAACAACCTATAAACGGGTAAGCAACCTGTCCTAGTTTGGAATGGTCACTATGAATCCGAATATGCACTAGGTCGAATGGTCAAAGAGGGTGCCCCGGTAAAACCGGGGTTTGTGTTCCCATACTAGCAGAGCCCACAACCGGTCAGCCTTATGGTCATGCCTTGACAAGACAAGCCTCCGGCAAACCGTTCAGGAATAGCAGATGGCAAACACGGTGTCCTAGGCGCACCAATGCAAATGCAATGCAAAGAAACACACAAGTGTAGTAAAAAACAGATATCATGAGTTCGAGTCAAGTTCTCTAAGTCCCCAGCGGAGTCGCCAGAAACTGTAGACGTCCCCGAACGCCCCGGGAGGAACGAGCTCCCATTTCGTTCATTTTGGGGTCACTACAGCTCAGGACTCTCAAATTTGTCACGGTTCTAAGTCTGAACCAAAGAGTCCAAATCCGGCAAATCGTTTTGAGAAAAAATAGATTTTTGAAAGAAGTACCAAACATGGACTACTTTACCAGATACAGAGTCGCCACCTAAATGTTTTTTAATGGGAAATTTAGGAAACCCTGACTCGGTGCCAAAGGCCACGTGTCCGTCATCACCAAAGTTGCCTCGGCTCGGGAACTTGGGTACGATTGGGGAAGGTCACTTCGTGAGCACCCCCGCTCGCCCGATCAAAGATCGGCCTCTACTAACCGTGATATCTATTTTTGAAAACTTTGTGTGTTCTTATTCCGGTTATTAGCCTAGATTACTATGTGATGCACACAGCATATAATTATAGACTGGGTCGCCCGAATTGGAACAAAACATTTCAAGCTTGTTTATTTGAAAGATGATTTGCTACTCGCAAGTAGGCTTAAAATGCAGATTTTGCCACCCGCAGGTGGGCTTAGAAAAGATGGTTTTGCCACTATCTAGTGGGCTTAAAACAAACAGTTGATGATTTATTCCAATCCAACCAACCCAACCTTCACCCACAGGCATTCAGGCAATTATATCATATAAGCATATAGCCTCGTGGTAAGCATGCTATTCATGGCAGTCACTCGCACGCATGCAAGGATGCTAAAGCATAAAACTCACCGAGTACTCCAAGCCAAAATGGAAACTACATTAGAAATCATGCATGAATCCTAAGTATACAGAGATGCCTAATGCAACACATGCAAGAATGCAAACTATAGCAGGCTCGGCTATTCTCAACATGGCATATGGAATGCTATAACTAATATGTATTCAACTTGGAATTGAAATACAAATGCAGTTAGTATGATACGCCGAGCCCGGTGCATGCAAAACAGATGAATGATGCAAACATGCTGTCATACTGTATGCTAATTGAAACATGCCCTAATCTAACCATCATAAGCGGATAAATAAAAGGGAGAAAGACGTGGGGTTGGAAGACATACAACACACACACGCACACTTATTACAATATTGCCCTCGCACAGAGGATCCAAATAAATATACAGTCCCAAATAAAAGAATATTATAGTCCAAATGTTACAGTCCAAATAATGTACAAATTCCTAATTAATTAATCAAATTAACTAAGAAAGCTGTAAAACTGGCGTGCAAGCCAGGGACTGCCTTGCTTCTGATGAATGATGTATGTTTGGGCTGCCTTGCGCGGAAATCCACTGGGATGCCCCAATTAACCTCTGTTTACACCTTTTCTTGAAATGCGTGCCAAACTCCAGAAAGTTGCTGATTCTTCATTTTGCTGCAACAGAGAGCAGGAAAGGGGCATAGCAATGTATTTTCACAGATATAGGCATGCCTCGATCCTCGTGCCACCAATCACGCATATCGATGCATGATGGCAGAGGAGTCGAAATGTGCAACTTAATATAGAATGAATGCACGTGTAAACACAACAAGAACCTAACTCCATCATGGATAATCCGGAGTGTCGGTGACTGGGGATGGAGACACGTTCCGTCACTCGGAGTACAAAACGCACCTCGTTTCCCGTGCCTGGGCTAACTCCTATCCCGAACACGATGCAATATGCATGATATGCATGAATGCAACCAAGATACGGCCTAGCATGCACAATGCTATGAAAATGAGATGTCTCGAAATGCGTGCACACGGGCACGCAAACCAAGGAAATGCATAAATGCGATCTAAGATACAACCTAGTATGCACTATGCTGTAAAAATGAGATGCCTCAAAATGCGTGCACACGGGCACACAAACCGAGGAAATGCATAAATGCAATCTAAGATACAACCTAGTATGCACTATGCTGTGAAAATGAGATGCCTCGAAATGCGTGCACACGGGCACGCAAACCGAGAAAATGACATACGCAATGCAAATGACATAGAAATATGATATGGGCTTACACTAACATGAGAGAGCCTCAACCACACTCACATAAGAGGCCGATGGATGAAAATGAAGTGCCTCGAAATGCGTGCACACGGGCACGCAAACCGAGGCAATGGCATATGCAATGCAATGGCATGGAATGGCATATAGAATGCAACATGGACTTATACTAACATGAGAGAGCCTCAGCCACACTCACATAAGAGGCCGATGGATGAAAATGAAGTGCCTCGAAATGCGTGCACACGGGCACGCAAACCGAGGCAATGACATACGCAATGCAATGGCATGGAAATATGATATGCAAACATGCCAATGGAATTTCAGCACTGAAATATGGGGGAAAACAGCCCCGAAATGAGGCGAAAACACACCCGATGCATGGAATCTCTCCCGAAATGCAAATTAGGCGCATAGAATGAACTACAGCTATACAAAGCATGCATAATTGGTACATGAGATGAAAAGACAGAAGCAAGGCAGCCTCAAAATAAGCATTTTTTCAGTTTATGGCATGGCCAAACAGCAAACAAAGATAGGGCAACAATGGCATGCAAAAATGGCCCTAAACATGAGGTAAAGAAGCAACTCACAGTTTATGACCCCAAACAGGTTAGGGCCCTTCAACAACATTGAAGAGGGGCCCAAAATAAGCACATTTACAGTTTATGGCAGGCCCGAAATCAGTATACAAACATGCTAGAAATGCAATGCAAAATGAGGCTCAAAAGTGGCTATAACACAAAGTATACAAAATATTCATCAAACAGCCAAATACCCTTAATGAAACATGAAGAATGGGCCAGAATAAGGCTATTTTTAGTTTTGTAAAAAGGCCAAAAACAGAAGCACAATGGGCTGCCAAAGCATGCAAAAATGGGGACCAAAGAGGGGATATAACATGAAGTAGCATATGGAGGTCCCAAACCATGAAAGGCCCTTAATAATACATGAAGAATGGACCAAAATAAGACTATTTTCAGTGCTGTAAAATGACCAAAAATCGAAGCATAATAGGCTGCCAAAACATGCAAGAAAAGGGGACCAAAGAGGGATATAACATGAAGTAGCATATGGAGGTCCCAAACAGTGATGAGCCCTCCTTAAATGTTGAAGAAGGGCTCAAAATAAGACTATTTTTAGTTCTGTAAAATGCCCAAAAATGGAAGCATAATGGGCTGCCAAAGCATGCAAGAAAATAGCATTCAAGGAAGATATTGAAGCAAGTGCAAGATGGGGGGCTCAAACAGGGTTGAGCCCTTAATGAAACAAGAAAATAAGCTAAAAAAAATGACCTTTTCAGTTTTGGTCGGAGCTCAAATCAGTAAGCCCGTATGGCTAAGAAAAGATACCAAAATAAGCTCAAAAAAGGAAAAACACTACTTACCCTTGAAGGCTTGACTTTGGTTGCCTCTTGGCTTGAGTTTGTGGTTCCTTAGGCCTTGGAGAACACCTTCAAACTTCTGGAATGGAGGATGGAAGGGTGGGGGTTGGTGGTGTAAAAGAAATGGTGGTGTAGGACTTGGAGGTTTTTCAAGGAAATAAGAGAGATGGAGGGAGATTTGTGTATCAAGGCTTGAAGACCAATTTTTCTAACCTCTAATACCAATGCTTGCAGCTGGTTATAAGGACCAAAAGGAGGGGGAGCATGGAAGGAAAGGGTGGGGGAAAAGGACCAAGGCTTTCCCCCACAAAATATCCCCCGGATACAGATGTTTCTGGGGAACAACGGCTATACAGCTGTAAAGTGCCAATTGAGAGGATCATGGCCGGCCACCTTTTGGAGTTGCAGGTGGCCGGCCAGCCACCCCTCCTAGCCGGTCGGCTAAGGGTCAAAAGGGTCAAGTTCAGTTAGTGTCCGGCCACCACATAAAGATGTCCTCCCATGCCTTCTCATCACAACCCTGTGATTCGAATTTGAAAACTCTAGAACAGGAGAGAGAACAAGCCATTTTTAAGAGGGGTTCAAAAGGGTCAAATTGAATTTCTGGCCGGCCATATGATATTAGGATCCTCCCATGTGTGTACAACACAAATATGTGGTTTGGGTTTGAAGAAAGTGGCTTCAAGGTGTTCAACATTGGCTCGGAAGTGAGAAAAACGGGTGCCGGAGGGCGAAAACGGAATATAACTGGTTGCCAAGATAATTGCTAGCCTCCCACCCTCCAGTGACCTTCCTGGTGATGAAACAGAGGCACCTGCCAAAAATGAATGACAACTGATGCAAAATGAATGTTCGGGGGCCAAAACACGTAGTTCGGGGTCCCGAAAATGGGCTGTTAAGCACCGAAAGTGGCGTTCGGCCACGAAGTGGGTTTCTCAGACCCCAGTGTCCCTCAAAAGGGAGCAAATAAGATGTATGCCAAAATTCAAAGCAAACGGAGATGGTTAAGCGGTCCCGAACCGAGGCACACGGCCAACGGTCCCGAAAAACCGGAAATCGGGCTCCGAAATGGGCAAAATGGCCTACGGCCACAAAATGTAGCCCACGGCCACTGAGAGATGGTCTACGGGACCTCTCCCTCCCTTGAAAAGAAACAGAGAAAACCGAGTCTGGTTCGCAAACCGAGGCAAGGAAAAGAAGAGGGTTCGGAAGTCCGGAGGCAGGGCTCACGGCCGCGACTCTGAGACTTCTGAATGAGCACATTATGAAATATCACCAAGTGCTCAATTGGTGACGTCTGAGTCTCAAGGTCGGTCAAAAATGGGGTGTCTACAGCATCTTTTTTACTTCATTTTCTTATGTTTTCTCTTTTCTTTTCCTTTACCTCCACAACCCATGATCCAAAAAAAGGGATTAATCTCATCCTGGTTATATGTATGTATACATGACAGGTTTGTCACAATTTGTATAATATTCTCAGCATGAGCATTTGAGGTAGTCTGTAGCTAGACCTGCTCGAGGTGTTTCAGTTACTTCTGGTAACTCTAGATCGGCCATTTCGAGTAAAACACGAATTCGATGGACTCAAGATCTTCATGACCGCTTTGTCGAGTGTGTAAATCACCTTGGTGGAGCAGAAAGTGAGTAGCTTTGACATGACCCCTTTGTGCAGGTATAGAAACAACTATTATTAATTGATCATTAACCTTTTTTTTCAATCAAAATTTTAGAGGCAACACCGAAGGCGATATTGAAGCTAATGGACTCAGAGGGGTTAACCATCTTTCATGTGAAAAGGCATTTGTAGGTACTAATAACATTTTAAAGAACTTTGTTGTTTAAACCCTGTTTGGTATCTCTGATGTTCAAAATTCAAAAATTTGAAATGGTCAAATAGCATTCGACTACTATTATTCAAAAACTTGAAATTGCAGAGAGGAAGTATGATATTTTTTAATCAGTGAGAATCACAAAGGAAAAAAAAAGAGTTGCTCCTCATGCGATTAAGAGGGAGGCTTGTTCTGTCCATTTTCATATTTATCTTGTTTGGTATTTGTGTTTCAGATGAGTATATCCTACCTTGTTCTATCTATTGCCTAGGCCTGTTAATCCTTTAAGCTTTATTTTCTTGATTGTTGCAGAATATTGATTGCACGTTTGGAGTATTAGAGGGAGACTTTCCAGATAAAGGAAGGTGATTTTCTGACTTTTGACGCTCTGGTATTTTTTGTACTACATGTTTGGTTGTGTGATAATTATGTTTTTTTTCTTTTTTTCTTCTTTTGAAAAAATAACTATGAGCTTCAATAATGGGACTACATTTATTCAGAGACAAGCTGCTTAATGCGTGGGGCGAGTTATCCGTTCAAAGGCAAATTATGGGATGATGATTTTTGCCGACAAAAGGTATTCTTTTTATGGAATTATTAATACTGGTCCTGCTTCATGTATTCAGCCCTGGGGTTTTACCTATTAGTCAAAGATATTCTGTACCTCAGAAGTGTAACTAAATAATCAAAAGTTCATGACAACCACATCCATGTTTGGCATTTGATTGCTAAAAGTAGATTCTGCACTTTTTGTTAATTTAGATTGGTCTGCTTATTAGCTTCATCTATCGATAAATAATTCTAAAGTACTAAATATAGATAGCTTGCCAAGCTAAATGGAAGTTGTAAAATTATTTTGACTGAACAGTCTACCAGTGTCATTGTTGGCCATCCAGTCTGTGGGCAACCAACAAAAATGTAGGGAGGATATTATTAAGGAACATTTGATGGAAGAAACCTTAGTGCCAAATGCATGCAAGCTGTAATTTGCTATTCTTAAGTCTATTGCTATTTGCTAGTATGTAAGGTACTGTCTACCAAAAAATTAAGGCATCAAGTTTGTAAAGCATGTTAACTAGATTTTGTTTCATCGTGGCAATGCCTGGAGGATTCACAGTTAACCATTTGTTTGGAAAATTAACTTGTCATTTTTGGGAATTTTATTCCTTCTATGTTCTGATGACCATCTCTAATTTGTTCAGGTACAACCGTCATGACAAATGTTCTAAATTGCCTTGATGGATACTATCACATTTACGTGATGCTCACCTAAACTTGAGTAGTGATATGCTATGCATATAGCACGAGAGGTGTGTGCTTATAACTATGCAGTTCTTATATTTTTCACAGGGAATGCTTGCAGGTCTATGTCAGTATACATGAGGAACAGTTCTAAATAACAAGGAAATGTGATTGGGTTCCCCTTGCAACTGATTCCTCCGTGGAATAATTTTAAATGCAGAAATAATGACTGTTATGAAAGCTAAAATTGAGGCCAGATGGGGTAACAGGACCATTTTTCTGTATTGAAAAAGGACCAATTTAGGTGTTAGATTTCACTTTTTTCCTTTATTACATCTAAACTAGAACTTCAAATATTAGTTATTCTGAAATTCAGTGTTGGAAGCTTAAGATGGCTTTGACTAAGTGCAAACTGACAATTTTAAATTCAGTAGTGTTGAACTTGAGTGTATTATTATTGTTTTATTCTTCCATATGTGCAGTTTTTACGGAAGATGGCACAACCATACGATAAGAGTGAAGGTAGTGATAAGAAACCCCTATTGTCAAAAGAAGACTTGGAGAAGATGGGCAATGGCGGTCTTGGGGAGATGTTGTTTTAAAAGAATTATTCTGTCTTTGAGCAATATTTATATGATGGCTATAGCCGGTGGTTGGCCTTGCAGTTCTCATGTTAACAAGGAGGTCGTGGTCAGCTAAGCAGCATAAACTCTTTTTTGTTCTCAGGAATGCAAGGAGTAGTTTTTTGCTAAAGAGGGAAAATATCCATTTTAAATATTAGGGTAGACTAGTAGTTATATTTTTGGATACACTAGTAGTTATATTTTTGGATACACTAGTAGTTATATTTTTGGATGGGTGTGTATGGAAAATATTTGGTAGACTACTAGTTATATTTTTGGGTTGATGCACACGGATAAAAATTTAAAACATAATAACAAATACTTGTTATGTTTTAAATTTTTATGTTAGATGAATGTGTAGTTTGGAATTACTTGTGGATGAAAACTTATAATAGTTGTTGGCTTTAATTAAACAGGTTCAGAAATGGTTGATATATGTATTTTGTTGAACATTCATGATTTAATTTATTTGTTGGTTTGAATGATTCTTGCAAATTACAGATTATATTGAATAAATTGGATGAATTATTATAAATTACAGGTTTATTTTGATGGATGTTGGCGACCAAATTTTGGTTTTGTTTTTCTAGTTTTGGCGACCAATTGATTAGTCGGGAAAGATACGTTATACTTTTGTCGACTAAATAAAGTAGTCGATGTATCACCAAGCACATTTGGCGACTAAATAATTAGTCGTTAAAATTATTAATTTTGGCAACCAAAGGATTTGGTCACGAATAGGTCTATTGCTGACTAAAGTTTTAGTTGCGCAAACATTTCTTTTGGCGACAAACATGTTTGGTTGTAGAATATGACAATTGGCGACCAAACAATTTGGTCGTGGAATGTGACAATTGGCGACCAAAATTTTTTGGTCGTGGAATGTGACAATTGGCGACCAAAATTTTTGGTCGTAGAATGTCATAATTGCCGACCAAAATTTTTTGGTCATGTAATGTCCCAATTGGCAACCAAACTTTTTTGTCGTTGAATGTGATAATTGGCGACCAAACTTTTTGGTCGTGGAATGTGACAATTGGCGACTAAGATATTTGGTCAGGAAAATATCACTTTTCGCGACCAAAGTGTTTTAGCGACAAAATGGATTAGTCGCAGTAATGATATATTTAGTGACCAAAAACTTAGTCGGCAAATCCAACTTTTCCCGACCAACCAAAATTTTGGTCGCGAATTACTTTTGCCGACCCTCAATTGGCGACCAAAGTAGCGACCAAAAAAATTGGTCGCGGATAACTTTTGCCGACTAAAAATGGGCTTTTAGCGACCAATTTTTTGGTTGGCAAAGGTGTTATTTCTTGTAGTGCATGTCTCATCTTCATTCTATCTTCAAGATCACTCTGTTATTCTACCTTTATCCCCTCCATTCTTTGTTCTCACCCACCCCATTCCCTCTTTATCTCTCTCTCCCTTCCTGTTCTTCTTCTTCCATACCCTCGCTCCCGAAACTGCTGCTCTCCAGGTAAGATCACTCTGTCTTAAAAGAGACCTATTGAGTTCCCCCTCTCTCTCTCTCTCTCTCTCTGTTGAATTCGATCTAGGGCTTTCACTTTACTTTCTCGCGATTTCTTGCTATCACTCTGTTCTTGCTTTCAATTGATCTCACAAACGATTTCCTTTCAAATTTTCCTTTTGCCGAGCTTTGATTAGGTTTTAACTCAATTGTAATTGAAGATTTGAATGAGAACGACCCGCCCCAGTCAAGATCGCATGGTAATGTTTAAAAGCCGTTAATAATGAGGACGATAAGATTGAGGCAGAGAGCTGATGGGTCAAAAGAGGCGTCTAGGATCGGTGGTTTTAGTGGTCGTTGCTTCATTGTTTACTAACCTCATTCTGTAAGTGAAATTTATGAAATTAAATTTTCATTTTTACGGATTATATGTCCTGTTCTTTTGTATATGTCCTGTTCTTTTGTATTTCTTCTCTTTCATATATCTTTCCATTTTCTTATGTATATTTTTTGATCTTATGGAGTTGTTGACTGGTGATTACATGTCTCCATTTAGCTCAGCACATATTAATTGGTCGAACGGTCATACTAATATCCTATGTTTAGCTCACTTTTTGTTTTTATTTATTTTAAATTGTAATTGCGTTCTCAGCAAAATAATAAGCATGAATCAACCTTAGTTTTTTATTTTATTTTGTTTGTACTATAATGATATTCTGAAGTATCATGTTTAGTTGCTTTGCCACTGAAGTAAAAAGAGAATTGTTAGGGAAGAAAAAAAGACAAAAAAAAAGAAGCTTAATGGATGTGTCATTAGGTGGTTGGTGCCGTGATATTGTTTAGTGAGATGATAAGAAAATTATCTCCGCTTATGCTGAAGCTATTCCTATTATCCAGTTAGAGTCGGTTTACTTTTTTTCAAATTATGTTTTGGATGCTCTAGGCCTTTATTTATTTTTTATTTGTTTTATTTTTTCAGAAGTTGTTGAATTTGGCCAATTACGCATCATAGTGGTGACCTGTTTTTTGGTTTTACATGTTTACTTATTGATTCTGACTTCTGTAACCTGTATCCGATGTTTTACCCTTGGGGAATATGATTGCCAGAGAGCTAGCTGACCTAGTAAACTGGTTGCAAAATTTTTGTATAGAGATTGTTGAAGCTAGACACCTACCAAAATAGCTCCCTTTCCTTTGTGTGCGCGCACGCCCGCTCGCACTCACACTCTAGCATTACCTGTAAGCTGATTGTACTGAAAATAGTTAAATGCTGCTTTGACTGCTCAAATTTAAGTTAAGAGATGAGATTTTTTTCATTATTATGAAGTTCATGTCCATGGTACCAAGATCTTATTGCAAATAATTTTCTTATATTGTTCAATGATGACCTTTATTCCTAGCAATTTTTTAATCCTCAGTTTTCTCAGCAACCAGAGTTTAGTTAGTGTCAAGATTTATTTATGGTTTAGTATTTTATTGTAAAAGGCTGTTTCAATTTTCGTGCTTTAGACCCCCATTCTAAGCAGTTTGCTTTCTGATTAAATGTGATGACTATGGACTTCATTTTATCATGTTTGATTTCTACCTCCTCCTCCATCATATAACAGAGTAAAATTGATTTGTTAATTAGGTATTATCTGGATATCACCACCACCACAGCCATTGTCATCGTCTTTGCTTCGAACCCCCTCCGGTACCTCTCTCCCTCTCTCTCAAACCCCGTGTCTCTGAGGTTTAAATTGATGTCTATGTACTTCGTCAATCTATCCAAATAGAATCTATATCCAAATAAAATCTCCCTCTCTATCTCTGCTTTTTAGCAATCAAAGCTTATTTTAGAAAGTTTGTTGAAAATTAACTTTTTAATTTTTTTAAGAAAACATATATAAAAAAAAATAAAAAATTAATGTGACTGAAAATAAATTAGAAGTCAAAAAATTAATATTATAATTTTAACATTATTTACACCGTGTCTTGAGGCACGAGGATACGCTAGTATATATATATAAAATATAAAAGTAGTATTTCTTCCTTTATTATGTATCACATTCTAAAGGCATATATATATATATATATGTATATATATATTTTAAAAAGTCACATCATTATTTTTTTTATTTATACATAAAGTTTTATACAAAATTAATTTCAATTATAGTAACTAATTTAATATGGATTTTATTTGAGAAATATTTATTTTTCACATATTTTTCATTGTGTATTTAGTTTTGTCGTTATCAAATTTATTTTATATAGTTGATATTTTAAATTAATTACTATGATGTTTGAAAAAAATTATTTCGATGTACAAATAAATTAATAAATAAATAAGATAAGATGTGCTTAATTATGTGCATCGCACAGATTAAATTAGTTTGATTTATATTTTATATCTATCATATTGATATCTTAATATTAATTTATTTTAGTTATTTATTTAATATGAAATTATTTTTTACAAAACATTTATATTTAATTTAAATTTTAGAAACCTATATAAAATATGTATGAATAATTCAAAAAGCATATTAAAGAATAAAGTAATACTCTACATAATTAATTTATGTATTTTTTTTCTTAATCCAATCACAATATATTTATATTTAATTTTATGATTCCATTTTTACATATTTTTATTTTTCAAATAAATATAAAATAAAAATAAAATTAAATAGTTAGAATCACTTTTAGTTTTATAGTACTAATTCTCTTTCTAATTGAATTATTATTTTTAATATCAAAATGAGTATTTATTTTACTATCTTATAATTTAATATATATCATATAAAATCATTAATTACACTTTTATAGCACAATAGAACTAAAATGATCAAAATAAACAAATAATTTAACTAAATTTATTATATAAGTATTCAAATAACGTTTTTATAGAATGATAGACTACGATTATTAAAATAAATAATTTAAATTATAAATTTATTTTAAATTAAAATTATTATTATTCTTTTGTAACACATATCATAATATAAAATATCATTACATTAATTAAAGTTAACTCCATTATGATTTTACGTCGGACATCATATTTTTAGAAGTGATTTACATATACGTGTATTGTCCAATTTGATATTGATTGATGATCATGATTGATGATCATGATTCCAACCAAATTTGGTTGGAATCATGATCATCAATCAATATCAATACAAACAGATGTGAATTTTAACTGATTCCCTTTCATGATGATGATCATGATTTGAATTTGTAATTTTTTATGCATCAATGTAAATAACATTTACGATCTTACTGATATAAGCATAAATCTTACTTTTGAGACAATCCACCTTAAGCACTTTTTTTGTATAATAAAATATACTTAAACATTGTCATATAAAAATATTATAATAGATCATAATCAAAGATCACTTGAAACATAATTAAAGATCCGATGCACCATTTCTTTTTTTTGTTTTTTTTGTTGTTGAGAATATGGAAAACATTTACTAATAACAACATATAATAAAAAAACATAAGAAAGTAGTCAAGACTTTCTTCGATTAATAGCTATAATAATACACCATGAGTTATAACCAAATCATAATTTGTATATTATAGACTTTTTTGATGTTTTTATTTTTTTTAGAAAAAATATTTTGATACAAGTGGAATTTATGATTTTTGATAAATTTATTAATTAACACAACACAAAAATTTTCATTAGTCATTAGTAAATCTGTTTGTATTTGACTTTCAATTATTAAAATTTTCTACACATAAAGTAGATTCAAAATCAATTTTGCATTTTAAAAATAAATTCCCGTGCATCACACGAATCACATAACCAAACCAAGCCTTAAGTCTCATCAAATGGGGTCGGCTACGTAAATCCTTCTTCTTCACGCGGCCCTATCAAAGGCCATTTCATTAGTCAAATTAAGTAGATTCATATCTCTATTTAAAACACTAGTTAACGTTAATCTAGGCCTACCTCATCCTCTAACACTTCCATCTATCGTTACAGCATCGCATCTCTTCACTACTGCCTCTGTTGGTCTCCGTTGAATATGACCAAATCATCTCAAACGATTCTCTCTCAACTTATCTTCTATCGGTGCTACTCCTACCCATTCCCGAATACACTCATTCCTAATCCTGTCTTGTCTAGTCTTACCACACATCCACGTTAGCATCCTCATCTCAGCCACACTCATCTTATCTACATGTTGTTTCTTGATTGCCCAACATTCCGTCCTATACAACATAGCTGGTCTAATAGCCGTTCTATAAAACTTACCTTTTAGTCTAGTGGGTATTTGTTTATCGCACAATACCCCAGACGCACTTCTCCACTTACACCATCCCGCCTTAATCCTATGGGCCACATCTTCATCAATCTCTCCTGCTGTTGTGATAATCGACCCTAAATAACGAAAATGTTCACTCTTAGGCAATTCTTGGTTCTCAATCTTCGCTTCTCCTCTGCTTTCATTGTTACTGTTACTAAATTTACACTCCATGTATTTTGTCTTAGTTCTGCTTATCCGGAATCTTTTAGATTCAAGAGCTTTTCTCTAAATCTCTAACTTTGTGTTAACTCCTTCTCTAGTCTCATCCACTAGCACAATATCGTCTACAAAAAGCATGCACCATGGCACGTCATCCTGAATATTTATCGTCAACTCGTCCATAACTAAAGCAAAAAGATAAAGACTTAAGGTAGATCCTTGGTGTAACCCTACAGTGATAGGAAATTCATTTGTCTCTCCAGCTGGCGATCTAATAGTGGTCACCACCCCTTCATACATGTCCCTAATCACGTCAATGTAACCTTTTGTCACCCCTTTCTTCTCTAACACCCACCATATTATATCACATGAATCACATACTAGTTAATAATTAAAGTTATAAAATTTTAATGAATGTAAAATTATTTTTTTAAAAATACATTGAATTGCAATTGTCCCTTATATATATATATATATCTATATAAATTTTTTTTATGCCATAAATATAGGAAAAATTTACCTATAAATCCCATCTTGAGGGAAAATAATCCGATTAGTACCAAGCATTTTTTTATAGATCAATTAGTTCAATTGATTTTGAAAAAGTAGATTTAATATATTATTTAAAAATTAAATTTATAGTTATACCCTTATTTTTATTATTATTATTACTTTTTTCTTTTGTATTAGAAAGGTAAGATACACACTTGATGGTAATCAAATTTGGAATGAATGTTTATATGAGAATATTTTTTATTTTGAATGACTTGAAATGTAAGATTTTTCAAACATTTACAGAGAGTATAAAAATGACTTGAAATATGAGATTCTTCAAACATTTCAAAATGATATGAGATTTTTCAAATATTTCAAAAGGAGTACAAAAACTCCTCAGTAAGTTTTGAGAAAACGTATAATTTCAATATGTAACACTTAAACGTAATACTCTAATGTAACACTTCAAAAAAACTTCTTAATATATATTTTTTCAAACGCAACACTTAAATGTAACACTTTGCTTAGTGTAACACTTCAATGTAACACACACAAAAATTTCCTAGCGTACTTTTTTCAAACGTAAACTCTAATGCAACACTCCAAAAAAAAAAGGATGTGTGATTTTTCAAATCATTCTAAAAGGGTGTGGAATTTTTCAAACCATTCCAAAAAAAGTACAAAAATTCTTTAGTAAGCTTTGGGTAAATGTATAATTTCAAACTGTGAGTGTTACATTTTGAAAAAAAATACATTTAGTAGTTTTTTTAGTATTTTTATGTGTGTAACGTTGGCGTATTACGTTTGAGATTATATATTGATTGAAGTGTTATGTTTGAGAAAAGTACACTAAGAAATTTTTCTTGTATGTTACATTGGAGTATTACATTATTGGAGTGTTATATTTTTATTCGTATTGTGAGATTTGTTCTAGAAAGAGGTAAAAATCCAAAACCTCTATAATGTGAATTGCCGTATAATTTTTAAAAATTAAATCCAAACGTATAAGTGACTGCCTTTTTTTTTATAATTTTCACTTTAACGGGACCTTTGAATTTGTAAGAAAAAAAGAAAGACTAATTAGTTCACAAGATCACAATTTAAAATCCATGGTGTTTCACCCTAAATAGAGTTGCAAATTATGAGCTGAGTGCTAAGCTCTTTAAAGCATAATTTAGGCTTCCTTTTGAAATCAGTTAAAAAATTAATTTATTAATTAATCAAAATTATTATTTTTTAGATTAGGTGTAAAATCATGATTAAAATATGACCTATAATTTAAGGTAATTCTATCTTAGATCATTTTTTTTTATACATAAATATATGTAACTATTCATTTCATAATGTTAACATAAATATATAATTTCTTACATATGTTCAATTTTTTTTAACAAATATACATAAAATATGTTCACACGCTCATATTTTTATTATAAAAAATACTTACAAATAAATCATATCTTATTTTAGGAAATTCGTAAGTTAACCCTAACGTATTAACATAGAAATCCATTCCAATCCAAACTAAATTAAAAAGTCTATAATGTATTAACATAGAAATCCAATCCAAACTAAACTAAAAGTCTAGAGCGTAAAATAATCCCCCTGATAATGAACAAGTAAACAACTTCCAATTTCAATCTCCTAATAATGCTTCCATACCAAGAAACTCAAAACCTTATATATATTTACTATAAACAAAACAACACCACTTATCAGCAAATTCTGGAGAGAGTGAGTGAGTTTCTTTGAGAGTGAAAGAGAGAGTTTTGCCATATCTACTATAAACAACACCACTTATCAGCAAATTCTAGAGAGAGTGAGTGAGTTTCTTTGAGAGTGAAAGAGAGAGTTTTGCGGAGAGAGAGAGAGAGTGAGTCTTCTTGGAGTGTAATGATGTGGAAGAGAGGGAAAATATTGGGAAAGGGTGGTTCTGCAATGGTGTATCAGTTGTTTCACCCACAAGAAGTAATGATCTACTACTACCTTCTCACATGGCTGTCAAATCCGCCCGTCAATAACTCCCAATTGCTTTACATCAAAAGAGAGTTGTTCAGTTAGTTTGAAGGTTGTCCTCACATTTTTTGCTATTTTGGGGACGGCGTTACGATCGAAGATGGAAAGCAGTGGTACATCTTGTTGGAGTATGCCGCTAGTTTGGCTGATCGCATTCAAAGTTACGACGGAGGACTACCGGAGACCATAGTTCTAAGAACCGGCCGGTACACTGCGTATCGGCCGATACGTATCAGAAAAATAGGGCACCGCGACGGATATAGGCCGGTATACCGCTAAGATTGAAAATCACAGGAGAATCGGCCGAGTCTCGATATGTATCGGTCTGTAACCATTACACAAGCCGCAATGGGCCGATACTTACCAGTTCGGACCGGTACGGGAAGGAAAAAGCTGAAAAACCTATAAAATGATTTTTAAAATTTCACTGCCATGACACCCGATTCCCGATACGTACCAATCGATACAACCGATACCGATACTCCGCAATTGATACTATTACGTTATCCGATACTGCGATTTAGAACCTTGCTCGAGATTGAGGTAAGACGATACACAAATTCTATACTTTTGGGTCAGAGTTACATTCAAAACAAGGGTTATGTTCATTGTGATATCAAGCCTCATAATATATTGTTTGTGGAGGAAAATGATGACTTGTCAATGGATTTGAATGGAAAGAGGAGGAAAAGGGTCCAAGAAAGTAGTGCAAAGATTGCTGACCTAGGGCTTGTAAAGAAGGCTGGAGAAAGGTTGACAGAAAAAGGAATAAAGCTAGGAATCAGGGGCACTGTATATGGCACCAGAGTCCATTCGCTATGAAGATTATAAACCAGAAGCAGACATATGGGCATTAGGGTGCAAGATTTTAGAGTTGTTGACTGGAAAAGAATCTTGGAAGTGCGACCGGAGTACAGAAAGAGTAACTATCTTGTTTAAAATAGCAAGTACACAAGAAATACCTGAAATTCGGAGTGGGTTCTCAAAAGACGCTGAAGATTTTTTGAATAAGTACTTGGTTAGGGATCCCAAGTCACGGTGGACTGCCAATATGCTCTTAGGCCATCCCTTTGCTTCGGTTGGAGATGGTGTTTTACTGAGAGTATCGTGGACGAAAGAAACAGAGTTGTTCATCCAAAAGCAGTATAAGGTATTCTTCATTCATCATTCATGAGTACATTCAATCTTCCTAAACCTTATTTGCTCACGTCAAAGTCAGCATCAAATGGACAAGTACCTAATAATTGCACGGCCACAAGACATTCGGATGATATTGTTTCTCAAGACCTCGGTGAAATTCACGCTTGTAAGGTGCAGAAAAGATTAGTGGAAGATGCCAAAGAAGGGCTGTCTACAAGAAGTTTTGATTGGATGTGGCGGTAATGGGGTATCAAGAGGATTTTCAATTAAGGTTTAATGGAGCATGATTGTTGTTGCTTCAAGTCATCTGTTGTGAGAATGTCCCAAACTCGACCCAGATAATCCTATGTACAAAGTAAGAGGGAGGGTTCATCGTATTCTCTACATTCATAGTAAAATTCCTCTGCTGTTTTTTGTCCGTGGATGCAGGCTTACAACCAAATCACGTAAATCATTGTGTGCTTGTGTGTTTGTTCTATTTTTATTCTTTCACTTTTTGGTTTAATTGAAGCATAGGCTTTCAAACAAAAAGAAGCCCTTACTTAATCAAATTAACCAATTCCAATTTCCCTGGTTCAATACTTTGGAAAATTAAATCATCCCTAACTCTCCACAGTGACCACAACACTACAAAAAAATGGTTTTCTACTTAACTCTTTCCAAATTTGTGTAACTTTTTACAGCACAGGGCATGCCACTCACAAATTATCCATACAGGAAGAAGTTTAGTATATAACTATTTTGGACTTGATCAAAAAATAGTAACAGAGTCCTTGTTAATGAATGTTAGAATAGATTTGAAATCACTACTAAATTTTAAATGTTTGGTAGGAAAGTTTATTGATACATAGCCATAATGAAGCCACTGTAGTAATATACAAATGAAATATCACTAGTAAATTTTATAATTTAGGGAAATTTATTCAAAAGTCCTATTTTGGGAACTGATGGACCATTTGGTCCCACGTTTGGGATGTTTGATTAGCAAGTCCTATACGGGTGTAATTGGATACCACAGAGTCCTATTTCAAATGTGGATGCATATTTGGTGACTGATATACCCTCATTTGTTTATTTTGGAAAGTTTGTTTACTTTTGGAATTTGTGACCCCATATTTCGGGGGATAGGTTGCAAATATCAGTTAGAAAGGGTTTGAATGTAGGAGATTAGGGTTTTGTGCCATTTGTGTGTGGGCTGTGGGTGACGTTTGTTGAAGACGACAAGAACATCTTCGGTGGCATCCAGGTATGTTACAGTCATCTCACGGTTTAGTTCCTTGTATGTCGGCATGTGTAAATGGTGAATAACATTGTTGAATATAATTTCTCTCAATATGATCTAGACGTATTAACAAGTTTTGTGCATTACAATTCACACAACAGCGCATAGTTATGCCATTAGTTTATTGGTTCTATATTTACAATTGAGTGGATTTTTTATGAATAAATGCATTGGCTTGTGCAGATGAACTCTTTTTTCATACTTTTATGTTGTTACCAATCCATTAATATCCTGTATAAACTACAACTGCCATACAATTTTTCCGAACTCGTTGATTTTGTATTTACCAAATACGACGGGCTGTTACTGGGAAGAGTACGGTTATTTTACAAGATTCCTGGATATAACAATTTTGTTTTGCAGAATGATGTTGACATGTAGAATATGGTGTGTCTTGCCCATTCATTCTGGCTACAACTTGTTGATGTGATAATTGAACAACACTCGAGTGGGGGGGGGGGGAACGGGCCATTGTTGGCAATGAGGCTGACATCAGGGCAATATATACTAACAGGGTACGACAGGAAACAACTTGGATGTTGACGACGATGTTGATCTGTTGCCAACATTTTGCCCACACATTGAGAAGACATACCTTTCAGCTACATGGGCAACCGGGTTCACTCACATAGGCCAGCATTTTGAGGGGGGAGCTTCGGATTTCCGTAAAGTGTTATAAAAATACCCTGTGGAATGTGGATTTCAGTTCAAGTACGTAAAAACAGACTCTGTCCGCATAACTGCTGTTTGCGCAATGAAAGAAACCAAAGGTTGTACATGGTATGTTCATGCTCAGTAGTTAGATGCTGTGGGAAAGTGGTTTTAGGAAATACTCTTCTGATCCTAGGGGACGCTCGTGATCCACCGATAGGCACCTGAAAGGAAATAAACACTCCGGTCGGGGGTGCCTGAATTGGCACTCCGACGGACAAGTCAGTCTCTCGTTCTAGATTACTTGTATTCTAAGTTAAACACCACAATTATCACATACCTTTCTCAGTCTGCTATTCCTTTATTTATACTCGTTCCCTGGGCCTTGGGTCCAGGTCCACTTTTCGCTCATTATGTTCATATTTACTCGGCTCCATAGCTCAGTACCTATTCGGCCCATCTACCCTTTATATTCGGCATCCTGATGGTTCTGGATAGAGCCGGGCAATACCTGTCTGTTAAAGTATGCCTCCTTTAAAATTCGGCTCCCACAATTGCCCCCTAAACACCCTTCTAGCATCAGTTAGTCGGCGTGTTTGGTTCCTCATTTGGGGAAATAGAAATTCGGCGGTTAATCCTCTTCTCAATGTATGTTAGGACGCGTACATGCTTTTTGGTCACTGTAATGCCTTCTCGCCTCATTGGTGCTTCTCTCACATTTATTATGATTTGAAGTTTAAGTCCATTCGAACACATACTTTTTCGAATATTTGAACCTTCTGGACCGC
This sequence comes from Camellia sinensis, assembly GCF_055761805.1. Classification (NCBI taxonomy): domain Eukaryota; kingdom Viridiplantae; phylum Streptophyta; class Magnoliopsida; order Ericales; family Theaceae; genus Camellia; species Camellia sinensis. The sequence goes on along the minus strand of NC_138968.1, from coordinate 155,802,071 downwards.
CTATCGGTTTTTCTTCTCCGACGTATTTTCTGCAACTTCTCTCCGTCTTCTTCTCCAAATATAATCCTCCGTTTTTGCAAGCAATAAGTTGAAGAGGGTTTTGACCTCGGCTGACGACGCAGTACTTTTGGACATTAAGACTGCGCTAAAGTATTTTGGCCGTCCAAACGTACAGAAACAAGGCAGAGCCACCATATTCTTTTGAGGTATGAGCCTACCTATACTACGTTCTCGGCCGCAGACAACATTCCGATCCTAACCGACAAACAACACCATTCGGTTTTTATTTTCCCCAGCTTCAAGTCCCTGAGACAGATTGGTCTCGAGACTTCCGATTTGGAGCAAGACTTAGAGCCGGAAGTCGAGGTGGTCGCCGAATCAACCAGGGAGTTCATTACCGAGGCCGAAGAGGTCGACGACGCTCTAAAATCAGCGTTTGAAACTGCCGATCTTAACCAGCCTAACTCATCGTCCATTTCGGGTCGGGTAGAGTTTTCTTTCGGAGACATTTTTACGGATTTAGGGGACCTGCCCAGAGATTTTTCTGAAGGCATGGCTGGGGAAAATCTCACGCAGATGGCGAGAAAGAGAAATGCCGAGCGAATGGCTGCTCGAAAGAAGGCAGAGGCCACTTGTTCTGAGCCTGCCTCGGTTGAATCTTTACAACTCGTTACTGCGGAAGAAACGACTCAAATCATTTTGGATGAGACAGAGAGGGAGGCCGAATAGCAGGTCACAGAAGAACGACTAGTTCGTAAAGAACGGGGCGAAAAACGTAATGCTGAGGGAGACGCAGGCTCGGAGGATAGTCTTGTTGGCAAAAGGCCTCATTTAGAGGAATCCGACGTGGTTGTTCCTTTTGTTGTTTAACTAAAGATCAAAAACATGCCAATCTCTAATGATGCATCCGTCATAAAGGATCCGGCCGTAGCGTTGAGCTTGGCCGCCTCAGTTTCACTACCGACTGATAAGGCCACCTTTCAAGAAGAGCCAAATTTGGAGCTTATAGCGTTCGCTGCCCAGTCTGCCCTTCTGGTATATATATGATATTCTCTTTTCTGCTCATTTGATTTGGTTTGCACGCTATATTGCTTGATGTGATGATCCCAATTTGTTTTGTAGACGGCTGGAAGGATAGTCGAACTAGGCCGCCGGCAGCATGATGCCGTCGAAAGAATTGGCCTCTTAAAGTCTGAAGTTGAAGGTGAAAGAAGCAGGGCCGAGTTTGAGGCGATGAGGGCCGCTATGGAAAATGCGCGAGCCAAAGCGGAAATGGAAAGGGATCAAACTGCTGACCAGCTCAGATCCGAAGCCGAGGATAGGGCGAACGCGAGCGAGGAATCGCTCGAGTTAGCCAAGGAGGCGCTTGCCAAGGCAGAGGCTGAGTTAAAGGAGTTGAAGGTGGCCAAGGAAAAAGCCGAATCCGAAGTTTCTACGGCGCTTGAGGCTGGAAAGAGCGCCGCCTTCAAGGAATACGTAGACGAAGTCCCCAAATTCTAAAATCGGGGATTCAAACATAGGTGGCTCAAAGCCCTTGCTACCGTTGGAGCTACATTGGCCGTGCCAATTCCATACGAGCAAGTGGATGTTGAGCCACTTGAGTCTGATCCCGAGGATTGATCTGGGAGACATTCTAGTTTTATTAAGTATATTAAATGTACATTTTTTGGATTTTCATATGTAAAATGTCCGCTGCCAGCGCCCAGTTTATGAATGAAAATTTTATATGCTCTCAAGTTATTTTTCGTATTGTCTGTTATATGAGTGTATAGTTAGGAGAGTCAGCAGTTAGAACAAAATGTCAAGCATGCGTGAGACGGCAGACTTCATGGCCGATTAAAATTAGGGATCTGATTTAGTCAGAAACAAAATGAATACAAGACTAGTGCTCAGATAAATCGATTCGTGGAACGGCTGGGGCACTCGAGCCGTATAGATTGATGAATCTGCCCTTGCTCCAGTTGGCTTATGAACGTAGAATGCCGAATAAAACGTAATAAATTTTTCACGTAAGAATCGATTCGTGGAACGGCTGGGGCACTCGAGCCGTATATATTGATCTGATTTAGTCAGAAACAAAATGAATTCAAGGCTAGTGCTCAGATAAATCGATTTGTGGACCGACTGTGGCACTCGAGTCGTATAGATTGATGAATCTGCCCTTGCCCCAGTTGGTTCACGAACGTAGAACGCCGAATAAAACGTAATAAATTTTGCACGTAAGAATCGATTCGTGGAACGGCTGGGGCACTCGAGCTGTATATATTGATCTGATTTAGTCAGAAACAAAATGAATTCAAGACTAGTGCTCAGATAAATCGATTCATGGAACGGTTGGGGCACTCGAGCCGTATAGATTAATGAATCTGCCCTTGCCCTAGCTGGTTCATAAACGTAGAACGCCGAATAAAACGTAATAAATTTTGCACGTAAAAATAGATTCATGGAATGGCTGGGGCACTCGAGCCGTATATATTGATCTGATTTAGTCAGAAACAAAATGAATTCAAGACTAGTGCTCAGATAAATCGATTCATGGAACGGCTAGGGCACTCGAGCCGTATAGATTGATGAATCTGCTTTTGCCCCAGCTGGTTCATGAACGTAGAACGCCGAATAAAACGTAATAAATTTTGCACATAAGAATCGATTCGTGGAATGGCTGGGGCACTCGAGCCATATATATTGATCTGATTTAGTCAGAAACAAAATGAATTCAAGACTAGTGCTCAGATAAATCGATTCGTGGAACAGCTGGGGCACTCGAGCCGTATAGATTGATGAATCTGCCCTTACCCCAGATGGTTCATGAACCGAGAACGCCGTATATCAGCAGTTGATGGGGCGATTGGGGCTTAATTCAGTCGGCGATTGGGGCGATTGGAATTGGTACAGGACGGTACAGGATGGGCTATTGGCGTTTCATTATTAATGAGGTAGCCTCGGAGATGTTGCCCTTGTAGGGAATAAATGGGCGTGTACTTCGTGAACGAGGGTCCTATTTACGTGCTAAATGAGCATCTCAATCACGCTCTTTGAGGAAGGCAAAACAAGTGCGAATGTCAAATAAGCTTTTCTTCAATAGCAGAGGTCAAGTGAAGACGCTAGCTGAGCTGGGAGGTGCCATGAATCGAAGCGGTGAACCGTCACGCACGGGCGGTAGGACGTCGAGGGGTCGGGAGAGACACCAATCTCCTCGACGTCGGAGTAGATCGCCTAGAAGGGTTAGCCAGCCACTACATAAGTCTCTTCAATCTCATCTTGGAAGGGAATCCGACGCAACTCCTCATCCATTGAGTTTTGTAGTCTTCGTGGGTAACAGACCGATGACGGAGGCGGATTCCATCATTCGAGACCCAAATGTGGCAGTCGAGTTTGCTCGACAGATTTTTTCGCCCGAAGTTCAACAGTCGATGGTAGGCTGTTCGGACTTCGAAGTGTTTCGTGAAGGCGTTCACGGGGCGGTGAGGGGACTTTACATGGCTTATGAGATCGGTATGCGTCTCCGTGCCGCTCGTCGGGACATAGAACAGAGAGGCGAACGCATTCGGAAGTTAGAAGCTCGCGCCGAAAAGGCCGAGCGCGAGCTGAGGAAAAACAAGCCTGAGTCGCCCCAATCAGCCGTCCCCCCCAACCCGGTTGTCGCAGAGAGGGTTACTCAAAGGCTGATTAGTGATGCGATCGCCGATCGTAATATGGTGAGCATGTTTGCGATCGAGACTGCGAGAAACGTGGCCTATGAAAAGGGCTTTCATGACGGCCGACTGGTCAGAATTCAGAAGACCAAAGAGAAGCTCGCCGAAGAAGTTTGCCGATGTGAGAATCGGCGCTGCCATTCTACCAACGTAATCATTTTTCATTTTTTACTTTTGAAGTCGAGAAGAGTGAGGATGAGGACGATGTCATATAAAAATACTATGTAATTGTGTAATTGCTGCCTGATTGAATAAAACATCCTATTTTAAATGTTTCATTGTAATCTACATTCGGCACACACGTGTTTGCATATGTTTTCATTGTATAAACATTGTCTGGCTTAAGTAGTCATTTAATTCCGAACGGTTACGTGCCGGCTTGTCATGATCGCTTCGCCGATTAGGCTTTGAATTCGGAGACTTGTATCGGTTGGCGTGATGCATCGATGAGGCTCCAAATTCGGAGGCTTAATTGGCCCAAACATGCCATGCTCTAGGGGCTTCGAATCCAAAAACTGTCATCCCATCTTTAATTGCCATAATTAGTCCATTTTAACTCAAAAAAGCCTAAAATTAGTACATCGAATGGCTATGGCCAACATCTATCAGCATCCGTCTTTTGGAGTCCAGTATTAATGACGTTGCTTCAGGGTCACCGCAAGGATTAAAAATAGATTGCCTCAGACTTTTTGCCCTAGTAATTTCACTTACTGTGTTCAGACTTGCTTTAAAACAACTTTGTTGCATAGGGCAGACAAATGTGAATGTCAAATGGAATTTTCCTCAACAGCAGAAGAGGGGCTCGAACCTTGGCTGATCTTGACACTGCAATGAATCGTAGTAAGAAACCCACCCGTGCGAGGGGTGGGGCATTCAAAGAATGAGAAGAACGTTGACCTCCAAGTCATCGAAGCAGATCACCCCGAAGGAAGGAAGAGGCCGACGTAGCGCTACAACCGTTGAATTTTACTATTTTCGTGGGGAATTCCTTTCTTGTCCTCGATCCAGGCCTTGACATTGTCTATGGTGTCAAGGCTCTCGACCTTGAGGATGATTGTCGCGCCGGTGTGAACATTGTGGGTTCAAGCACGGTCAGAACAAAGAATTTCAAACTACGGACGCTCTCTGGGTAGCGGGCGTCGATCCGGCGTTGCCGCTGTACCTTCACGACCACTTCTCCTCTTTTGCCTTCGAAATTTGAGAAGGGTGAGGATGAAGGTGACGCCGTATGAAAGTAGACTTTGTAATGCTTGAACGCGAATTGCATTTTTGTAATTATTGTTTAATCGAATAAAATGTTTTATTTTAAAAGTTTGTATTTCATTGTGAATTTTTGTTAAGCATCTTATTTCGAGTGTTGGCACGTTTTGTTTCATTTATGCCGTTGTGCCGGCTCGAGTTACATTTCCCTGCTCTAATGTGCACTGAGGGCACTCCGAATTCGGAATGTTATTCGGTTTTTGGAAGCTTTATTGACCCAACGGCATTATGCGCCGAGGGCACTTCGAATTCGGAGACTTTATTGGCCCAACGGCGTGACGCGCCGAGGGGGCTCTGAATCCGGAGGCTTTATCGACCCAACGGCGTCATGCGCCGAGGGGGCTCCGAATCTGGAGGCTTTACTTGGCCAATCGTGATATCCACGAAGGGCGCTCCAAATCCTGAGGCTTTATCGGCCCAATGGCGTCATGCGCCGAGGGGGCTCCGAATCCGGAGACTTTATTGGCCCAACGGCGTCATGCGCCAAGGGGGCTCCGAATCCAGAGGCTTTACTTGGCCAATCGTGATATCCATGAAGGGCGCTTCGAATCCGGAGGCTTTATCGGCCCAACGGCGTCATGCACCGAGGGGGCTCCGAATCTGGAGGCTTTACTTGGCCAATCGTGATATCCACGAAGGGCGCTCCGAATCCGGAGGCTTTATCGGCCCAACGGTGTCATGCGCCGAGGGGGCTCCGAATCTGGAGGCTTTACCTGGCCAATCGTGATATCCACGAAGGGCACTCTGAATCCGGAGGCTTTATCGGCCTAACGGCGTCATGCGCCGAGGGGGCTCCAAATTCGGAGGCTTTACTTGGCCAATCGTGATATCCACGAAGGGCGCTCCGAATCTGGAGGCTTTATCGGCCCAACGGCGTCATGTGCCGAGGGGGCTCCAAATCCAGAGGCTTTACCTGGCCAATTGTGATACCCACGAAGGGCGCTCTGAATCTGAAGGCTTTATCGGCCCAACGGCGTCATGCGCCGAGGGGGCTCCGAATTCGGAGGTTTTACTTGGCCAATCGTGATATCCACAAAGGGCGCTCCGAATCCGGAGGCTTTATTGGCCCAATGGTGTCATGCGCCGAGGGGACTTTTTGGTCGGAATGCCCTTTTTAATTAGATTTTGCAGAGGATGGGATTATATCTGCCCAACAAGAATTCTTGCATTTACAAAGGAGGGATATGTACATGGAGAATCATTTTAGAACTGAGACCATTCTCCACAAGTTGGGTTTAATGACCATTCTTGAGTTCCAGGGCCGCAACGTGTTTCTGAGCCAATATGGAATCCTTCCGATGATGACCGTGTTAGTCAAGGATGTTTTGATTCGGTATTTCGGGAGGGGGACAGAATGCTGGTGCAGAGTGTCGGGAACCACAGATTTGCTCAATACCGTGTTGGGTAGGAAAGTGCAACAGCTGATGGTAGGTGCTAGGCACGGCTTGGATAGCATGCAACCAAGTTCGTCCCATGATGATATTATACGGCGATGGGAGCTTGATGACCAAGAATTCTACATCCATTGTTCGAGAGCCGGCTCGAACGGGTAGTGTGATCTTTCCCAACGGATACTCTGGATTCGCGTTGAAGCCAAACAATGGATAGGGAGCCGGAGACAGGTCTGATTGATTGAAATTGAGTTTGACGAAGGTTTCGTAATACATAACCTCCGAAGTTCTTCCTTGGTCTATGAAGACGCGTTCAACGACGAATTGATTTACGTTTAGCTCAATGACCAATGGATCACTATGGGGGAGTGTTACGCCGATAAGATCGGAATCGTTGAAGATAATACTCGGAGCTTCGTGGGGCTGCTTCGATGGTGTGTGTTGCTTCTGGGGGGCTTGAATTGCATGTACGACAAGTGGCATTGGAAGGTCGTATATCATATGAATGATGCCGAGCGGAGGCGAATCCTGTCGAAGGGCAACAGTTTTGATTGCGTTCTTTCGTACGTGTTGCTGAAGCTGACCATCTTGCACCAATTCCTCGAGGTGGTCTTTCAGAGCATAGCAGCAGTCCGTATCATGACCGTGATCTTTGCGATATTCACACCGTCTGTCCTGTCTTCTCGTGTCGGGAGGTCCCACAATTTTGGATGGCCATTTAAAAAACGGAAGATGTTGGATTTGGGACATAACCGAGCTGATTGAATCTGACAGCTCTGTATATTTCTTGTCGGCATGCTTTGTGCGCCTATTATCAACTTGCAGTTGCTCATTTGTTCGGTGTGGGCACTGATCGCTTGGTCAGCAAGAATCTCGTTTCTTATCTCGTTTAGTCCGCTGGCGTGGTTCATGGCTTTGAGGAGGTACGAAACTTATTGGCTGGGCAATCTCAGGGGGGCCGTTTTGGTGGTACTGTGTCTGACTTTAACCCGCAAAGCATTATCTTCTACTTTGCAGTGTTCTTTTACTTTCTTCATCAACCCCCAGACTATTTTGGGGGGTCTTCTGGTCAAGGAATTGCAGAGGGCACTATCTGGGTGTAGTCCCATTTTGAAGGCAGTGATGGCCATGGAGTCATTGCAAGCATCATCTACAAGATTAAAGCATTCCCAATATCGTGCCGAATATTCTCTTAGCATCTCTCCTGGCAGGATTTACATTGCCCAGAGAGAGTCGGCTTGTTTTGACTGGACCTCATTTGTGATGAATCTGGCCCTGAAAGACTTCTGTAATTGGTGGAGGGTTTTGATCGAAGCCGGCTCCAGTTTGTAATACCACCTGACAGCCAGTGGTCCCAAACTGCTGGGGAATATTCGGCACATGAGGGCTTCGTCGTCTGCATGCAATGTCATCGCTTGCTTGTAGTGACGGATATGATCAGTGGGGTCTGACTTGCCATTATAGAGAGTAAATGACAGAGCTTTAAACTTTTTGGGCAAGATTGCCCTTGCGATCCGTCGCATAAAAGGATCATGCTGGTCCTCGTCATCTGAGCCGTTTCTTCTGCGCTTATGCCTTACGCGTGGGCTCTCTTCAGAGGAGCTGGAAGTTGTAGGTCGTCCTTTCTTTTTGGGCTCCGGAGATAGTGAGTCAGAGTCGCTATTAGTGTCTTGTTGCCGGGCTCGAGGGCGTTGACCACCTGCTTTCAAAGGTCGTTCCGGGTCTTGGTGCACGGCTTGTTTGGACTTTGCCACCTCCAGTGCCAAATCCTGACCGAGACGCTCGTTCTTAGTGATCATGTACTCCAACCACTGCTCGTTTTGCTTTTCCTACTCCATGATCGCTTGCGTTGCCTCATGTTCTGGAGTCGAGGGTGAACCGAAGTTCAAAGCGTGTCTTACTGGGTTAGGCTCCGGTCCGTGCGTGTTTGTTGGAGTGAAGTCGTCTATCTGTGTGGTGTCATCAGCGACTATTGGAGGGTCCTCCGTCGCGTCCGCCATGGATGTGCTTGAGTATTCCCACAGACGGCGCCAGTTGTGGGGAAGTGGTTTTACGCAATACTCTTCTGATCCTGGGGGACACTTGTGATCCACCGATAAGCACCTGAAAGGAAATAAACACTCCAGTCGGGGGTGCTGAAATTAGCACTCTGACGGACTAGTCAGTCTCTCGTTCTAGATTACTTGTATTCTAAGTTAAACACCATAATTATCACATACCTTTCTCAATCTGCTATTCCTTTATTTATACTCGTTCCCCAGGCCACGGGTCCAGGTCCACTTTTCGCTCATTATGTTCATATTTACTCAGCTCCATAGCTCAGTACCTATTCGGCCCATCTACCCTTTATATTCGGCATCCTGATGGTTCTAGATAGAGCCGGGCAATACCTGTTGTAGACACTCCATTTTTGACCGTCCTCAAGACTTGGACGTCACAATTGGAACACTTGGTGATTACCCTTGTTTGTGTTCGTCTTGAGTTCCCGGAGGTCTCGGTTGCGCGCCTTGCCTCAGGATCTCTCAACTCGACCGTGTTGTGTCTGGTTTTGCACCAAACACTTGTGTTTTGCCTTGGAGGGGCAGGGAATGCCTTGTGAGGCATCCCCACACATCACCGGCCATGGCTTGAGGCCACCGGCCAGTGATTTTATGCCATCGGCAATGTATATTGCCGGTCGGCACTATTTGTTGCCGGTCGGCCATTTATTTTGCCAAAATGGCAATTTTCAATGGCCGATCACTGTTCATCTACTTTTGGTAGATATTTTGTGCCAGCTGTGATAGCTGGCACCCACCTTTTCTCCCCTCCATACACGTGTATGGAGGGATCTCTCTCTTGACAAGCTTATTTGACAAGCTTTACAAGAGAGAGCTCTATAAGAGAGAGTCTCCTCTCTTGGATTTAGGGTTAGAAAACATAGTTAGAGAGCTCTGGTTTTAGGTTAGGATTTATATATCTATCCTATATCTCTCTCTCTCTCTCTCTTGAGCTTAGTGTGTGTGTTTTGTCTTACTTTTGCTCACAAGCACCCACCATTACACCATCCCTTGGAGCTGAGGCCTCTTGGGGGTTGTTTTGGAGGTTTTGAAGCTGGTTTCAACCTAAAGAAGCTGCTGGAGCTCCATTGTTGAAGAGGATCTTCAAGGGTAAGAAGCTTGCTCCTTTTTACCCCTTTTTTGCATTGTATTTTTGCCTACCTTACAACTGTTTTTGTGTTTAGTATATAACATAAAAAATTTCTGTTTTCAGGCCCTCTAAATAGTTTGTTTAAAGTGTTTTGTGATTTGAGGTTGTTTAACCCCTTTTGAGGCTTGTAAGGCTCCTTTTTGTGCCATTTTGTGTGAGCTCCGGGACCATTGAGTTTGGGCCTCCTCACCACTGAAATCTTGAGGGATTTCAGAGGTGGGGATGGTGCCTTGAGGTCCTAGGAAGGAGAGGGCCACCCCCTCTCCTTGTTGTCCTTGAAAAGGACCATTTTTTGGCCTCTTGAGGGAGCACCTAGCTTAGGCTCTTGTTGACCATGCCTTAGCTATTATTTATGCTTATTTTGCCATGGAATAGCATTGTTTTAAGTTGGTTTAGACACACCATGCATGCTTAGCATACTTGTCTTGTAATGCATTGAAATTGCCTTAACATGCTTTGTGCTTTGAGACTTGTTTCTAGTATGATTTTGGCTTAGCTTTGTGAAGCTTTTATGCATATTTTGGCATGATTTAGGTCTGATTTTGGTTGTTTGGGTCATCCATGACTTGCTTTGCATAGCTACCATGCAATCTAGCTTGCATGCTTTGAGTGTTGGCTCCTCTGCCATGCTCTATTTGCATCATTTCAGTGGTTTGGCACCATTAGTTATGATATTTCAGTCCTTTCCCTATGCTTGTATGCTTGCATTTGATGCTTCTTTGATGCTTTAAAAGCTTGTGTTGAATGCTCCATGTTTGGTCTCTTTTGCATGCTTCCATTTTTAGGATACTTGGATGCCATCTAGGTGTTCCCTTAGCATTGTTTAGGTCTGCCTTGAACATGTTTTAAGTCTTCTTGGCCTTGTGGGGCTTGGTGGGCTTGGCCATGGTTTAAGTCCCCTTGCCTGGCCTCAAGTATTTGGACCAATTGCATGCTTTGTTTGTCTCGTTTGCTTGGTTTAGCACCATCATTAACCTGATTTTCAAAGCTTGTGTGCATGCCATATGTCCATGTTTGCATCCTCCTAAGTGTGCTTGAGAATTGTCTTTTTATGCCTAAGTGTTGGCCCTTGTATACATGCATGTTTGCATGTCATTAGTCCTTCATTTTTGGGCACTTTGGCCATTGTTTTAGGTTAGTTTGAGGGCTGCCTAAATTAGTATAAGTCCATTCTTGCATGTTGTGACATGCTTACCTTGTGTGTTGATTGCATGCTTGGCTTATCACGTGTTGTGGCATGTTCAAGTGACTTTGCATTTGGCATGTATTTCTCTTAGTTGGAATTACCTAACATGTTGCATGCTTTGCATACTTGCATGCTTGAGTAACTAGCATAGTTGTCACATGCCTTGTATGCTTGTTTGCATTACCATGTTGCATGCCTAGTTAACATGCTTAGGTTGCATTGCATGCATGCTTTGCCTCTTGATTATCCATGATTGAGGTTGAGCTCCTCACTTGTTTGTTGGTTTGCATTGCATTTGAAATCAACATGCATAAATTGGTCTCTTGGGCCATCACGCATTGAAATGCGCGATTGATGGTCCGAGAACCAAGGACCATGTCCCTTTGAGTCATAAACATGATAAGGGATATGGTCGGTGCATACATTGCTTGGATTGCATTGCCATGCAAAGCTCAGTTCTCTGCTGCTGTCAAACAGATTCTACAGGAACTTTTTACCGATCGACTGCACAGAGTGCAGACCGGCAATCCATCTATGGCCGATGGATTCATTTTCGGCCGATCGACACCAAATCACAGCCGATGATGATTCCCTCCAGCCGGTGGTGTCTCCCAATGTCCAGGGAAGCAATTTTGAGAATTTGGCAGTCTTCAGAGAAGCAGAGCAGGGAAAACAGAGGCAGCTTGCGCATGGCAGTGGACTTCCGAGCAAGACCCGAGCACGCGTGCATTGAGCTCTCTTCCCGAGGCCATTTTTCTTGCTTTCTTAAATTAATTAATTTGTTTAATTAATTTAGTTGGTCTGTAATAATTAATTAGCTAGGTTAGTTAATTCATTATTTGAGTTGTATTATTCTTTTGGTCCCTCCGAGTGAGGGAGAATTTGTAATAAGTGTGGGTGAGTGTGTGCATGTCTTCCAACCCCCACTTCTTTCTCCCTTGTACTTACCTGCTTTGATGGTTAGTAATAGGTCATGTTTAATTTAGCATTCCTTATGTTATGCATGCGTGCACCATTCATCAGTATTGCATGCACCGGGCTCGGCGCACCATGCTAACTGCATTAGTATTTCAAATCTAACTTGAATACATGCTACCTGTGCATTTCACATGTCATTCATAGACTAGCCGAGCCTACTCTAGTGGTATTCCGTATGTGTTGCATTAGGCATTTAAACATGGACTTGGATCATGCATTGATTGCTAACGAGTTCTTTGTTTTGGCACGGAGTACCGATGTAAGTATTTATGCTTTAGCATCTCGCATGAGTGTGAATGTTAACATGACAGCATGCTTACCATGTGGCTAGATGCTTATGTGTTATAAATTGCCTGAATGCCTGTGGGTGAAGGTTGGATTGTCTGAGTTGGAATAGCTCATTGAAATCCGTGTTTTAGCCTACTTGCGAGTAGCAAATTCCAAAACATTTTTTCAAAACAAACGGATGTGCAATGCTTATTCCCAAATTAGGCAATCTAGTCTATACTTTTGTGCTGTGCGCATAACATAGTAATTCTAGGCTAATAATCGGGATAAGAACACATAACGTTTTCAAAAACGGATATCACGGTTAGTAGAGGCCGATCTTCGGATCGGGCAAGAGGGGGTGCTCATAGCTGACCTTCCCCAATCGTACCCAAGCTCCCGAGCTGAGGCAACTTTGGTGATGACGGACACGTGGCCTTTGGCACCGAGTCAGGGTTTCCTAAATTCCTCCATAAAAAAATATTTAGGTGGCGACTCTGTATCTGGCAAAGCAATCCATGTTTGGCACTTCTTTTCAAAAATCTGTTTCTCAAAACGATTTGCCGGATTTGGACTTTTTGGTTCAGATTAAGAACCGTGACACGAATCGAGTCCGAACTGTAGCGAGGGTCCCTCGCGGGCGTGTCTACAGTTTCTGGCGACTCTGCTGGGGATTTTAGAGAGCTTGACTCGAACTCATGATATCCTGTTTTGATTTCATTTATGTGTTTCTTTGCATTACATGTGCATTGGTGTGCCTAGGAACACAGTGTTTGCCATCTGCCATTCCTGAACGGTTTGCTGGAGGCTTGTCTTGTCAAGGCATGACCATAAGGCTGACCGGTTGTGGGCTCTGACAGTATGGGAACACAAACCCCAATTTTTCCGGGGCACCCTTTTTGACCATTCGCCCTAGTGCATATTCGGAATCCATAGTGACCATTCCAAACTAGGACAGGTTGCTTAGCCGATGCTAAGTTGTTTGAAACTGCTGCGTGCATAGTAAAACCCTAGCTCCTGACAAAATAGGACGGGGAAACCCTACCCCAACATAGGGGTGTTTTGGCTCTCACTTATCTACTATGTGCTTTAGAGTGTATCTCTACAGGAACATACATATCAGTTTGCAAGTTTGAGTATCAGGCCCGAGGGCACCAGTATCAGTGTTGTTGAGAAATCAGTTATCTGCGGGTATCAAGGTCAGTTTTGGGAACAGTGATTCTGGGGAACAGTGATCAGTAGTAGGGTGCAGTTGTTCGGCTACACCCGTGTTTGATCTGTTTGGGCTGAAATGCTGTTTGTTTTTCCTTTCAGTTCAGAGGTTCAGAGAGTTGATACAGAGTAGCTAGTGTTCCTCCTTGCTGAGGCAAGACAGATATCTGATCCGTCAGTCACCGTTCAGTACAGCGGACTTATGATGACACAGAATTCAGAGGAGATTGTGGTTATGACAGCTACGCTAGATCAAGGGATCACCCTGCAGGATGAAACCAATGTTGACGTATCGCATCCGCCCAGGTCGCCTGTCGCGCACCCAATCTGGACTCCCCAGTTGTATCAGGCTCGTGAGCCCACTACATTCGAGTTGATGGGAATGATAGACGACCTCCAGAGATCCGTGGCCGATCTGGCCTATGGAATGTCGGCTTCGCCGCCAGCGGCACCGTATGCTGGGAATTTCATACCACAGGAGCCCCCGCTACTGGGGCGGATTGTGATAGAGCTCAGCCAACCAGAGGTTGTCTCCAGCTACAGCAACGACGTGTCAGCAACAACCGGGCTTCACTCTGATGTAGTAACCCAAACCCCCAATCAGGCTGAGGCCAGAGGCAAGAACAAAATGAAGGCAGATGCCGATCCCATTGAACAACTGCTGTGGGCAGTTGAGGCTTTGAAAGCCGGGGGGATGAACAAGCAACAGATATTCGCAATTGTGGCAAAAACTGTGGAGGATGCTTTCCCCACTCCACCTGAGGGTAGTTCAAGTCAGTCAGAAAATTGGGATAGGCCTCGTCATGCCAGGACAGTTCCTCCTATTCCCAACCCTGCACTTGGGAAAGATCAGAAAACCAAGGCAGTGCCTGCCGACCCTTTTGCTAGTGCGTCTAGTAAGAATGCTCAGACTTCAAAATACCTGCCCCGAGGGCGCAGAATCTTTCATGCTCTCTACATGCCTCTATCTAAGGCACTTCAGATTCTTGCCGAAAGGGGGCACCTCAAACCCCTTGAGCCTCGGCCTCTCCCGAAGAATCTCCCTCTCACACATGATGCTGCTTTGTACTGCGCGTACCACCAACAGACCGGTCACGCCATCGATAACTGTTTCCGCCTCCGCCATGAAGTGCAGGATCTAATCGATAATGAGGTCATTCTTCCACCTACCTCAGCAAAGTCTGTTACCACTGAGCTGTTGGACTTTGAGGATACTGCGAGTATGTGATCAGGGGTTGGACCACCTACGGGCAGCGCTCAGTGTATTTCAGATGTGGCGTCTGGCACGCACTTTTTTGAGCATTTGTAAATGCAGTTTTGTAGCTTCTAGCTTGGGTTTTGAGTCAGTTCTCTGTTCTGTTTTTGAGTCTGTCTCTTTGCTTTGAGTCAGCCTTTTTGATTTTAGGTCTGTCTTGTGGTACCGAGTCAGTCCCGTCGTATAGGATGTCGAGTGATTCCGGGGTTGTTGCCTCGAACACCGTTTTTGTATTTAACCTTTCTTTTTGAATCTGTCTCTACTGTGGAGCCAGTTACATCCGAGAAACTTGAATGAAACAGCTGTGGCTATCTTGTTTCCGTGCTTATTGTTTGTTTTGGGCTAGTTGTGCCAGAGGTTTTGAATGGAACGGCCTTGCATTCTACTTGCTCTTCTGTGCCTTGAGAATCATTGCATTGACCTATGTTTTTCAAAACCTCTTTAACACCGCGGTGAAAACAAAGAGGAAGGAATTCCTCGAGTTTTGCAAAACTTTGATCAATTTGAGAAAAGGAGAGGCATGCTAAGCCTTTAATGAATGAAACCATGCTTGTTAGCGTGAGTACTGAGAAGGACCCTAGCTTGATCCAGATTGGTTCCACACTATCTTCGGCGCGAGCGATTTGTTGTTTTCTTAAAAAATTTTAAAAACAAATGATTTGCGCGGCCCTGTGAAGACCTGTGTGGAATCGCTCTTGAGATTGTGCAGCCTAGGATCGCTCTCAGCCTCAAGATTCGACCTGTTCATTTCCAAACCTTGAACCCGTTCAGAAAGTTCAACGGTCAACCGCCATATGAGGCCCGTGTGGCCAGTTTTGAAGCAGCCCTCGAACAAGAGGCACCAAAGTCAGATCAAGAAGATTAGATCAAAGGAAGCTTGTAAAGCTAGATCAGAAGCCCCCCTCAAACTAGGGGCAAAAATGTCAGATATGCTCGAAGAATCGAAGATGGATTCTTCTGCGAATCATTGCAACAACTGTTCTCCTAGATACAGAGAGGCTTCAACTTCAAAAACCATTTGGCATGGACTTGTTACACTTTTACCCTTCGAGAGGCTCGCTGGGCCGAAAACCCAGAAGAGCGACCCAGGCAAAAGTTAGAGCAAGAGAAAAATACAAAAAATGCAAAAGGAAAAGAGAAGAAATAAAATAAAAAAAAAGAGAAAAAAAAGAGAATGAAAAGATACAAAAATTAGAAAAAAAAAGAAAATGAAAAGAAGCTCGCAAGGTTGAAAACCCGCATCGGGCACCTTGGCAAAAGTTAGAGCCTGAAAAAGTGAAGGTTAAAATACCCGAGTGTACCTTAACCGGAACTACGTAAGGCTTGATTCCCATGTTTGGGATACGTAGGCAACTTCATCCTGAAGTCCAGCCCTCAACACTTTCATAGCGCCTCAGTCCATGTAATGGTTTTGATCATCCTTGCCTTCTTTGAATCTGATAGTTCGGTTGTGACAACCGGATACATAGGCAACTTTGTCCTAAAGTCCAGCCCTCGACACCTTCAAAGTGACTGTGTCCATATATTGGTTTTGACCATCTTCGTCTTCCGAGAAAGTTCGGTCATGATCATCACTAGTGAGGACTGTTTACAATATGCTGTGGCATCATCCAGACAAGGGGCAACTTTTCGTTGCCATGATTCGCCATTCAAACCAGGGGCAATTTTCCGTTGCCGTGTAGCGTCCTTCAAACAAGGGGCAATTTTCCATTGCCTCCGATCCGAGGTTGCGCGTCTCAAAAGTAAGCTCCGCGCTCGTTGAGCGGCGGCCGTTTGCAAATATAGTTTTTGAGAATTTTCACTAAGGTTGACCATTTTCTCAAAAATTATTTCATTTTCCAAAACTGGACCATTTTTCTTGGACCCAAAAAGGAAAATTTTCAGTGCTTATAGTCAGACTTGCATGATTTTTAAATCAAAAATCGAACAAGTGCGTTAATCCGACTCTCATCTCGATCAAAACTGTTTTAGTAGAAAACCAAAACAAAAAAATGGTCAAAATGATGAACTAGGGGCACAGTTGAGTTAGGCGTTCTGTCTTTCTCCCGTCGTCAACATACATGCCAGGAGGGCACTCTACCCACCAGAAGAAATAGCTGTGAGCTAACGGCGTTGGGCATGAACCCGTAACTTCCTTTTCATTCATCAATCACCTTGGGGAGGGACGAAAAATGAGAGAATAAAGAATAGAGAGGTGTAAGTTGAGAGAAAAGTAAGAAAAAGGATTTTGTGAGAAAAACCGAGCCTGAGGGCCAAGTGATGTGAGAATCACAAATCAAAAAGGGTGGGAAATATACCCGGAGGAACTGGCTCCTCGAGATTTGAGGTCTTTCGTTGAACATGTCCACGTGTCGTGTCTTTCGTTTTGTTCACCTCAACTTTTGTTTTGGGTCTTTTCCGAGCGTGTCTCGTTGTGTTTAGGTCGTGTACCCCTTTGTTTGAGTCCTTCCCGTTGTGTTCAGTTGTAGGCTCGATACCCCGGTTGAAAATCTTTTTTTTTTTCGAAAATCGTTTATGCTCAGAGTGCTGTGCCATTCTCTAAATCTGTGTGAAGCAAAAGAAGAAGAAAAAAAAGATTCGGGGCATCTGAGCGTGCTTCAACTTCAACTGGTTCCATCTTTGTGTTCCGTCTTGTCAGATTGGGCCGTTTGTTCCGGATTTGCTGTGTGCAGAATGAACCGAGTGTGGTGTTATGGGTTGTATGCAGATTAATCCCCCAGTAGAGTATCAGCTGAATGTTCAGAATGTGCAATGGTTGGTATGGTTTGTTTTTGCTGTTGATTGGTTCGTTATCTGATTATTACAATGCAAGTGTTCAATTTTCAGACAACGGATCAATTTCATTTACATTGAGGTGTAACAGGATGTGATGCGATGCAATACATGAGCTATGTAAATGTAACACTTTTTAAACCAAAAGTTTGTTCATTTCATTACCTTTTTCAAGTACATAGCTTTGAAAACAAAAATCTGCCTGCGGTAGTACAAGGTAATCTAACTACCAGCAAAGAGAAGAAAGAAAAAAGAAAAAGAAAAAAGTACAAAAAAGAAGAAAAACAGCAATCTGGATCATCATCAGTAGTCTCGGGCCCGGGGATCTGTCATCATCCTCTTCCTGGACGAAGGTCCAGGGGCATCGTCATCAGCATCGCCATCTGAGCCTGAGTCTGAGTCGTCTCCAGCCTCCTCAGATGACTCGGCCTCTGCCTCTGCCTCAGACTCATCATCATCATCATCGTCATCATCAGGGGTCGGCGCCCGAGAGCTACTCCTGACACGAACACGCCCCGCCCTGGTACGGGGACGTACAACGTCTCCACGCCCTCTTCGAGCAGGAATAGAGGGCCCAGCTGGAGCGCCACCCGCCAGAGGAATCTGGAAGGGAGGCTGAAAAGCACAAAAGGCAAATACATCAGAATACTGTGAGCAGTGTATCAGTGCAGAATGCAGTGTATGAGTACAGTATGTGAATGCCGTGAGCAGCCTATTAGTGCAGAATGCAGTGTATGAGTACAGTATGTGAACGCCGTGAGCAGTTTATCAGTGCAAAATGCAGTGTATGAGTACAGTGTGCAAACGCCATGAGCAGTTTATCAAGTGCAGAATGTAGTGTATAAATGCAGTGTATCAGATGCTGTGAGATCAGTGTGTCAGGTGTCGTGTCGTGCATCAGATTACGCGAAGCAGCTTATGAATATGGTTTGAGGCCGTGATCAGAAGAACATACCGGAATACTATAGAGGGCCAGGAGGTCGAAGGTCCGCTGTAGCATCCCCATCATGGAGGCATTCAACTCCGGGGACTGCCGGGTGTACTCGGAGGATGCCTGCAAAAGTATCAAAGGCGTCAGTATTCTGCGGAATATCAAGATAAACTGAAATAAAATGACAATGCAAGACGCAAGAGGAAGTAGTACATACCGGAGGTGGTAAATCATAGAACCCGACCAACTCATGGTCAGCCGGAGGAGGAGCAAAGGGAATCTGGTACGTCCCCCCACCCTGCCCTCGGCATATAAGTACCGTGGGTAGCACTGGCCAGCTAACCCCCTGACCCCTCCGAGGTCTGCTCCTACTACGGACACGAGCCATCCTCGACGTCTTCGCTCCCGCTTCCGCTCCAGCTGCTGGCACCGCTGGCCTCTCCCTCTCAGCTCGGCGACCACCGCTCAAGGGTCGCATAATGTAGGTCCGGACGTACTCTGTGTAGTCGCCCTTGCCTCTGTGATGCTCTGCACCCCAGCCGACGGTGTAGTCCCTCATCTGCTCAAGGGAGAACCCCTCTGTATGCCTCATATGTGTAGGAGGTGGACCCGGGACTATCTGCTCTGGTAAACCCAGGGTCTGAAGTAAGAAACGCTCGCCCAGGTACCAAACCCGACAGACTGGGCCCTCTAACAGAATCCGGCAACGGGCAGTCTCCTCTGCGCCCTCGTAGTGATCCCTCACCACAGCTGGCAACGGAGCCTAAGGCCGCCAAGTGATCTAAAAATGAAATGCAGTTTGTTATCTATCTGTTATCAAACATATAGTGCTAAGCGAAGCCTAAGAAAAATTCTAAAGTTGAACATACCTCCGCGGCGGTGATGGTGTCGAAGTAGCGGCGGAAGAAAATAAAAAACTCCCGTGGTCTCTGCACGCATCGCACATCAAAACGATGAGAAAAAGGGACGCCGAGTGGGGTCTCCACATTAGGTATTGGGGCAAGCCTGGGAAAGTAGGCATACACCCACAACTGCAGAACAGATATAAGTATGACTATCAGATAAAGCAAAATACAGAATAAAGTAGAAATGGCAGAGCCATGTGTTGTGCAGTGTATTGTATAGAGTATACAGTGTGTGCAGTATACAGTCAAAGTAAAGCAGAGTGTATGTGTGCCGCGTGTGCAGTATATAGTCAGTGAGAGGCAGACCGTGGTGTGTGCAGCGTACAGAATACAGAAAACGTGAAGTAGAAATGTAAAAGGGGAAGAAGATGTACCTCCCAAGCTCGCCAGTAGCCGCCGAGAAGCTGTCCGCTAAAGCGGGAAGAAGAGCTCATGTAACCATACAATGTGGCCAAGCCTGCGCTACCCCAGTCATAGCGGCGGATCTGCCTGACATCCACCAGTGCGCTCAACAGACATAGAGGCACGGTGTTCGCCCGGTCGGCGAAAAGAGTCGTCCCAAAGAGGAACATGATGAAGCCCCGCGCATACTGATCCACCTCCTCTGGGGTCATCTGCGCCTCCTTCGCTAAGGCCGGCTGAATCCGGAAATGGCTCTCGAACCAAGAGTACCTGACAAACCCTGCTCGAGCGAGGGGAGGCTGAGTGTCGAGCAGGTACAGCTGGGCGACGTCCCACTCATCCATATCGGTGTCGAAGGGGATCGGATCACCCAGTACCCCGATGTCGGTTGGCATCGAGAAATCGTAAGGGGTCATCGTCATGTCCCCCGCAGTGGAGAAGTGGAAGGAGTTGGTGGTATCCCACCACCTCTCCACTAAAGCGGCGAGCAAGGGCCTACAGGTCGTAAGCCGGGAGAGCCCCCTGCAGAAGATGCCGAAACTGGCCTCGTCGACGATATAACGAACCGCGTCTGGCAGCTTTACGTACCAATCCCGAGCGACGATATTCCCATACCTGCGGATGGTATGGGAATCCCCCTGTAATAAAAAACAACAATTGCAAGGCAATATTCAAAATGCAGTTTTAAGAAGCATACAGGTATACAGCATGCGTGCATGTTTTCAACTTCAAACAGACATTGGGTGCCGGTGTACTTACAATGAACTACAACGTGTGGTGTGTTAGCGTGTTTGAGTGGTTCAGGGCAAATACAGCATGTGTGCATGTTTTCAGACTCAAGCAGATACCGGGTACCAGTGTGCATGCAGTAAAATACAGTGTGCGCCGTGTGTTTGGGTGATTCAGGGTCAGTGAAGTGTGTGTGCACGTGTAAGTTTCAAACAGATATCGGTTGTAAGTTTGTTTGCAATCCACTCCAGTGTACAGTATATCGGTGAATCCGGGCTAAGCAGTTAGAGAACAGAATCAACTAATGGCAGTTATGTTCTACATTGCGGAAAATAATAAAACAGAAGAAAGAATGTTATCTCGGAAGCGCCGAAGGACAGATGGGAGGTAGGCTCACGCAGGAGAAGCTCGGGTGCCACGCCCCTCTCGAAGCTCCGGAACTGGCATAGTCCATCGGGGAGCATCACATGAACCGCAGGCCTGTAGGTCTCCGGATCAAACGGCCGGACATGAAGTGGCAAGGGGTCGGCCTCGGGATCCATCTCGAGCTCTGGAGGGGTCCCGCCCTGTGGAAGATCATCCGCCATCTCGAAGAGAATGTGAAAATGGTCCGAAGACGAAGAAACCGGGCGAGAATGTGAAGAGTCAACAAAAAGTCAACCCCGATGAGGGCCGGAAAAGGTCGGAAAAGTCGGAGTGCGGAAAAGGCACAGATATCGAGAAAAACTTGAAGGAAACAAGCCCCGAGTGGCAGAAATCAAAAACGAGACACCAAAATGAAATTTCAATCGGTCCAAAACGTTCGAAACGCAAGAGTGAATGCGAATCGAACGACAAAACGAAGCCAAAAACCAAGGAAAACAAGGAAATAAGGCTCGAAAATAATCTTAGAGAGAGAGGAGGAGATTTCGAGCAAGGGCAAGTGAAGAAAATAGGGCTAGAAGCCCTATTTTAAAAGACCCGTAGCGAAATGACTGAACTGCTCCGATACAGGGACTTTTTGCCGATCGGCCACACTCTTTGCCGGTCGGCAAAATATTGTGCCGATGGAAATTGTATGATGACCGATGGATGGCCGGTTATGCATTTTGATGGCCGGTGGGCATCCGGTGGTCTCCTACAGTAGTTTTGGAGCCTCCTACACCCTTGTTTGAGTTATGTGTGGGGTCCAGGGCCTTTAGTGCTCAAAACAGTGTAAAACAATGCATTTCCGACGCTCAACCGGCCTCCGTTTTGACCTCGGATCGTGTCTTCTGTGCGTGGCACTCGAATTCATGCAAGGTGTATCCTTTCCGTATCCTTTTGGTTTTTACAAAACTCAAAAGTTGCCCCATGTGCATCACATGTCAATCGCACTGTCTTGTGCACTCGCGTTGTCTAACGCATCGCGCTATTTTGCGCATCTTATTGCATTTTGCATGCATTCAATCACACTACTTGCGTAGACCGCATGTTTTGCTTGCGTAGACCGCATGTTTGTAATCAATTTCATTACTTGCGTAGACCGCATGTTTTACTTGCGTAGACCGCATATTCGTAATCAATTGCATTACTTGCGTAGACCGCATGTTTTGCTTGCGTAGACCGCATGATTGTAATCAATTTCATTACTTGCATAGACCGCATGTTTTGCTTGCGTAGACCGCATGTTTGTAATCAATTTCATTACTTGCGTAGACCGCATGTTTTACTTGCGTAGACCGCATATTCGTAATCAATTGCATTACTTGCGTAGACCGCATGTTTTGCTTGCGTAGACCGCATGATTGTAATCAATTTCATTACTTGCGTAGACCGCATGTTTTGCTTGCGTAAACCGCATGTTTGTAATCAATTTCATTACTTGCGTAGACCGCATGTTTTACTTGCGTAGACCGCATATTCGTAATCAATTGCATTACTTGCGTAGACCGCATGTTTTGCTCGCGTAGACCGCATGTTTTGCTTGCGTAAACCGCATGATTGTAATCAATTTCATTACTTGCGTAGACCGTATGTTTTGCTTGCGTAGACCACATGTTTGTAATCAATTTCATTACTTGCGTAGACCGCATGTTTTACTTGCGTAGACCGCATATTCGTAATCAATTGCATTACTTGCGTAGACCGCATGTTTTGCTTGCGTAGACGGCATGTTTTGCTTGTGTAGACTGCATGATTGTAATCAATTTCATTACTTGCGTAGACCGCATGTTTTGCTTGCGTAGACCGCATGTTTTACTTGCGTAGACCGCAATGCTTTCCTTGCGTAGACCGCATGTTTTACTTGCGTAGACCGCATGATTGTAATCAATTTCATTACTTGCGTAGACTGCATGTTTTGCTTGCGTTGACCGCATGTTTTACTTGCGTAGACCGCAATGCTTTCCTTGCGTAGACCGCATGTTTTACTTGCGTAGACCGCATATTTTGCTTGCGTAGACCGCACACTTGAAACCAATTTTTTTTGCTTACGTAGACCGCATGCTTATGTTCAAATTCATTGCTTGCGTAGACCGCATGCTTATGATCAATTTCGTTGCCTGCGTAGACCGCGTTCTCCACTTACATGACTGTGCCATCACAGCATTGTTATGCTTCCCACTTGCTTTGCGTTGTCACGCATTTTCAAGTACATTAATGTGCATATTGTTAATCACATTGTACCTGTTAAGTTTGTTTTCTTTGCAGGCACGATATTGTATGTACGGTTCATTTAAGGCTGGTGCAACCAGACGAACCGGACATGTATGATATACTCCGAGTGAGACATATTGAGAATTTTGTTCGGTCTAGGAGACCTTAAATCCTTGGAAGGTGCAAGACCTTTGGCGCATTGATGTGCACAGTTCGTTTGCATTGTCATGCATGTCTTAAGCCGCACGTTGTTGCGCATTTCAAGTTCACTTGCATTGTTATGCATTTCTTGTGCAATATACACGGTCTAGGAGACCCTAAATCCTCTGAAGGTGCAAGTCCTTTGGTGTTTGTCGTGCCCGAACGACTTTGATAAGTTGCATTATACATGCATTTAGAGTGACTCGCGTCATCGCATATTCAATTTCACATGCATCTCAAAAGCCGCGTGTTGTCGCGCATTCCATGCAACATGCATTTCATACATCATTTGCATTTCAAAAAACAAACAAAAAATATATAGTTGCATTGTCATGCACCATCGTATATAATTGCATTGTCATGCATCATCGTAAATAGTTGCATTGTCATGCACCATCGTAAATAGTTGCATTGTCATGCATCATTGTAATATAGTGTATATTGCATTATAGCTTGCATGCATTCACTGCATCACTTCCATTTATGGCTCGCGCCTTTCCATGATTGAGCTTGGTCCGGTATGTGCCCATATTTCTCGTGTCGAAGCATAGTTCAGTGGACCGTTCTATGTTAGACGCGGCTTGTACATGTACATGCCCTTCCTAGGCAAGATTTGGTTTGGCCTGCGTGCCTTATCCATCGTATCATTTCCATCCCAGAGCACATTGCATTGTAGCTTGCATGCATTCACTGCATCACCTTCGCCTATGGCTTGCGCCTTTCCATGTTGAGCTTGGTCCGGTATGTGCCCATACTTCTCGTGTCGAAGCATAGTTCAGTGGACCGTTCTATGTTAGACGTGGCTTGTATGCGTACATGCTTTGCCTAGGCAAGATTTGGTTTGGCCCGCGTGCCATATCCATTGCCATTTCCCCAGCATTTTCATTATATATTACATCGTAGTGTAATTGTTGCATCCAGCATTAGGATCATTGTCCTTTCCCCAGCGGGTCGTTTCCCCACCTTTGTCATTCCTTCCCAATACTTGTTCTTGTGTCCGTCTACATTACTCATAGTTCTGTTGACCGTTCTATGGTAGACGGACTTGCTACCTCTATCAATCTATTTGACATAGGTGTGGTTTCGAACCGCTCATGATTGGATCATGATTCAATTGCATTGCACTTTCATTTGCATTGTTTATACATAGTTTTGTATATATTGCATATCATTTTGCATTCATTTTTGCATTGTAATGCATGTTGCTAATGATATTGTACATGTTAAGTTTGCTTTCTTTTCAGGCACGATATTGTATGTACGGTTTATTTGAGGCTGGTGCAACCAGACGAACCACATAGGTATTGTATCCTCCGAGTGAGACGTATCGAGAATTGCATAATTCTCTTACATCCTTTCTGCATTTGTAATGTAGTTGCATTGGTGTATGCTAGCTTAAAACTGTCGCATGTGTGCTTCATTACAGCTTTCTTTGCATGATCATAAGTTATGTCCGGCTCTGTGCATTGTCTTGCATCTTGCCCCCGCTTTCGGGCGCATATCTTGATTGTTTTGCATGTTTGTCTGAGTCTTCGGCCTTGTCAAAAATGGGTCGTCTCTGGGCTTTGACATTCACTCCTGTCATTGTTATGACTTTCGAGTTCTGTCAAAGAGGGGCAACTGTAGACACCCCATTTTTGACTGTCCTCAAGACTTGGATCTCACCATTGGAACACTTGGTGATTACCCTTGTTTGTGTTCGTCTTGAGTTCCCGGAGGTCTCGGTTGCGCGCCTTGCCTCAGGATCTCTCGACTCGACCGTGTTGTGTCTGGTTTTGCACCAAACACTTGTGTTTTGCCTTGGAGGGGCAGGGAATGCCTTGTGAGGCATCCCCACACATCACCGGCCATGGCTTGAGGCCACCGGCCAGTAATCTTATGCCATCGGCAATGTATATTGCCGGTCGGCCATTTATTTTGCCAAAATGGCAATTTTCAATGGCCGATCACTGTTCATCTACTTTTGGTAGATATTTTGTGCCAGCTGTGATAGCTGGCACCCACCTTTTCTCCCCTCCATACACGTGTATGGAGGGATCTCTCTCTTGACAAGCTTATTTGACAAGCTTTACAAGAGAGAGCTCTATAAGAGAGAGTCTCCTCTCTTGGATTTAGGGTTAGAAAACATAGTTAGAGAGCTCTGGTTTTAGGTTAGGATTTATATATCTATCCTATATCTCTCTCTCTCTCTCTTGAGCTTAGTGTGTGTGCTTTGTCTTACTTTTGCTCACAAGCACCCACCATTACACCATCCCTTGGAGCTGAGGCCTCTTGAGGGTCGTTTTGGAGGTTTTGAAGCTGGTTTCAACCTAAAGAAGCTGCTGGAGCTCCATTGTTGAAGAGGATTTTCAAGGGTAAGAAGCTTGCTCCTTTTTACCCCTTTTTTGCATTGTATTTTTGCCTACCTTACAACTATTTTTGTGTTTAGTATATAACATAAAAAGTTCTGTTTTTAGGCCCTCTAAATAGTTTGTTTAGAGTGTTTTGTGCTTTGAGGTTGTTTAACCCCTTTTGAGGCTTGTAAGGCTCCTTTTTGTGCCATTTTGTGTGAGCTTCGGGACCATTGAGTTTGGGCCTCCTCACCACTGAAATCTTGAGGGATTTCAGAGGTGGGGATGGTGCCTTGAGGTCTTAGGAAGGAGAGGGCCCCCTCTCTTTGTTGTCCTTGAAAAGGACCATTTTTTGGCCTCTTGAGGGAGCACCTAGCTTAGGCTCTTGTTGACCATGCCTTAGCTGTTATTTATGCTTATTTTGCCATGGAATAGCATTGTTTTAAGTTGGTTTAGACACACCATGCATGCTTAGCATACTTGTCTTGTAATGCATTGAAATTGCCTTAACATGCTTTGTGCTTTGAGACTTGTTTCTAGCATGATTTTGGCTTAGCTTTGTGAAGCTTTTATGCATATTTTGGCATGATTTAGGTCTGATTTTGGTTGTTTGGGTCATCCATGACTTGCTTTGCATAGCTACCATGCAATCTAGCTTGCATGCTTTGAGTGTTGGCTCCTCTACCATGCTCTATTTGCATCGTTTCAGTGGTTTGGCACCATTAGTTATGATATTTCAGTCCTTTCCCTATGCTTGTATGCTTGCATTTGATGCTTCTTTGATGCTTTAAAAGCTTGTGTTGAATGCTCCATGTTTGGTCTCTTTTGCATGCTTCCATTTTTAGGATACTTGGATGCCATCTAGGTGTTCCCTTAGCATTGTTTAGGTCTGCCTTGAACATGTTTTAAGTCTTCTTGGCCTTGTGGGGCTTGGTGGGCTTGGCCATGGTTTAAGTCCCCTTGCCTTGCCTCAAGTATTTGGACCAATTGCATGCTTTGTTTGTCTCGTTTGCTTGGTTTAGCACCATCATTAACCTGATTTTCAAAGCTCGTGTGCATGCCATATGTCCATGTTTGCATCCTCCTAAGTGTGCTTGAGAATTGTCTTTTTATTCCTAAGTGTTGGCCCTTGTATACATGCATGTTTGCATGTCATTAGTCCTTCATTTTTGGGCACTTTGGCCACTGTTTTAGGTTAGTTTGAGGGCTGCCTAAATTAGTCTAAGTCCATTCTTGCATGTTGTGACATGCTTACCTTGTGTGTTGATTGCATGCTTGGCTTATCACGTGTTGTGGCATGTTCAAGTGACTTTGCATTTGGCATGCATTTCTCTTAGTTGGAATTACCTAACATGTTGCATGCTTTGCATACTTGCATGCTTGAGTAACTAGCATAGTTGTCACATGCCTTGTATGCTTGTTTGCATTACCATGTTGCATGCCTAGTTAACATGCTTAGGTTGCATTGCATGCATGCTTTGCCTCTTGATTATCCATGATTGAGGTTGAGCTCCTCACTTGTTTGTTGGTTTGCATTGCATTTGAAATCAACATGCATAAATTGGTCTCTTGGGCCATCACGTATTGAAATGCGTGATTGATGGTCCGAGAACCAAGAACCAAGAACCAGATTCTGTAGGAACGTTTTGCCGATCGACTGCACAGAGTGCCGACCGGCAATACATCTGTGGCCGATGGATTCATTTTCGGCCGATCGACACCAAATCACAGCCGATGATGATTCCCTCCAGCCGGTGGTGTCTCCTAATGTCCAGGGAAGCAATTTTGAGAATTTGGCAGTCTTCAGAGAAGCAGAGCAGGGAAAACAGAGGCAGCTTGCGCATGGCAGTGGACTTCTGAGCTAGACCCGAGCACGCATGCATTGAGCTCTCTTCCCGAGGCCATTTTTCTTGCTTTCTTAAATTAATTAATTCGTTTAATTAATTTAGTTGGTCTGTAATAATTAATTAGCTAGGTTAGTTAATTCATTATTTGAGTTGTATTATTCTTTCGGTCCCTCCGAGCGAGGGCGAATTTGTAATAAGTGTGGGTGAGTATGTGCATGTCTTCCAACCCCCACTTCTTTCTCCCTTGTACTTACCTGCTTTGATGGTTAGTAATAGGTCATGTTTAATTTAGCATACCTTATGCTATGCATGCGTGCATCATTCATCAGTATTGCATGCACCGGGCTCGGCGCACCATGCTAACTGCATTAGTATTTCAAATCTAACTTAAATACATGCTACCTATGCATTTTCACATGTCATTCATAGACTAGCCGAGCCTACTCTAGTGGCATTCCGTATGTGTTGCATTAGGCATTTAAACATGGACTTGGATCATGCATTGATTGCTAACGAGTTCTTTGTTTTGGCACGGAGTACCGATGTAAGTATTTATGCTTTAGCATCTCGCATGAGTGCGAATGTTAATATGACAACATGCTTACCATGTGGCTAGATGCTTATGTGTTATAAATTGCCTGAATGCTGTGGGTGAAGGTTGGATTGTCTGAGTTGGAATAGCTCATTGAAATCCGTGTTTTAGTCTACTTGCGAGTAGTAAATTCCAAAACATTTTTTCAAAACAAACGGATATGCAATGCTTATTCCCAAATTAGGCAATCTAGTCTATACTTTTGTGCTGTGCGCATAACATAGTAATTCTAGGCTAATAATCGGGATAAGAACACATAACGTTTTCAAAAACGGATATCACGGTTAGTAGAGGCCGATCTTCGGATCGGGCGAGAGGGGGTGCTCATAGCTGACCTTCCCCAATCGTACCCAAGCTCCTGAGCCAAGGCAACTTTGGTGATGACGGACACGTGGCCTTTGGCACCGAGTCAGGGTTTCCTAAATTCCCCTATAAAAAAATATTTAGGTGGCAACTCTGTATCTGGCAAAGCAGTCTATGTTTGGCACTTCTTTTCAAAAATCTATTTCTCAAAACGATTTGTCGGATTTGGACTTTTTGGTTCAGATTAAGAACCGTGACACGAATCGAGTCTGAACTGTAGCGAGGGTCCATTGCGGGCGCGTCTACACCTGTCTGTTAAAGTATGCCTTCTTTAAAATTCGGCTCCCACAGATGCAAATGGGTTTTTCTACCTCCGGAAGTGGAATAGTGAACACATTTGCGATGTGGCTGTCCGTACTTCAGAAAACCCACTTGTTGGGTCGGAATTAGTGTCCGACATTATTGCCGAACGGGTACGTGAAAGGCCACTCACTTGACCCATTGACATAATCATGGATTTTAAACAAGATTACGGGCTAGACATTACGTACTGTGTCACATGGCTAGGTGTTGAGAAAGCTAGAGGCAAACTATTTGGTGCCCATTCAATTTTGTTCAATTAGTTGCGTTGGTATAGTTATGTTGTCATGGAACACAATCCTAAAAGTTATATCAACATTGAGTACGATGGTCACACACACTGGTTCACATGCTACTTCATATTATTCAAAGCATGCATTGACGGGTTCAACCATTGTCGCCCATTGCTTTTCCTCGATGCAACTTTCTTAAAAGGGAGGTTCAAAGGATTCCTGCTTGCGGCGACTGCGAAGGACGGCAACCCAGGTCAGTAAACCAAAATGTCCAAATCACAACACCATTTTATAATTTCAACCGAACATGTTGTCAACAAAGTCGCTCATATTTTCACCAAACACTACCTACGGCATTTGCCGTATATTATATTTCACACTAGAAACATTTGACATTCACACCGGAAAAATGCAGGACTATTCTCACTAGCTTACGCTGTTGTGGACTTTGAAAACACTGCAAATTGGGCCTGGTTCATCATGTATCTTGCATAGGTGGTTAATGTGAATAAACAAATCACATTTATCTTAGACCGTAATTTGGGTTTACTTGAAGTCATGACGACTGTTTTCCCAAACGCGGAACATGGTTTCTGCCTCCAACATTTGCAAAGGAACCCCATGGACAAGTTACGGTACTCGAACAGCATGCACCGAGCTGGGTTGGTTAGCAAATTACGACATTGCGCATATGCACCAACGGTTGCTGTGTTCAACCAGAAAGTTGAACAATTCCACAAATGTGGCGGTGCTGTTGCAACCCAATTTCTTGCAAATGCACACCCACAACACTAGGCGAACACATTTTTTCGATATATATTTTGATTGTTTTTAATTCTTTCCACCCAAAGAGAAATTCAACAGACACTCAAAAGCATATCATAACATGAACATAACTCATGTAACACACTGTCAACTACAAGGGTAGACATTAAGGTGAAATGTGCTCCAATGCTACAGAGGCATTCAACTCATGGATCTGTGAGGCACGCAACCTCCCAATAACCCACATGGTTGACAGTATCTGAGCCAAAAGCATGTGTCAAATGTCTAAACCTAGGGTGGCATCCCACAGTTGGACTGGTGCGATCTGTCCCAAAATGAAGTCCCGCTCGGAAAAAGCTTTTAACAAAGGCAGATCGTGGAATGTCAATCAGTCAAATAACGATGTGTATGAGGTACACTCATTCCCATCGGTCATTGTCGATCTTGCCCGGCGTACTTGCTAGTGTTTCCAATGGTAACTCAATAGATTCCGATGTGTGCATGTTATGGTTGCTGTTCGCAAAAGTGGTAGGGACTTGAACAAAATGGTCAAACCGTACTTCCGTATGTCTGAATACCAGTCGACATATGCCCCAACCACTTATCCCATTCCTACTATGGACTAGCCACCATTCAATCTAAATGATTACTTAATCAAACCTCCTACAGTGAAACGCCCATCAGGTAGGCCAAAGAAAAAAACGATATTATCAAAGGGGGAGCACGTCCAATAAATACGTTGCGGTCGGTGCGGCCGTACGGAGAACCACAACAGGAAGACATGCAATGAGCCAATATAGTTCGACGTGTGACTTACCACACATCCGTGGCTACCAAACATTTTTAGATAAGTCGTCATGCTATAAAGATAACAACAACAATTTACTACTATTCATATGTGTTAGTTTCGCAAACTTATGGCATTATACTTTCCATCAAATAAATTGCTTTACCAACAAGACCTTACATTATGTTGTATTTACTCACCACAAGTTGCATTCATACACACAACAAATAAATTATATATTCCCATATACAACTAATACGCAAAGTATTCCCACATTGTCAAACATGTTACCCACATAACGCTACAATACTCTCCACACCATGAACGATACAACACTACCCACACCAATAATGTCCCCGACCATACATATCGTAACTCCGCCATATCAACAGCCAGCAAACCTTGTAATACGTTACATGTACTCACCACAAGTGGCATTCACACACATCAAATAAATAACATGGTGACTAATACGCAAAATAGGGCCACCTACTGAATCATGCCCCAAACATAACAAATGTGATAGTAAATGACCCAACACAACTCACACCATGAATTTCCTACACCATACATATTGTCCCTTTGCCACATCAACAAGCACCGACCATCAACAAGAAGTTTTGCAGGTATTGTTCACACACACTTACCATTCTAACTCTCAACCTCTAACTAACACACACAATTTTCTGAATGACTTACTACACGGTCGTTTTTCCAGTCAGTGGGTATATCCACATTCCATTCAAACCACCATCACAAACTAACGTTAGAATTAAAACCTCACATGTGCAAAGTAATCTTGTCTTCTGTTTGTGTGCCACGGCCACATTTACTCCCAAAATCCACTTCACGCACACAAACAAAACCCAACTTCTGTTCACACAATACACAACACTTTAATGGGAAACCACACAACCCATGCATTCTGTTTGTTGCGCGTCACACGCCTAACGGCCTTATGTATTTAATTGTCCAGTACAAACCAAAACAACAGTTAAACACTAGTAAATATTGAAATTTATCCACATCAACGTAAAATCATCCCCAAACACAAAACATAAATGTTAACAACGTCAAAACATGAATAAACCCAAAAACCATTGCAACACACCATAAATCCTAATTCTTCCCATGTACTTCTATAAGAATTTAAACTAATTACAAAATATGCTACTAATGATGGAACCACTTGCCGTACACTTAAACAGATGCGCCAATAGTGTCCGTTCAAACCATTACTCGCGCCTCGCCTGCTTGCTATCCCACACTTCGAATCATTAACAAATAACTTCACCATGTTAGCACGTAATACGCTGCAGTTACCTCATTGCAATGACCACCCCACTTCAACGTGATGCACGTGCTGCCTCATTACAGCGCACACTATTATTGCACAATCCAGCCTATGGCAATTAACACAAAAAAAGGGCGCATTAATACATGTTTTACAAATAAAATAGCGCATTAACAACTACACCCATTGCCGTTCTACTTACGCTTCAGGATGTTGTTGAGGAGAATTAGCAACTAATTCCAACGGGATATCGAAATCTTGCATGCTCACGAGATCATTCATACCATGTGAAGCCAATGATTGTCGCTGTACCTCAATTACAATATTTTTCTACAAAAAAAACATAACACATCACACAAGTCCATATCTTAAAACTACTATACCATTTAGTTATTTAAAAATTACCCATAACGTACTTACCACGTTCATAGCTTCGGCGTAATGCGCACCCCCTGATCCGTTCCTAGTCCTCATCGAATTGTAATTCTTCCAGCTTCCAATGTCCGTATCATACACGACAAGCGTCCAATGGAAAAAGTGACAAATGGGAAAATGAATATAAAGGGCACCTCTTGTAG
The DNA here is from genome assembly GCF_055761805.1 of Camellia sinensis. Lineage (NCBI taxonomy): Eukaryota > Viridiplantae > Streptophyta > Magnoliopsida > Ericales > Theaceae > Camellia > Camellia sinensis. The sequence continues at coordinate 155,769,993 of NC_138968.1, read as the reverse complement.
TAGACAAGTTACTCATTACATAATTATTATGTGCCGACACATTGTCATACTTCATCATATCCTGCACACCACACATCATTTGTCACTTTTATGAAACACATACATTACCACACAATCACAAACTTACACACAACACACTGACCAGGCATATACTGCTGGAAAAAAAAAATTCTCTGGGAAGTCTTTTTCAGCATTCAAACTTCTTTGCTCATCGGAAAGCACCTTCGCATATGCATCAATAACCTGCCACCATACATGTTGAACACAAACAAAACAACACACCCACGTAACGCACTCCACATTAGAATTCACCAAACCGCAAATACAAATAACAAACTGTACTTACAACCATTAGAACTTACATTCCCCTGCACACCACCTTGCCGGATAATCGCTTTAACATCTGAAAAATAAACTGCGTTACCATCACCCCTCCTAACCCACATTACAGCCCTGCACACACTCAACAAAACCCCCATCAACGTACCGCAACTCATTATACAAACATTTCCACAAAACTATTCATAGGAAAAAAAAAAGAAAAACATAATCAAACAAATAAAAAAACAAACCCATTAACCCATCACCGTCTTGGTCATATGCAGAGCTAATAATGTCCTTCTCGTGCTCCGTCATCATCTTCCAAACAATATGCTGGTTGTTAATACCAAAACCAGAGAACTTGCTGCTGCCCCCAGGTGCTGTATCCACGTCAACTACTGTTCCACACATCCCCCACACCATTACCAGGAACTTTTCTTGGCAACACACAAACATCATTGTTCACCTTCCGTTGCCGCACTCGCATTCCTGGATATTCAAATTCTGGAAACTATAAATTTTTCCTTACCTTCCCTTTAATGTTACGCATGAACGAGTTTGGACCTCCAACCGCGCGCCCACCTTCTGCTCTTAATGGGCTGATCACTACCACTTTAGGCTCAGCACACTGAACAACATTTGCAACAACACCACCATCGACTTGGTGGGCTGATGGTGGGACAGATGATATGGGTGAGACATTTATAACAATGTCTGTATATGCTGACGTGCTGCGTTGTTGCCCTCCATGTGCTTTGTTCCCGCAACCATCCACTCTAGCCACTCCATCCTCAAGCCCCAGATCTCCCATCTTAAACCATTGCGTTACATTGTGCATTACTTGATCCGCCAACTGTTCTTCGAGAATTGCAATAGTTTGCCTCAATTCAGCATTTTCTAATTCAAGTTTCTTCTTTTATTCATTTTTCACCCTCAAAACACTCTCAAAACGTTCAACAATATGCACTGCCTGTATCTCATCCTTTGTCTTCAGACGAAGAACTTCTTCCTGTAACTTTTTGATAACCTCATCTTTGTCAATGTTGTGCACTCCAAAATCATTAACGTCTAAATCAACTCGATCACAATCGATCAGTTGGCCTCCCACCCCACCAACGATTTTAGTTGTGTCGATTTGGGGACCCAACTACTCCCCAACACATAATACATTTGGTCTTAACAGGGTGCCTTGTATACACATTGTCGATGTTGCAGGCAGACCACCCCCATCTTCACTACTTCTATTAGAGCTATCAACAACTTTCTTTCTAGCATCTCCTCACACCTTACACCTTTCTGTCTCATTTTTGCCACATCCATCATAACTACCTTCATCGCCTGACAAATCCACACGATCTTCAGTAACCATAACATCCCCTATCAATATAAACATTTCGTGATCAGCAGCAACAAGCTGTCCCGTATTCATCTACACATAACAGTCATGTTAGACCACCACATGCACCATGTTACGAAATTAATTGTTCTTAATATGTTGAACATTCCAATACCATAAAGCTGACTGGCCACACAACTTCACACCACGCACAGTTGCTAGTAGTTCACTAACATTCCACTTTAGGAATCGTGGGAACATGTGTGCAGAGATGGCTTCCACTACACATGTATGTTCACATAACCAATACTACAAAATGGAACAAAACAAACGTAAGTGTGCGACAAATCTATGCATACCACTAGCAACAAAAAACTAAAATTAAATACTATACGACATTAATCTTAGTAACAAAATGTTTACTATACTTACCAGCAAAGCAATAACACATCTGGTCACTTTATGTGGTGTCCGATGGCAATCCCTAACAGAATACATCAATATACTACGTAATGCACCAGTCCAATCGTACAACTTCATGGTATCCAGGTTGTCCACATATTGGATAAAAGTCCAGCTAATGGTTTCTCCTGAAGTCGAAAAGAATAACTTCACACAAACATATTGTAACAACCCCGTTCCGTAATCAATTAGTAATTCGTGATTAAGGACGTTAATCAAGTAATTAAAATAAATTATGTGTTTATTATGTATTTTGCATGATCTTTGGCTTTCTACCTGTTACTTGTAGAAATATCTGTCTGGAATTTTGCTTTAATATGAAAATTGAAAGCCTTATCGGCATCCGAAATCGAAATTAGTTACATTAATATGTTATTTGGATTTTTTAGAACACCATGGCAATTTTTATTAAAATATGATTCAGAACGATTAATTAAGTTGTGTTTGGTTAGCCTAATGTTCCAATTAATGTATTATGGCATCATAAATATATATATATAGGCCCTTAAGCTCATTTGAGCTCATCCTTGCTCATCTTTGAGTGGAAAATTCTGAGATCATTGTAGAGAGAGGGGAAGACTCCATTTTAGAGAGAGAAAGGGGTAGATTCAAGGTAGAAGTTGAAGACTTTGCTAGAGCTCATCAATTTTGTGCAAGAATCTAATTAATTCAAGACTATAGGTATGAATTCAACCCCTAATTTATGAATCTAAGTTATCAACATGAAGGTTATGTGTTTAAATGTGTACTTTGAGCTTAGAATAAAGAATTGGGTTACAATTTATACATACATACTCATGTAGGTGTTAAATTACCATGATAGCTATGAGTTTCTTCAGTTGTGTTGAATTTGGAGAATGAAATGTACATACATGCAAATTTCATCAAGTTTTGTAAGTCAATTCCATGTTTTTGAAGTCTTGAAAGAGAATTTGGAAGAGAAATCCACATGCATGCATGAATATTTGGAGCTTGGGCCATGTTGAGTTTAGTGTTGAACATCTAATTGTTATGGCAAGTTAATTAGTACATGCATGTTAGAATCATCATGTCTTGAAAAGGAATTTCTTACATGCATGGAGCTTATAAGCTCAATTTGCTAACTTCATGAGTTTTGGAGAAAAGAGTTTGAAAGATTTTACATGTATGTTTTGTTTCTTAAGTTTCAAGATGAATTGTGAGCTATTGGCAAACTCTTGGGCCATGATTTTATGAAATAATCCTTAATTCATCATATTCTACAAGTTTACTATGTTATCTCAAGTTTTGGGGCCCAAGAGATGTGCTTTGAAGAGTTGAATTCGAGTCTTGAGCTTGGTGATTATAGACACCCCATTTTTGACCATCCTCAAGACTTGGATGTTCTTGCAGGTACATCCGGTGGCAAGTTTGATTGCTCGTCGAGTACTCAAATTTCGCGATGGAACGTCACAGGTTTGAGCTTTCCAAACCCTGTATCCTTTCTGCCCCATTTTTTGGACCATGTGTTGGTCCTTCCAGCATGCTTCTTGTAATGGCCTGCCGGCCATGCATGTAGCCCTGCCGACCATTGATGAGGCCTGTCGGCCATCAATGAGGCACTGCTGGCCACCACTAATGGCCAGCAGGACACCTTGTTTCAGCAGATATTATTTTAGATCGTTTGAGCCAGCTGTTTCTCATTGAGCCATCCTCCACACACGTGTATGGAGGGATGGAGGCAAGTTTAAGCTTGTCAAGCAGGCTTTGGATTGCATTGTTCTATATAAGGGGAGGCCCCTCTCCCTTTCCAAAGGTTCTGAGATTTCTTAAGCCAAAATCTCTCTCTCTCTCTAGAATTCTCACACTCTCTCTCTACATTGTACTCAATAGTGCCTTAAAGTGTGTTTTCTTCATACTTTTGCACATAAACACCTAGTAAAACACCTTCACTTTGGAGCTGAGGTCCATTGGAGTTTGTTTTGAGGTCCTAGCATTGGTTTTGGTCCAAAATTGTTGCTGAAGTTGTTGTCTTGCCATTGTTCTTCAAGGGTAAGCATATACCTCTCTTAAAGCTTTGTTTTGATTAAGTCTTTTACCACCTTTGCGTGCTTGTTTTGGCTTAGTTGTCAACTACAAAAATCTTTGTTTTCTAGTGTTTAAAATGGTTGTTTGAGGCCTTTTTTGAGTTAGGGGTGATCTACCTCCTTTGGTGGCTTGTTTTGCTTTGCTTTGTACCATCTCTTAAGGCCTTTGAGATCAGCTTTGTTTGGCCTTTTAACTACTGAAATCCAGTGGATTTTCAGTGGTAGAAATGTGGTTTTGAGGTCCCAAAAAGGAGGGGGTGGTCCCCTCTCCTCTTGTTTAGTTTGCTTGCCTTGTTGGCCTAATTATTGAGCATGTTTTTCTAGCATGTGTTGGCTTGTTCTTAGCCTATTTTTGGCCTTATTTCAGCATGGCATAACTCTATTTTGGCTTGGTTGAGTCACCCTATGCATGTTTTTTACACTTGTAGTGTAATCTTGCCATTTAACCTTGTGTGCTCAATGCTTTGATCCATCATGCTAGCCTATTTTGGTTCTATCTCAGCATTTTTTTGGGGGTGTTATTTTAGCATGCCTTAGCTCTATTTTGGTTGGTCTTGGCCATGTGAGGCTTGCCTTGTATGGTTGTAGTGTAAGTGGCTTTGACTAGCTTTGAGTGTCAAGTCTCTAGCATGCATTACTTGAGTTGTTTGCATGCTTTGGCCTCATTTCTAACATGATTTCAGTGTATATGGTGTAGCCATACTCTCACATGTTTTACTCTTTCAATGCTTTTGGAGAGTTGTGTCTTGTGCCTTAATCATGGGCTAATATGTATGGATGCTTGTCTAAGTTTTTGGGCTACCATCTCAGCATGTTTTAGATCTTATTTTGCCATATTACAACTCTAATTTCTGTTGGTGGAGTCACCTCTTGCTTGGTTTTGATACTCGTAGTGTAATCCCACTCATTGGCCTTGCATGCTTAGTGTTTTGGCTTACCATTCTAGCTTGTTTTGGCTACACTTCATCATGTTTCTAGCATTGTTTTGGCCTGCCTTAGGACTATTTTGAGTGATCTTGGTCCTTTGGGGCTTGCTTGATATGGCTATGGTGCAAGTGCCTTAGCTAGTCTTGAGTTTTGAGCTTTCTAGCATGCCTTATTTGTGGTGTTTATGTGATATGACATCATTTAACATGTTATTTCAGAGCATATAGCCTTGCCATATTCTCATGTAGATCACTCTTTGATTGTGTTTGAGAGTTGCGTTTAATGCCTAGCTTAAGAGCCAATGCATGAGCATGTTGTTGTAGCTTTTGGTGCTTCATTTCCAGCACGATTTTGCCACTGTTTTGGCATGATGTAGGTCTGTCCATAGTTGGTTTGACCATTTGGGATTGATAGTGCATGCCTCATGTGTAATATCCTTCACTTGCTTTAGTGCTCTTGGCTCTATAACATGTCTTGCATGCATTGCTTCCATGATAGAGTCTTGTGTATGCCACCTTAGCATTAGTAGATGAGCATGTTGCATTTTGCATTGCATCGTGTTCAATCAGACGTTATGTGGAACACAAGGTGAATTGGTCCATTTCATACTTGAAGTGATGAAATGAGCCAATCTCCCTTGGTCTCCATTGCCTTTGATCTCTCATGATAGGGCCGTGGTCTTAGTGTCTCATTTGTTGTGCATTTATTGAATTTGTGCAAGTTGGATCTTTGGCCATCATGCACTACGATGCTTGATTGATGGTTTTGGATCCAACGATGCCTCTCCCTTGATGTTTTGAGGTGATATGGAGGGGTATAGTACATACATGTCCTTGGGAGACCCTCAATTTTCTCTCTTTTGAGCTTTGTTGCAAATGGAGTTTCAGCACATCAGTGGCCGGCAGTGCCTTATTGATGGCTGGCACCTCTTCATCTGTGGCTGGCACTGCACATCCTTGGTCGGTAGGGGGGTTGGCAGCCACCATTCATGGCCGGCAGGCCACTGGTGCATTCCCCAGCAATGATTTGGTAAGGTTCAGTAGCAAGTTCTTGGAGAAACCTTGCAAACAGAGCCTCTAAAGAGCAAACCGGAGAGCTTTTCGGGGCAGAAACCGAGCATGCATCCTTCATTGTTCAAGGCAGGGTTGTGGCAGCCTAATTTAGATGTTTTTCATACTTAGTTGGTTTTGTAACTTAATTAATTTGTTAATTAGTTAAAGTTTTGTAATAATTAATTAGCTTAGCATAGTTAATTAGTTGGTTTGTAATAATTAGTTTAATTAGCGTAGCTAGTTAGCTAAGTTCATTCGGACCCTCTTTCAAGAGGGCATAAATGTTGTAATAAGTGTGCGTGTGTGCGTGAATGTCTTCCAATCCCCACTTCTTTCCCCTTTTTACTTATTTGCTTTCGATGGTTAGATTAGAGCATATTTCAATTAGCATACCTTATGCTTGCATGCGTGCATCATTCATTTGTCTTGCAAGCACCGGGCTTGGCGTATCATTCAAACTGCATTGTATTTCAATACCTATTTGAATACGTGTATCAAATTGTTGCATTCATATGCCATATTGGATAGTTGAGCCTATTTGGTTGCATTTTTGCATGTGTTACATTAGGCATCTTAACATAGCTAGGATCACGCATTGATTTCTAACTAGCTCTTGTTTTGGCTCGAAGTACACTGTAAGTGTTTGCGCTTTAGCATTCTTACATGAGTGTAAGTGATTGTCATGTTTAGCATGCTTGCCACGAGGCTATGTGCTTAAATGATTAACTGAATGAATGCCTGTGGATGAAGGCTTCATTACTTGAATTGGAATAATTCATCAAAATGTGAGTTTTAAGCCCACTTGTAGTGGCAAATCATCATGTTTTAAGCCCACCTTGTTTGCTGGCAAATCCGCATTTCTAAGCCCACTTGAGGGTGGCAAATTCAAACTATTTTCAGAAAACAAACATGAGATGTTTTGTTCAAATTTGAGCGATTTAGTCTATACTTGTGTGTCGTGCGCATCACATTGTAAGTTAAGCTAATAATTGGAGAAAGAACACATGTGTTTTCAAAACAACATATCATGCTAGTAGAGGCCGATCCTTTGATCGGGTGAGCGGGGGTGCTTATTTCTTGACCTTCCCCTTTCGTACCTAAGTTCCCGAGCTGAGACAACTTTGGGGATGACGGACATGTGACCTTTGGCACGAGTCAGGGTTTCCTAAATTTTTCAAAAATAAAATATTTAGGTGGCGACTCTGTAATCTGGCAAAGTAGTCCATGGTTGGCACTTCTTGATTAAAATCGATTTTCCAAAACGATTTGCTAGATTTGGACTTTTTGGTGATTTATCAGTCTTATATTGCACTTTGTGAGATTAGATTCAGAACCGTGACAGAGTCCGAACTGTAGTAGCATGAACCTAATTCGCGTCCTCTCCGAAAAGGAGGGCCGCACAGAGGGAGTTCGGGCGGTCTACAGTGATCAAATCTGGAAATTCGAAAATTTGCATCTACGCTCGAGCGTAGGAGTTCACGCTCAAGCGACCACTCTGAGTGCGTGCACTTCTGCTTGAGCGACCAGAAGTCCGCTCGAGCGTGAAATGCAAGCTCTCAGAAGTTTTATATCTTTGCAAACCGCTCGAGCGAGGGAATCTGTGCTCGAGCGACCATTCACATCTTGCATGTCCGCTCGAGCGAGGAAAGCTACGCTCGAGCGGGGACCCTGTTTTAAAAAATTTGACCAAGTGTTTTCCAATGTATTTTGGCATCCTCATTTCATCTTAGGCATTCCTAAGACTTAATTAAGCCATAGTAATGAGGTTATGGATTTGAAACACACTAAGAAAGGAATGTACTAAGTTAAGAGATTGCAAGAGCGTGTTTTAAGCAATGTGATAGAAAAGAACAAGAATCAATGTAATGAAAGCTAAGTCGTAATGGTCACATGAATGCGTAATGATAAGATATGTTTGTGTTATGTACCTTGTGTTTGTAGGTCAACGTCTGAAGATTGAGTGACCGTTTACGGGAACCCACTGTGAGTAACATTTCTTTAAAGATATGTTGATATGAATTATGTTCCAAACGAGTTATGATAAATTATGATTTCTGAAATGATATTGTTTACGTGAACGAATGCCCTATTTGCGAATCTATTATGGCATCCATAGATAGTACCAAGTCATGGGGGACGACATGTTAATGCGGGTCCATGACATATATGTGATTACGAGATCTCGTTAGCCACTTCATTGTGGTGATATGTGTTTAATCGGTATCCAGAACCGATTACTCTAGTCGGAAGACGATATGTGATATGTTCTATGGGATGTACCATTATTATGTTTAGATATGAGAATTATTATGCTATGATCTGTTTTACGCTCATGACATGTTCGGATTTTGTTCACTAACCTCTTTACCTTAATGTTATTCACTGGGCTTTAGCTCACTGTGTGCATATATATATATATATATGTAGGTGGGCATTTTGGAGATTGAGCCTGAAGGCTTTTGTCAGAATCTGTGTTCTGTTGTTAGCCAACCATTGCACCTCACGTGGAGGTTCATGATGTGTCACGTGTTTTAAGTTCTGTTATTTCTGTACATAAGACTTGATTTGTTTTTGTTGGCTGTACTTAAGATGCTATTATGTGTGTGGGTATAATGTATGAGTGACTTTTGGATATGTATATAAGGCTTAAATATTCTGTTTCATATAAGTCTGCACAACTCAATGGACAACTATATTTATGTATTTGCTTCCGCTAGCCCCTTAATTTTGTTAATCTGTTCAAAGGCCTTCGGTAATCCAAGGATTACTGGCCGGTTATGATGCTAAACCTATAGGGCGGGTTTGGGTCGTGATAGAGTAGTATCAGAGCACGAGTTATACCGCACACATGAGTCCATGTGAGCTATAGGATGTCCTAGAAATGAAATAGGGACATTGCATTATCATGTGTAAGTGTGTGAACTATTATGAACATACCCTTATTGAAAATGAAATGAAATGAAACCTATGTGCATGAACAAAGAAGTTATATGGAATAACATGTAATGTCGATTTCAATATTGAATGTATAATTCTTGTGACAATGACCATATGAACGTGAAAGACCACGTAACCTATATGAATATATTTGAGTTGAAATAAAATGACGAACTGTTTGATTCGAAGTGAAAATGAAACATGAAATCAGTGAGGACTATCCCAATGTTAACAATCACCCTGTTTGTGTATAGACAAATGGAAAGGACAAGGAATGTGGATGAATTTGAACCTTCTGATGCTAGAATTAGCCAGTTAGAAAGAATGGTTGAAGCCTTAACCAAATCTTTGAGACAACAACAACAAAGGCAAATACATGTACCTGAATTAGCTAATTATGATATGATACCACTGATACAGAAATATAATAAGATGAAACCACCGGAGTTTTTGGGGGGTATTGAACCGTTAAAAGCCGAGGCTTGGGTTTTAGAAACTGAGAAAATATTCAAAGTATTTCCGTGTACTGAGGCACAGAAAGTTTTGTTGGCAACATTCACACTTAAAGAAGAAGCTAGGAGATGGTGTATGTTAGTACGAAATGATAATGAAAGTGTGACATGGAATAGATTTAAAGAAATTTTCTTCGAAAAATATTTTCCCCAATGCATCCGAGATAGAAAGGTATCCGAATTTGTACAACTAAAACAAGGCGTTATGACAGTGGCTGAATATGCGGCAAAATTTACTGAACTAGCCCGATATGCACCACACATGGTAGACACTGACTACAAAAAGGCTAGAAAATTTGAAGGTGGGCTTAACCTAGATGTGTATGACTGAGTTGGGGTTTTAAAGTTGTTAAAGTATGTGGACATTCTTGATAGGGCCTTAATGTCCGAGGCAAACATAGCAGTATTGAAAATATCAAAATCAACATCATCAACTGAATCAGAGGGAAAGAAATGAAAGAAACAGAAAATTGAAATGACCAATAACTCGATTACCTCTGTGAATGAAAAATCTAAGGCAAAAAATTTTGACAACGTAAGTCGGGGAAGCAACGTGAACAATGATGTACCTAATTGTAAAGAATGTGGGAAACAACATTGGGGCATTTGTCGCCGCCTATCAGGTAGTTGTTTTAGATGTGGACAGAAAGGACACTTGGCTAAATCTTGCTCACGAGCTCATTCGAACAAAACTAAGCCTAATGCTAATATGACTGGTTCTGTTCCCGTACTTAGAGGCAAGGAAAGGTTTACACCTTAGTTCCAGGAAATGCTCGAAATATTGAAACAACTGATGCAGGTATTACCTTAATTATGTGTAAATGTATGTATGAAAAGTGACTTGGGAAATCCGTGTGTGTGATAACCCTACTTCGTATTATGCTAATTAATCTTAATTACGAATGTGATTATGTGCTTGATATGATTTTGAGTGCCATTTATATGAATATATGTGGTTTTGAATTTCTATCTGTTCTCCATAGGAAAATCTGTTTGATTATCTGCTTTAGAATTTAAATTGAAGGCCTTATCGACCACAGAAATCGAAATTGACTATGCCATTGTGATTAGTGTAATTTTTAGAGCTTACGGTGATATTTAATTGAAAATTAATTCGGATCAAATTAAATAGATTAAATTGATGAAATAGTGCTTAATTAATTAGTGTTAATGGAATTTGATTAAGAGGGGCTATAAAAGGGCCATTATACACCCACATTCCTTTAGTTTTGAGCTCAAAATCAGATTTTACATTCTAGAGAGGGAGAGGGTCAACTCTAGAGAGAGAAAGAGGGAGAATTGTGCAATTTTGGCTCAAGGCTTAAGAATTGGAAGTTAAACTCAAAGAACTTGAGTGTTTGAAGCTCCTAGGTTATTAATCAACTCTTAATTTATGAGTTGAGTATGTAATTTTGTGAATTCAAGTGGTATGGTGGCACATGGCAAAGATTGAGTTGAATATGAAGTTAGAATGCACATGCATGCATGAAATTACTATGAATCACCATGAATTGCCATGAAAATTGCATAAGCTAGCATGAATAATGTTGAACATGGAGAATTGGGCACCAATCTTCACATGCATGCATAATCTTCGTGGGTTTCATAATAATAAGTGTCATTTGTAAGATTTGAAATAGAAATGAAGTCAAAAATTGACATGCTTGTTTGATTATTGGAGATATGGAGCTTATATGAGGTTGGAATGCATGAGTTTTGATTATACAAAAGAAATGTTGAATAATTTGAGAATGTGACCATGATTTTGGGCAATTGGCCTCTTATTGCTTGTATACTCATCATATATAATGTGTTTCCTTACTTTTGGTACCTTAATTCGAGCTTTAAAGCCTTTGAATATCGAATTTGAGCTTCAAGAACAGTTCTGGGAAACCCAGAATTTGGCATGTCCGCTTGAACGGGGAAAGCGCCGCTCGAGCGTGAAATGCGAGCTCCCAAAATTTTTGTAGACATTGATGTCCGCTCGAGCGGGGACATTCACGCTTGAGCGGGGAGCCATGTAGTGTGACTTTCGGCTCGAGTGTCCGAATTCACGATCGAGCGTAAAAATGAGGTAACTAGTACTTTTGCAGACCATGAGGGTCCGCTCGAGCTGCGGAACCCATGCTCGAGCGGGGACCCCTGTTTCAGAAATTTTGTAAAGGTGTTCTGTGTTTCATTTTTCGTTCTCTTTCATTTCTGAGCACTCTTAGGCACGCATTGAGCATCATAAATGAGTTAAAAGGATAAGAAAGAAGCCTAAGAGGGATGTATGAATTAAGAACGGATTGAATTGTTTGTGACCCATTGTGTTCATGAAATGTGTAGGGTCGAGTTCCAGGGAAAATCTGTCGGTAGAACACTGTGAGTAATATCTTAGTGAAGATATTTTGAAGTATGTTATTTGTCCAATTACTTATTCCCATATAAGTCTTATAAGTTTGTTAATTTAAATTGTGGACAAATGTTTGTTATGCCATATGGTTGGGCCAAAGGCCGTTGGGTACAATTGATTGGGACGAAAGCCGTTTGACATGCATGAATGTTGGGCCAAAGGCCGTTTAACATGAATGATTGGGCCGAAGGCCATTTTATATGAAAGATTAGGTCGAAGGCCATTTGACATGAATGAATAAATGGGTCGAAGGCCGTTTAACACAAATGATCGGGCCGAAGGCCGTTTGACATGAATGTTGGGCCAAACGCCATTTGGCATGAATGATTGGGCCGAAGGCCGTTTGATATGAAAGATTGGGCTGAAGGCCGTTTGACATGAATGAATAAATGGGCCGAAGGCTGTTTAACACAAATGATTGGGCCGAAGGCCGTTTGACATGAATGAATGGGCCGAAGGCCGTTTGACACGAATGAATGGGCCAAAGGCCGTTTGACACGAATGATTGGGCCAAAGGCTGTCGGACAGGAACGATTGGGCCAAAGGCCGTCGGATATGAATGAATTGGGCCCGAGATCATTTGAGGTGTTTGGAACCGCAGTCACTTGACCTGTATATATATATATATACTAGATAGTAATATGAATTGGACCCAAGGCCGTCTGATGTATGTTGTTCTAAATACCGTTCGTGTATCTTCTTTATTTGATATTATTCACTAGGCTTTCGCTCACGCTCATTCATGTGTCTGTAGGTGAGCCAAGGGAGGTCTAAACCCAGCCTCAGTGAAGTTTGTGTGAAACAGTCAAGGTTTTGAAGAGTTAGCCCATACGTCTCACGCACGAGACTTGTTTTCGCCCTTTTGCTATTTTGTTATATTTTTCCTTGTCATGTTGGTGAGAACTTTGGATTACGGTCGTATATAGTTTTGATTGGCTGACCATGACTTGAATGATCCTATTGTGTAAAGCTTATATGTTAACTTTCCTTGATGTGAGTTATTAATGTACGTTGTAAAATGTTATGACGTGCCATGTAAGCACAGCTCTATGGACAAAAGTTTGAAATTGCTTTCGTTTGGCCCCCTTAACTTTGTTAAAATATATCTGATTTGGTTTAAGGCCGTAGGTAATCTCATGATTACTGGCCGGTTATGTCCTTAACCCATGGGGGCGGGTTCGGGTCATGACAGTGTGACCATGACTTGAACTGAACTGTTATATATTGACTGCAATCATTGAATGATTAGACCTATGAATTCAAATTATATACATGAATCAGTCGTGTGTGGAACTTTTGAAATTGAGAACCTATGTCAGTTTGGAAGAATGAACTCTTGCTTATGAATTTACGAATGAATGCCTAAATGATAATTGATTCTAGACTCGTATCTGCATACATATATGTCCTTGCTTGCAATACTATTAGAATTGATGGGGCTGAACTGTGATTAATAAACACTTTGAGACCTACTGCTTGATGTGAACTATATGTGTGACACTTTGAACCCTTATGTTGACAATTACCTATGCTATGGAAAATGTTTGGACTTATATATATGCATAGCTTTGCTTGAGGATGTTATTAGACTCTGGACATACACATATATGACTATACCTTTGCTCAGAATGATTGATATGTTATTTGTTTTGATAACTTGACCGTTGGGACTACGACTTTAGGATTGTGTGACTAAGTAAAGACCCTGAGTGATAACTCTAAACTGCGTGCTATGATTGCTGAAGATTGACTCGACTATCTGACTAGACCAGCAAGCCTATGCTTTAGTGACTGTATGACCAATTTAGGAATTCTATATAACAATTTGCTATTATGTACCACTGAAAAACTTTATATGATACGCTGCTGTGTACCGTATACCTACATGAAAGACTTATTTGGGAAACTGCTAGGATTGACCATGATACGTACCTTTTTATATGAATAACTACATGCTTGTGTACTTACATGTAAGCTTATTTGGAGAATACATTGTATATGACCGGAAACACTTTGCTATGAACTATTATGATACATGACTCTGATGTGATTTTGGGAACTGATGAACTTAGAACCGCTGTAGAACTATTGATTGTGTACCTAAACGAATGGAGTATGAACTATAGAACTAATGTACTTCATTTGAAAATGATGAGAATAGAACTTTACCTGATCTAATATGATAGAACCATGGTTTGATGAGACCTTTGTTTGACTGATGGAAACTTTTTTTTGATGACACACGCTCTAAACTTTTGCTTGATATGACTTGATAGGACTTTCATTTGATTTGATTTGATTTGAGGAGACCTTTACCTAAATTGAGAACTATTATCTGATTTGATTATGTTATGAGGGATTGTGGATCACTTATAATCGAATTGTGTTGCCATGAGAACTAATCAACTGAGGAATTGAATCAATTTGGGATGCTTATAAAGAATGTGAACCGTCTATAGCAGACTATGTGATGGTAAATAATTGATTGGGAACACACGTAAATGGGATTATAGGATTCTATCATTTATGCTCTGGGAATATGAGAATATTTGTATGTAAGACACGTGACTAATTGCTTCTGTGTCCCGTTACTACCATGGACTTGTTTTTGTATTACTATACTTGAAATTTGATACTATGGGGCTTGTTGATAGTAGATCGGTTCAATTGTAGACCCTGACTGTTTGGAAATGCATGAAATCAACGTGTTCTATGATTGACTACTTCCGTAGTAGCATGTGATACAATTGAATCTATGAAAACCGAGGCTGATGATTAGTATGGGAATGATTACTTCAGAATTACATTTACTGCTTTGGGGTTTATATATTAATTTGTCTGGTATACTGATGACTTTTGAATGACCTGGACTAACTGTGATGGATTATCGAATTGAAAATCGAATTGAACAAAGACTGGATGAACGACTCAGAAATGAATAAATCAAATCTCTGTAACTTGACGGGGGAAATTACTTATGAAAATGGAAATAATGTGAATCTATGACGTCTGATAAGTATTTGATTTAAGTAATATGAGTAATAACTCTGTAAAGTTATGTTTAACTTTAAGTATTTTTCGACTGATATGATATGATCTGTTTTCTAAAATGCTATTTTATGAATTATGAATGAATGTCCAATTTTCTGAAATGTATTTGTGGCACCCTTAGTTCACGTGGCCCTCGCCTGGGGGTAACAATACCGTGGCCAATATGCATGCGGCCCTCGCCTAGGGGTAACAATACTGTGGCCTATATTCACGTGGCCCTCGCCTGGGGGTAACAATACCATGGCTACTTGCGCGCAAGATATGGACCTTTATGGTCGTCGGTACCGACTGTACTTGTCGGCCTTAGGACCAAGTTGATATGATAGCTAATGGGTGTACCACGTATGATCTTGTGCAGAATCCGAATACGAATATGACAATGAAAATGAATATGTACACGAATCTATTTTTGATCTGAAATCGGTATGCACATAAGACTCTATTTTGATATAAGCTCTAATCTCTGTATGTGATTTATGATTCTGTTTTTGGTACGGGATAATGTCGAGTATGGGTTATGCATCTGTTTTGCAAAGAGTTGAAGTTATATTTATGATGAACATCATTCCTTTTGATATAAGATAACTCAAGTTTGGAGGACCAAACTTCTTAAGGTGGGGAGACTGTAATAACCCCGTTCCGTAATCAATTACTAATTTGTGATTAAGGATGTTAATCAAGTAATTAAAATAAATTATGTGTTTATTATGTATTTTGCATGATCTCTGGCTTTCTATCTATTACTTGTAGAAATATCTGTCTGGAATTCTGCTTTAATATAAAAATGGAAAACCTTATCGGCATCTGAAATCGAAATTAGTTACATTAATATGTTATTTGGAATTTTTAGAACACCATGGCAATTTTTATTAAAAATTGATTCAGAACGATTAATTAAGTTGTGTTTGGTTAGCCTAATGTTCCAATTAATGTATTATAGCATCATAAATATATATATAGGCCCTTAAGCTCATTTGAGCTCATCCTTGCCCATCTTTGAGTGGAAAATTCTGAGATCATTGTAGAGAGAGGGGGAGACTCCATTTTAGAGAGAGAAAGGGGTCGATTCAAGGTAAAAGTTGAAGACTTTGCTAGAGTTCATCAATTTTGTGCAAGAATCTAATTAATTCAGGACTATAGGTATGAATTCAACCCTTACTTTATGAATCTAAGTTATCAACATGAAGGTTATGTGTTTAAATGTGTACTTTGAGCTTAGAATAAAGAATTGTGTTACAATTCATACATACATACTCATGTAGGTGTTAAATTACCATGATAGCTATGAGTTTCTTCAATTGTGTTGAATTTGGAGAATGAAATGTACATACATGCAAATTTCATCAAGTTTTGTAAGTCAATTCCATGTTTTTGAAGTTTTGAAAGAGAATTTGGAAGAGAAATCCACATGCATGCATGAATATTAGGAGCTTGGGCCATGTTGAGTTTAGTGTTGAACATCTAATTGTTATGGCAAGTTAATTAGTACATGCATGTTAGAATCATCATGTTTTGAAAAGGAATTTCTTACATGCATGGAGCTTATGAGCTCAATTTGCTAACTTCATGAGTTTTGGAGAAAAGAGTTTGAAAGATTTTACATGCATGTTTTGCTTCTTAAGTTTCAAGATGAATTGTGAGCTATTGGCAAACTCTTGGGCCATGATTTTATGAAATAATCCTTAATTCATCATATTCTACAAGTTTACTATGTTATCTTAAGTTTTGGGGCCCAAGAGATATGTTTTGAAGAGTTGAATTCGAGTCTTGAGCTTGGTGATCAAATCTGGAAATTCCAGAATTTGCACCTACGCTCGAGAGTAGAAGTTCACGCTCGAGCGATCACTCTGAGTGCGTGCACTTCCGCTCGAGTGACCAGAAGTTCACTCGAGTGTAAAATGCAAGCTCCCAGAAGTTTTATATCTTTGCAGACTGCTCGAGCGAGGGAATCTGCGCTCGAGCGACCATTCACATCTTGCATGTCCGCTCAAGCGAGGAAAGCTACGCTTGAGCGGGGACCTTGTTTTCAGAAATTTGACCAAGTGTTTTCCAATGTATTTTGGCATCCTCATTGCATCTTAGGCATTCCTAAGACTTAATTAAGTTATAGTAATGAGGTTATGGATTAGAAACACACTAAGAAAGGAATGTACTAAGTTAAGAGATTGCAAGAACGTGTTTTAAGCAATGTGATAAGAAAGAACAAAAATCAATGTAATGAAAGCTAAGCCGTAATGGCCACATGAATGCGTAATGATAAGATATGTTTGTGTTATGTACCTTGTGTTTGTAGGTCAACGTCTGAAGATTGAGTGACCGTTTACGGGAACCCACCGTGAGTAACATTTCTGTAAAGATATGTTGATATGAATTATGTTCCAAACGAGTTATGATAAATTATGATTTCTGAAATGATATTGTTTACGTGAACGAATGCCCTATTTGTGAATCTATTATGGCATCCATAGATAGTCCTAAGTCATGGGGGACGGCATGTTAATGCGGGTCCATGACATATATGTGATTACGAGATCTCGTTAGCCACTTCATTGTGGTGATATGTGTTTAATCGGTATCTAGAACTGATTACTCTAGTCAAAAGACAATATGTTCATTGTGGTGATATGTGTTTAATCGGTATTTAGAACTGATTACTCTAGTCAAAAGATAATATGTGATATGTTCTATGGGATGTGCCATTATTATGTTCAGATACGAGAATGATTATGCTATGATCTGTTTTACGCTCATGACAAGTTCGGACTTCGTTCACTAACCTCTTTACCTTAATGTTATTCACTAGGCTTTAGCTCACTATGTGTATATATATATATGTCGGTGGGCATTTTGGAGATTGAGTTTGAAGGCTTTTGTCAGAATCTGTGTTCTGTTGTCAACCAACCATTGCGCCTCACGTGGAGGTTCCTGAAGTGTTACGTGTTTTAAGTTCTGTTATTTCTGTACATAAGACTCGATTTGTTTTTGTTGGCTGTACTTAAGATGCTATTATGTGTGTGGGTATAATGTATGAGTGACTTTTGGATATGTATATAAAGCTTAAATATTCTATTTCATATAAGTCTGCATAGCTCAATGGACAACTATATTTATGTATTTGGCTCCACTAGCCCCTTAATTTTGTTAATCAGTTTAAAGGCCTTCGGTAATCCAAGGATTACTGGCCAGTTATGATGGTAAACCTATAGGGACGGGTTTGGGTCGTGACACATATAAGCAAAGCAGCTTCGCCCTATCCTCGTAATCAGTTTACGTATCACCCTGCCGCATCAACTAACAAGTCCCTAACAAGTTTCGTCGTAATGCGAGTTACACGATCGCACCTTCGTTGCACAAAATCCAATGCCAACCTAGGACAGGGTGTAAGGTCCAAGAACATATTTGTGGACACCCCATTTTTGACCGCCTGCAAGGCTCGAGCGCTTTGCCCAGTACACTCGATTATGAAAGTGGTGTTGTGTATGGTTCGAGGTCTCAATGAAGGGGCCATGTTTAAAGCTCCGAAACAGTCCTGAACCTCTCATATTTCCACTGATTATCTCAAGAAATCCATTTTTACACATTGTGCCACCCTATGCTGAGGTTGAAATAGAAAAACAGGGGAACACATTGAGGGTCGACCGTGCCTCAGTGAGGGCCGACCGTGGCTATTGAAGGCCGGCCATGCCTTAGTAGGGAGAAACATTCTTCTAGGCGGGAGGCCGTCAGCTGTCCATTTTTGAAGATATTTATGACCCCTCTTGCTCAAATTCTATAAAAATGACCATATATCTCTGTTTTGAGGGTTGAAGAATTTCTACAAAGTCTCTACATCACCTTGAGAGCTCCCTCTTCTCATTCTTCTTGTGCAAGCAACACTTTGAACAAACCCATCACCTTGAACCTGTATCCACACACCAGATACACCTTTATACCTTGGCCTAGGAACCTTGGTTGAGCCTTGAACACCATAATTCAAGCTTGAGAGTGTGTTGAGACTTAGTTTGAATCATAAGCAAAAACTCACTTCTTTGAGAGGTATAAGCTTGTCATCTCCTCTTTTGCTTCTTGTTCTTTCATTTGCTATCTAGTTCTTATAGTTTTATGTTGTTTTGATTCTATTCCAAGTGTTTGAGTTTTGGGTTTGGAGAGCTACCGAAAGGGTAGAGAGAGTTTACACTCTATCTACACCTTTACCTATAGCTCAAACCCTTACTTTTACACTCTTTTTCTTTGCTCCCTAAACTGATTTTCAGAGTTAAAAAGGGCTAAAATCATGCTTTGAGGTTTCAAAAATGGACGGGTTAGCCATCCCTCATTGTTCTTGTTTACTAGTCTTGTTTTCTTTCTTTGTTGATTAGCTTTTTAGGCACTTTTCATGCATTCTAAGCCACTGTTTTTCATCTCTTGAGGGTAACTTTGGGGCTATTTTAGATTGTTTAAATAGTTCATGCTTTGATTAGCTTGGTTGTTGTCCCATAAGTTTGCCTACATGGCTCGTTGTATATTGTTCTTAGATTTTCTTTAACTCATTTCCATGTTTAAGAACCTGATTTTAATAATCAACTTGCCATTCATCTCTTTCATTTGAGATTTGTTTCAATCGGTTGACGGTTATTCAAAACGTGAACTAGCGATTTATGCTTAATGGTTTAATCTCTACGGAGGTTCATTGCCAACGGTGTAGCCTCTTTTTCATGTTGAGAATCACCTCCCGTTTGACACATTTCTCATTTAGTGGACGTAATCTCTAGTGGATGTAACAATCATCTTGGACTTAATGGATTAAAGGATGGTAAAGGCTAATGAATTTGGATTAAAATGAACCAACCCACATAAAGAAAATGAGTTATATTGCTTGGGGTTCGACTGGACGTTATGTCGAATCCATTGTGTCAAGGATTATCTTGCATCAATTCATGATGTTTTGATGAATCTTGAAGCGTCTCTACCTCCCTCTTCGGGTTCACTGTATGATAGGAGGGAGGGGTGGTTGTCGTTCATTTCATTTATTGATTTTGTCCAAATTATACCAGAAATCGTCAAGCAATCAACTTGCTCATTGATGGTTTTGGAAATGACGCCAACCTTTTCTCTAGGCTTTCCTATGAAAGAGAAGTGTGATGGGGACAATAGAGTCCAGAACACTCTGTCTGCACCGTTTTCACTTTAGAGCACATAACAGAATTTGGCATGAAATTGAGGTATGGTCGGCCTTCTTTAGGCCCGGCCGGGCTTTATTGAGGGCTGACCGGTCATCAATGTTTGGTCAGTAGTGTATTTTGCAGAAAACAGAGGGTAGTGGTTGAAGGTGAAATAGAGCAAGCCAGGGGCAAACAGAGTTGTTCTTGGACGCTATGCATGCAGCCCTTGCGCATCCTTGTTTACATCATGATCATTGTTGTAATTAATTAATTATTATTGTTATAATTAGTCTTGTTAATTATTAGTGTTGTAATTAATTAATTTATCATCATTGTTTATTTGTAATTGTTATTGTTAGTTAGCTTAAATAGTTAGTCTATTTATTATTATCCTTGTTGTAATAGAGTAGTTAGCTAGTTATTCTTTGCATATTTATTCATTCGGTTTGTAATAATTAGTTTAATTTAGACTTTCGGACTTTAATTCGCATCCTCTTGCACGAGGGCAACTATGTAATAAGTTGTTTGTCTTCCAACCCCATGTCTTTCTCCCTTTTACTTACTTGCTTACAATGGTTAGTATAGGAACATCATTTTTCAAATTAGCATTCTCATGCTTTGCATCCATTATTTTGCATGCATCCAAGGCTCAACTCATCATACTAACCCAGTATCAATGTTCAAATTCATTACTTGAATACGTGCTTTATTGCATGCCTTGAATGGAATCATATGCCATGCTCATAGCCGAGCCTATAAATGACATAATGTGTGCGTTGCATTAGCCATATTACATTAATTAGAGACATGTATATTTTTCCTAATTATTTTGCTTTGTTTTGGCTCGGAGTACTAGGTGAGTAATTTTGTGTTTTAGCATTTTGCATCGAATGTTTGTATTACCATGTCAAAACATGCTTCCATGAGGTTGCTTAAATGATATAACTGTTTGAATGCCTGTGGATGAAGGCTAGTTTCTTGAATTTGGATAATTTGATTAATGTCCACTTTAGCCACTTTTTCAAGTGGCATATTTACAAAACAATTTCAAACAAGACATGAAATCAAATGTTCCAAATTTTGCAAATTAGTATATACTTGTGAGTCACGCAGTAATATAGTTAATAATCGGAATAAGAGCATATAATGTAAATAAAAATTACATCATGATTAGTAGAGGCCGATCTTTGATTGGGCGAGTGGGGTGCTTAATTTATGACATTTCCCTCTCATACCTAAGTTCCTGAGTCGAGACAACTTTGGTGATGACGGACTAATAGCCTTTGGTACGAGTCTTGGGTTTCCTAAATTTTTCAAAAATATTTAGGTGGCGACTCTGAAATCTGGCAAAGCAATTCATCTTTGGCATTTTATTCAAAACATCGATTTTCCAAAAAGAATTGCCGAATTTGGACTCTTTTTGTGTTTTCACTGTTTCACATTGCACTTGTAAAATCAGATTCAGAACCATAGTCCAAACTGTAAGGCTTCTCGTCTTCCAAAAGGAGCCCGAAAAGTCGAGCTATGGTTTTTGGCGACTCTGCTAAGGACTTAAAGAACTTGACGTGAAACTCGTGATGTGAATTTTTATCTACATTTATATGTTCTTTGCATTGCATTTGCATATGTAACTCGACTTTTTGTGTCCCTGTCGGAAGACGAATAAGCCCTACAGTATCAGATTCTCGCGGTTCTGAATCTGATCTCACAAGTGCAATGTGAAATAGATAAACACCAAAGAGTCCAAATCCGACAAATCTTTTGGAAAATCGATTTTGAATCAAAATGTCAAAAATGGATTGCTTTGCCAGATACAAAGTCACCACCTAAATATTTTTGGAAAATTTAAGAAACCCATGACTCGTGCCAAAGGCCATGTGCCCGTCATTACCAAGATTGTTTTGGCTCTGGAACTTAGGTACGAGAGGGGAAGGTCATGAATTGAGCACCCCCGCTCGCCCGATCAAAGATCGGTCTCTACTAATCATGATGTGAATCTTATTTACATTATATGCTCTTGTTCCGGTTATTAGGCTAGCATTACTGTGTGATGTGCACACACACAAGTATAGACTAGCTTGCAAAAATTAGAACACTTGATTCATGTTTGTTTTGAAAATTTGTTTTGAATATGTATTACTTAAAAAAAGTGATCGCATATGAACATTACTCAAACTATTCCAATTCAAGCAATTAGCCTTCATCCACAGGCATTCAAGCAATTTATTACTCAAACTATTCCAATTCAAGCAATTAGCCTTCATCCACAGGCATTCAAGCAATTTATCAATTAATCACTTAGCCTCATGGTGAACATGCTTTAGCATGGTAACACTAACATACAAATGCAATATGCTAAAGCGAAAATGCTCACTTAGTACTCCAAGGCAAGCCAAAAGAAAAGAGTTTGAAAAAGTGCATGATCCTAACTAATGCAATATGACTAATGCAACACATGTGATATGCAATTACTAGGCTTGACTACTAATATGACATATGAATCAATTTGATAGCATGCAGTTTAAGCACCTTTTCAAAGAAGTATTCAACTAACAATGCAAGTTAGCTTGATGACCCAAGCCTCAATGTATACAATACAAGTGGATGCAAGGCATGAGAGATGTTAAACAAAACATGATGCCCTAAACTAACCAACATAAGCTAGTAAATAAAAGGGAGAAAGACGTGGGGTTGGAAGACATACACATTATTATAATTGGTTGCCCTCGCGTAGGAGGGTTCGGATGAATTAACTAGCTAAGCTAATTACTATGAATTAACTAACTATTACAAAACAAATAAATAAAATAGTTAAGTTACTTAACTAATTATTACAATAACAAATTAATTAACTATTCTAGCTAACTAATTATTTACAACACAAAATTAAATAGTTACAATTAATTAATTACAACACTTTACAAACTTTAAAGAAATGATTAAACTAAGTAATTAAACTAAACAGCCCCGGGAAGGGAGGAGTGTTCATGCATGCGTGTGGATTTTTATCCGAAAAAGTCACTATTCTGCTGCCAGGAAGCTTCTGTTGCACAGTTAGAACACTTGCACTATTTTTCACCTCAAAACCAACTCTGTTTCATTTCAAAAAGCTGTTGTTGGATTTTGCAAATGTGGGTAGGCCAAAAGTGGTGGCTTGCTGTCCACTAAAGATAGCTTTCTGTCCCTAAGTAGTGGCCTTCCAGTCGCTGATGCCTGGTTCTTCCTATAGTAATAGAGAGCAAACAGAGCAAGCACAGAATATTCTCATGGGTTTGCACAACTTACCCCTCCTTATCATGAAACAACTCAAAGGAGTGGCAAAATTTGATTTACAAACCATCAACTGATTCAATTTCATTGCATGATGGCCTATGAACCAAAGGGTGCAAGTTCAATAAATACAACAAATAAGACTCTCAAACCTTCTCCCTATCATGGATTGATCAAGGGAAGTGGTTGACAGTGACTCTTGAACCATTTACATCACTAATGAGTAAGAAGCGATTCAAGACTCAAGGGTTCAATTAAAGTCCGATTGAACCCAAACCAAGTTATTATCTTGCACCATTTTTAGTCCTTATTTTATTACTCCATTTTAATTACCAACCATTCCTTAGCAATTTAAGTCTAAAGGTGAGTTTTAAGTCCTCTAATGTAAATAAGCATCAAACCAAAAGTTGTTTTAGACATGAGAGAAGAGTCATGCCATTGGTAATGAACGCCCAAAGGGATTAAACCATTAAGCACAAGACTCCAATCCCATGCTTTAAACACGTAACTAGTTTGGACTAACTTTCAAAGCAAAGCAAAAGTCAAGAAATGAGGGAGGTTGCAGAAGTGATTAGGGGTGAAAACAAGTATGGAAAGCCATAAACAAATGCTATCAACTCAAATAGGTTAGTGGCTAAAACCTAAACCACCAACCTAGGAGGACTATTACACTACAAGCATGCAATACAAGGCTCAAATGTAATGAGCACTTAAAAATAGTCCTAAAATAGTGCTAAATCAGCCTTAAAACATGCTAGAATTAAGACAAAAATAGCTAAAATAATAAGCTAAAACATGGAGCTATGAAAGCTAGTAATCAAGGCATAAGGAAGGAAGGCTACCTCCTCCATTTTTGGACCTCAAAACATGTTTTTAGCCACTGAAAAACCTTTGAAAATCAGTATCTAAAAACTCAAAAAAAGTTGAGGAAGAGATGGGAAACACAAGTGTAAAGGCTTAAGAGACAAGGTGTAAAGAAGGATGGTTAATCCCTCTAACTTTAATATCCTTAAACCACAAGCTTTAGCTTATAAAAATAGTCCAAAAATAGTTCAAAAACAGCAATAAAAGATGGGAGAGAAGTAATGTAGAGATGCTCAAAATTATACCTCTTGAAGCGAGGTTACTGTTTTGTTCATAAACTATAAAACTTACACTCGCAAGGGCTGAAATTTGGACTCAATAATCTCAGCAAGGAGAGCTCCAATATTAGTTAGAAAGTGTAGAGAGAGTGTGTATAGGTTTCAAGATAGAGATAGAGAGAGAATTTCAAGTTTTGGTCCCTTTAGAAAATTTTGTAACCTAAAAACATGAGGGAAGGTCAAGTATATATAGAAAAACATGAGCCTCAATCGAAAATATCTTTATACAAACAGCTGAAGCTTTTGGGGGACAACTGGCAACAAATATCTGGGTTTTTCACAAGTGGCCGGCAGGCCAGAAGTAGTGGCTTGCCGGCCACAAAAATCTGCTTCTAGGCCCGACTTCAAACGGGCATATCTCCTTCATCCAGACTTGTTTTCAGGTCATTTTTAAGTCTCAATTGAAGCCCCAGAAGTCTTCTTTCCAATGGTGGTGGCCTCAAATCTAAATTATAAATGTGAAAAGATATATGCCTATTTTATTGAAGGTTACTCATTTCTATCTTAACCGGATGGATACCAAACTTCAAACGGCCATCTCTCCCTCATCCGGACTCGGCTTTAGGAGATTCTTGAGTCTAAATTGAAGCCCCAGAAGCCCAATTTTCAATGGTGGTGGCCTCATAACTAAAGTCTAAGTGTATGAAGAGATAGGAATAATTTAGTGAAGGCTGCTCAGTTTTCTCTTAGCGGTTTCATGCTCAAGCATTTTCTCAACTAGTTTTCTTCCATCCCCTCCAATTCTCTTCAACTCCAAACCTGTAAATAAGATGTTTTAATTTTTTTTTCAAATATGTCACCTCTCTTTCCTTTATTTCCACTTTTTCCTTACTCGGTTTACCGAAAAGTGTAACTTTTTCAACGAAATACGAGCCTCGGAACATCGTAGAAATATTTGGAAAAATATTTTAGAAAAAGAGGGTTTTAAGGTCTAAAATAGTCTTGGTCAAAAACAATTTTGGTCAAAATGAGGTGTAAGGTTGGGATTAGAAGCTCTTCTTCCTGAAGAAATAGAACATTCGTATAGCATAACTTTCATCATCGAGTGATCAACCTGAGGCACCCAAGTCTTAAGGGTAGTAAAAAATGGGGTGCCTACAGCATGGTTACTTCAAGTACTGTGCTTTCCATCTGCTATTCTTGGACAGTTTGTAGGAGGCTTGCCCAAAAGGTTGATCGGTTATGGGCTCTGCCATGTTGGAAACATAATCCTTGGATCTGGGTTATTGTTGTACTGCTTGATCCACCTTTCACTTCTCGGTGTTAGGTGTGAGAGATATATTAGATAATCTTGCTGAGGTACCCTTTCAACCATTTGACCTGGTTGCGTACAGTGAAGCTATAGTGACTATTCCAACTTAGGACAGGATGCCACCCATTTGCAGGATGTTGTGAAACTCGTTGTTTGAAATAGTGCAACCTAGATCGTGCCAAAATCTAGGATAGGGTAACCCCACCCCCTCATAGGGGTGTTTTGGTTCTTTTACGTGGTATGTGCTTTTATAGTGAGACTGTAAATGATGGTTCATATCAGTATGAGTTTGAGAACAGAGTTCAGTGGGGATTACAATTCAACTATGTGTTATGACTGTTGTGAATTGGGGCTGAAGTGCTGTCCGATTTTGATTGTGTTTTTTTTTCTCTCTTTTTGCTAGGTAGTCTACCATCATAGTTTCAGAAAGACCTGATATTCCCCAAGTTGTGTGGACTTGTTTTGGTAGGCTTTGTAAAGCTCAAGACCTTGTTGGTGGTCAGCCTGTTTTAGTCTCACTTCCGCCAGTCACTTGACGAAGAAGAAACAGACAGTCGGTAGCACCAGTACAAAGTATTCTGCAAACACCTATCCATTTTCACCCAATAAGTTCCCCCACACCTAGTTCACCTAGACCAACAATGGCACAAAATATAGCAAAGAACGCGGAGGAATTTGCTGCCATGATGACGACTTTCCAAAGAACCATGGACACTGTAAACCAGAGGATGGCTGCACAAGATGAAATTATTGCCGATCGATGTACATCTGGGGCATCCGCATCAATCGTGCATCCGATCCCGGCTGCTCAGCCAAATTTCGATCTACCCCTACCAATAGAAAAATCTGCTAGTCCCAGATCCTCAGGACATGTTTCCCTCGGCTCCAGCTTATCGACCTCCGATTCCACCTCTTGAAGGAATCTTTCCTTTTGATATCAATGAAATTGATCCGGCCTTAGTCAAGATTGCTAGGTTAAAGAAAGCATTAAAGAAATCCTAGGGCTTCAACTCCATTCCAAATATCAAAGATGGGTACACTGAGGCTTCAGTCAGATTATTAGAGAAATTTAAGATGCCCTACATTGACAGATTCGATGGGAGTGGGGATCCGATTGTGCATTTTCTATTTTTTTCAGATGTATTGAGGCCCATGGGTTTGTCTTAGGCACAGAAGATCTTGTTGTTTGGGAGAACCTTGTCCGATGTCGCGGCTATCTGGTACACTAAATTAGAGGACTCAACAAAGAAGAATTGAGAGGAGCTATCTAAGGCGTTTGTCAATCAGTATTCATATAACACCTAGATAGAAGCAACCATTAGTGAGTTGGAGGCTACCACCTAGAACCCCAAAGAATCATTCATTGATTTTTTCGCCCAGTGAAGAGCCAAGGCTGCCCGAATGACAAATAGGCCTGCAGAAAGAGAACAAGTCTGACTAGTGGTCCAGAACCTTAAGCCAGACATGTCGCAGAGAATGATAGTGGCACCATTGTCTACATTTGCTTCCTTACATGAGCTGGGGGTCCAGATTAAGAGTGCATTCAAAAAGGGTATCATCCACAGAACAAGTGAACTCGCAAGAAGGCTATTCTCTTGGAATACCAATGCTAGCAGTAGCACTATTCCATAACCTGCAGATGTCAGTACTGTTGTTTTAACGGCCAAGATGGCTGATCCTTTTGCTACTGCCCCAACCTCACAACCTTCACAAAGTACCGATCCACCCTGAAATTGAAGAGTTTTAACCTCCCTCCATATGAGCCCAACCCATGCCCTCAAGTTATTAAGCCTCTCGATCCTTGTCCATTTCCAGACCCATTGCCATCCAAAACATGACCCTACCCAGTATTGCATCTTCCACCAACAACATGGCCATTCCACAGAAATATGCTACCGTTTATGTCATGAGATCTAGGATCTCATTGACAATAAAGTCATCCCCCCACCCGCTAAACCAAACCTAACAACCAACCCACTTCCTGCACACAACCAAGTCCCCCTGCCCAGAAACATTAACCACATCCATACACTACCGCCCACCTTCAACCCCAGCATATACATTATCTCATCCCACCTACCAAAATCAGAGGTGGTCATTCCAGAAGGCACAGACATGTGCATGATGGATCTAACACCACAAACCCAATCCAAATTCGTGGCAGTAGAAATGGAGAGAGAGAAGAATGTACTGAAGATAGGGTCGCTTGATACCCTAGTCATAGAGAAGGGGCTCTCACTCGCGGAGGAGTATAATCCCAGTGTATACATTTTGGCCATCGATCAGCCAAAGCCAGTAGTCATACTATTGGACTTTCTCAGGATCAATGCTATTAGGGAAGACCAGTTAGGGTAACATCAGAATGATCGGCCTGAACAAGGCCTAAATGACTTGGCTAGCTTGGAAGAGGATTTGGTTGATCTAGAGGAGGATCTGGAGGATTTATACTTCTTTGAAGAGGAAGATACAAGCAGTGTTCAGGTGGGATAGTGGGACACGAGCTAGCCAGAAACAAGCAATGGATGGTTGAGTGAGAAAGAGTCAGATATGGAGGAACAGACAGGAGAGACTAGGAAAGAAGAGGAAATTGCTGCTAGTGGCAAGGCTGAGGCTGCACCTCTTGCTAAGAAAGAGTAGGCATTGGAATAATTTCAAAGGGAAAGGATAGAAGAGATCCAGACAAAGATAGCTCTGGAGTAGGGCAAAACAAAAGGGAAAGAAGAATCTGAAACAACGGTGGGTGATGCCTAAATTACCATAAAGGTCGAATGGGAACCTAGTGACATGAAAATGATATTGAGGAAGCTCAGAAGATATCAGGAATTAGAAACCAAGATTGTGGTGGAGGAAGAATGGTATGATACTAGGGCGCGCGATGTTAATATGCTCCGGATAGAACCCGATGCTAGTTTGATCATGACTGCGGGAGAGTGGTGGGAAGACAGTGACCTAAGTCATGTGTACACTGACGAAGGTTGGAAAGTTGATACCCCAAATAACACCTGGTATACTGATGAGATCAATTATATGACTTGGAGCGGTCGGTACTTCAAACCCGCAGCATTAGACCAGCCAGAGATCTATAACAAGGAGGCTGAGAGAGCAAAAGAGAAGGATTTTGAGGAAAACATGGTCTTAAAATAGCCCAAGAAGATTTAGGCTGACATACCAATCTGGGGGATGATAATGGCTTGTCGGGAGCATAGGCAAGCATTGTTGGAGGCAATGAACCGGACTAAACTGCCTATTAATACCTCTGCGGACCAATTGGTATCGTTGGTAACATCTGGGGACATTACGCCGGTGATATCTTTTACAAATAAGGAGTTACCACCTGAGGGTGCCAACCACAACCGTCCCTTATATGTAACCTTAGAAAGTCAAAAAAAAATGAATTTTGGTGGTGTTAGTAAATATCGGATCGATGATCAATGTGTGTCCAGTGAGGATCACCTTTGTCATCAGTTTGAGGCCGATTGACTTTACACCCATGACCCAAGCCGTCCAGGCTTATGACAATACAAGTCGGGACGTTATGGGAACGTTCAAAAGCCATATCCTAATCGGTTCGTCCAAACACAAAGTGGAATTCTATGTAACAGATGTACCAGCCACGTTCAACTTACTATTAGGAAGGCCCTGGCTACATCAAATGAGGGCTGTGTCATCAACAGTCCATTAGTTAGCAAAGTACCCCTTCAAAGGCGGGATTGCCACTGTGTACGGTAATTCTGCGATCCATCCTCTCCAGGGAACCACTGCACCATTATTGGAAATCATATATGGGAAAGAAGATGTGTTCCTTTTTGGCTTCTTTTTGGCAGAAGTTTGGTTTGTCCAAACCATCATAGCAGAGGGCGATGGATACTATGTGAGTGCGCAATCCATATACATGATGAACAAACAAGGGCACATGCCCGGGTTGAGACTATGCTAAAATGACAGATAGGGAGGTACTGTTGCTAAGGAGATCAGTCACAACCCCCACACCTTCAGGCTGGGATTCAAACCTACTGCTGCAGATTGGCAAAGGAAAGGGCAGGAGTTGAGAGAAAGGTTGAAGAGGACTTGGAAACAGTATGAGTTAGTCCACAAACCAATATAGGAAACCTTGAACGAACGTTTTGTCTGCCAAGGGGAAGACTTCCCCTTTTGTAGATTCCCAGGGCCCTGGTATGATTGAAAAACAAAAACAAGGTATCCGGGGTTCGAGATCTTTTTCGGACACCAACTGGAAGAGGATGAGGATGAACAAGTAGACCTGAGCCCTAGCACGGATCAAGGTAGGATTGCAAACCTGTACATCGAAGAGGAAGAGCTGTCGGGAAAAGCGTTGGCTGACCTACTGACAAGTTCTACTGCTGGAGTTGAAACCACCAACTTGGGGGATAGTCTTACTATCTCAATGATCGGGGATAACCCAGCAGTGGATTTCTCCAATCTTAGTGGACGCGTATGAGGCTTCATGCTTGGTTTGGAAGTTTGAGCAAGGCGTCATCAACGGTTTTGAATCGGATAGTGAGTCCAGATGTGATTCCACTGAGTCTGTGGAGTCGGAGTTAGATTTGAGTTCCTTTGAGTTTGGTACTTCTGGGAGTGGTAACCCGGATACCAAAGTCCTGTCCAGGTCGTCTTTTAGCTTTTCTTTTAAGTCCATTATAACTGAAAATCCAAACTTTTTGAATTGGAATGCCATGAATGTTGCCTACATCTCTATGCCTTTGGTTTGTTGTGTTGATCATAATTTTCAAAATTTTGACATAAACGAAGAGGAAGAAATTCCTTAGGTTTTGAAAAATTTGGTTGATCATGAAGAGGAAAGGCGTGTTAAGCCCTGTACAGATGAAATCGTATCAATTGATGTGGGTACTGAGGTAGATCCTCGCTTGGTCCAGATCGGGTCCACACTATCTTCAGAGGAACGTGAGCATTTAATTGCTTTATTAAAAAATTTCAAAGATGTTTTTGCGTGGTCTTACGAAGACATGTCTGGAATCGATCCTGAGATTATACAGCACCGGATCCCTCTTGACCTTGAGGCCCGGCTAGTTAAGCAAAAGCTGCGTAGAGTTCGCCCAGATTGGGCTTTGAAGATCAAGGAAAAAGTACCAAACAGATCAAGGCAGGGTTCTTGCTAGTATCTGAGTATCCGACTTGGTTGGCTAATATTGTTCCAGTCCCAAAGAAGGATGACAGAATTAGAGTCTGTGTCGACTTCAGGGCTCTGAATAAGGCTAGTCCAAAGGATGATTTTCCATTGCCGCATATTGATGAGTTAGTAGACTTCACCTCAGGCCATGCATTTCTCTCGTTCATGGATGGGTTTTCCGAGTATAACCAGATTCTGATGGCACACGAGGATAGGGAGAAGACCGCTTTCACTACTACGTGGGGCACCTATTACTACCGAGTCATGCTGTTTGGGTTGAAGAATGCTGGGGCCACTTATTAGAGGACTGTAACTACCATTCTGCACGACATGATCCACAAAGATGTTGAGGTGTACTGTAGACACTCCATTTTTGACCGTCCTCGAGACTTGGACGTCACCGTTTGAACACCCAGTGATCATCCATGTTTGTGTTCGTTTGGAGTTCCCGGAGGTCTCAGCTACACGCCTTGCCTCGGGATCTTTGAACTCGCTTGTTTAGTGTCTGGTTTTATACCAAACACTTGTGTTTTTCCTTGGAGGGGCAGGGAATGCCTTGTGAGGCATCCCCATACATCACCGGCTGTTCAGGGGTGCCACCGGCCTTGGTTTCTTAAAATCGATGGCCGATCGGCATAATATACTACCGATCGGCACTTTTATTTGCCGGTGACATCTTTTGCTGGCCAGTGTGACTCCTTTGCACCCTTGAGGCATGGTGCATGCCAGCTGTGCCAGCTGGAATGCACCATCACTCCTCCCCGTGCAGTTTCTGGCTGGTATGAGCCTTTGAACCCCTTTGGATCCTTCTAGAAGGATGAACACTTGGCTAAGCTTCTTGGAGAAGCTTGGCCAGCTGTTTTAGCTTCTCCAAGAAGCCTAGACTCCTTTGCACCCTTTGCCCCTTTCACTTGGCTTCTTGGAGAAACCAAGAACCATTTGCTTAGTCTATATATAGAGTCCTCCTCCTCCATTGTTTAAGGTTGGAGTTTTAAACCTAAAAAACCAGAGCTTATATACATATATCTGGTAGATATATTATCTCTCTCTACATTTCCCTCTCTCTCCTCCCTTAGTGTGTGTTTGGTAGCCCAAAAGTGCATTTCGGCCTTACTTTTGCACTAAAACACACACCATTACACCTTGCTCCGAGATTGAGAGGCTTGGAGGGTTGATTCTTGAGTTTTTGGACTGATTTTGATCAAAAGAAGAGGGCTGCATTGGCTGTTCTTGAGGTGTTCTTCAAGGGTAATCACTTTGCTTTAGTTTTCCCAAACTTGCACTAGTTTTTTACCTGTCTTGCTTGCTGATTTAGGCTTTGTGCATAACATAAAAAAGGCTTATATTTTCATGCTTAAGAACTTTCATTAAGGTTATTTTGTGGTTTGAGTTCAAACTCACCCTCTTAGGCCTTATTTGGCCTTTTTGGTGCCTCCTTTGTGAGGCCTTGTTTGCTTGAGTATCTTGGTCTTCTCACCACTGAAAACCAATGGATTTTCAGTGGTGAGGAAGGTGGTTTGAAGTCTTGTATAGGGGAGGGACACCCCTCTCCCTTCATTGCCTCATTTCTTTGTCTTTTGGCTTAAAGGGTAACATGCATGCTTGATTGATTTTGGCCCTATTTCAGAGGTTTTTGGGTGTCTCTAGGTCATATGTCATCTTTGTTTTTGCTCGGATTTGTGCCCTTTTGCATGCTTAACATACTTGTTTTACATTCTTCTGTTTGGCTTAGAAATGCATCTTGTGTTTAAGCCATGATTCTTGCATGTGTTAGCCTAATTTCATGAAGGTATTGGCATTATTCTACCATGTTTAAGGCCTGTTGGCCATCTGTTTTAGTCATGCTTGCCATGTTTGGTGTCATCTTTTTGTGTTTTGGCTTGTAAGCCTTGAGTATATTGGCCTCTAACATGTGTAGCTTAGACCATACTCATGATTTGGCGTCATTTAGGGTAGTATTTCAGTCCATAAATCATGTTTGTATGTCTGCATATGTGACCTCTTTCATGCTTTAAAGATGTGCCCTTTTATGCCTAGAAATGAGTTTTGGTGAATGCATCTCATTGGAGCCATTTAAGCTGCCATATCGGTGGGGTTAGAGTCCATTTTTTGCATGATAGGATTCTATTTTTGCTTGTCTAATTTATGCCATGAATGGTCATGTTAGTGGAAGTAAAGTGCCCCCCTTCTTGTGCCTTAGTCTTAGGTCCATTGGCTTGCGTGTTGGCATGAGTGTTTGTCCGCCATTTTGGGCACTTTTGGCCGCTGTTTTGAGGTGGATTGAGGTCTGCCCCTTTATGGTTTAAGGCCGCCATTGCATGCTTGTCTCATGTTTGTTGCATGATTGCTTCATTAGGTGTTGTAATATGATGATCCTATTGCTTAAACCGTCCATGTTTGCATTGCATTTGCATCTTGCATGCCTAGCATTGCATACTTGCCATGGTAGTTGCATAGCATTTGGCATGCCTTGCATCTCAATCTCATGTTGCATCTTTGAGTCATGTTTGCATAACATGCATTGCATTACTTGGTTTAGGGTGTCAAACCAAGTGTGAGGGCTAAGGAGCGTTCATACTACAAGTGATGTAACGCGTCTTAACTCTCGGTCACCGGGGTCCTTGACTTCGACATGATAGGGTCTTGGTCCTCATTTGTGTGTTGCGTGCATTTTTACATCAAATGGCAACCTTGATCTCTTAGGCTATTCATGCACAATTGATGGCTTGAGGATCGAGGGCCATGCTTCCCTGAGTTCAATACATGATGGGGAACATGACTATGCCCACATGTGCCTGAAATCCCATGCCATATACTGTCTGTCCTCTGCTGCTGTCAAAACTGTCTTCTGCAGGAAGTCTCTGCCGATCGGCAGTTTTCAGTGCCGACCGGCAATCTTCCCTGGGCTGATAACTCCAACAGCAGCCGATGGAAATTATATATGGTCGGTGGGCGTTTCCTCCAGCCGATGGTATTATACAGTGTGCAAGGAACCTGTCCCAGCACTTTGGCATTTTTCAGAGAAGCAGGGCAGTGTAAACAGAGGCGACAGTGGTATGGTATGGACCTTCCGGGCGAGACGGGTTCGAGCATGCATCATTCACGCATCCCAAGGCGGGGGCTGTGGCCACCTTTCTTTTTTGCATTCATTTTGTTAATTAATTAGAAATTCTGTAATAATTTATGCGTTTATTATGCGGGCTGTAATATTTATTTGGACCCTCCAAGTGAGGGCAATTATGTAATAAGTGTGCGTGAGTGTGTGTATGTCTCCCAACCCCACGTCTTTCTTCCCTTTTATTTACCTGCTTTGATGGTTAGTAATAGGACATGTTTAATTTAGCATACCTTATGCTATGCATGCGTGCATCATTCATCAGTATTGCATGCACCGGGCTCGGCGCATCATGCTAACTGCATTAGTATTTCAAATCTAACTTGAATACATGCCACTTGTGCATTTTCACATGCCATGTTTAGGTTAGCCGAGCCTATCCTAATTACATCCTGTATGTGTTGCATTAGTCAATTTGACATGAACTAGGACCATGCATGTTGGCTAACGAGTTTATTGTTTTGGCTCGGAGTACTCGGTAAACATTTATGCTTTAGCATATCTCATGCGTGTGAATGCTATCATGACAGCATGCTTACCATGTGGCTAGATGCTTATGTGATAAACTGTTTGAATGCCTGTGGGTGAAGGTTGGATTGTCTGAGTTGGAAACACTCGTTGAAATCCGTGTTTTAGCCCACTTGCGGGTAGCAAATTCCAAAACATTTTTCCAAAACAAACGGATATGCAATGCTTATTTCCAAATTAGGCAATCTAGTCTATACTTGTTTGCTGTGCACATAACATAGAAATTCTAGGCTAAAAACCGGTTTAAGAACACATAACGTTTTCAAAAATGGATATCACGGTTAGTAGAGGCCGATCTTCGGATCGGGCGAGATGGGGTGCTCATAGCTGACCTTCCCCAATCGTACCCAAGTTCCCGAGCCGAGGCAACTTTGGTGATGATGGACACGTAGCCTTTGGCACAGAGTCAGGGTTTCCTAAATTCCCCCATTAAAATATTTAGATGGCGACTCTATATCTAGCAAAGTAGTCCATGTTTGGCACTTCTTTTCTAAAAATCTGTTTCTCAAAACAATTTGCCGGATTTGGACTCTTTGGTTCAGATTAAGGACCGCGACACAAATCGAGTCCGAGCTGTAGCAGCGGGGCCCCCCCTCGCGGACGTGCTACATGTACGTGGAAGATATAATTGTCAAATCCAAAGATTGAGAGGGCCACTACACAACCTTGGAAAAATTCTTTCAGCGGATCAGAGAGTATAGATTGAGGTTGAACCTGTAAAAATGCTGGGATTCTTAATCACACAAAGAGGAATTGAGGTAAATCCTTCCAAAATCAAGTCCATCTTAGAAATGCCACCGCCAAGGACAGAAAAGGAGGTGCGTGGCTTTCTGGGTAAAGTGCAATTCATAAGATGGTTTATTTCAAAACTAATCTAGACTTGTGAACCACTATTTGGTCTCCTGAAGAAAGGAAGAAAGTTCTAATGGGACGATCCCTGTCATTTCGCTTTTAAACCGGTTAAGCAGTACCTGCAGAATTCGCCTGTGTTATCCCTGCCAGAACTGGGAAAACTGTTGATCTTGTACCTGTTAGTGACAAACTCAACCATGGGGTGTATGTTAGCTCAAGAGTTCGAGGCCAAGGTGAAGAAAGCCGTTTATTACTTGAGCAAGAAAATGCTAGATTATGAGACCCGTTACACTCCCCTTGAGAAATCTTGTCTAGCCTTGGTATGGGCTACCTGGAAGTTGAGGCACTACCCGTTAGCTCACTCTGTAATCCTGGTTTCGAGATTAGATCCCATCAAATATCTCTTTGAGAAACCAGCGCTTACGGGTAGGCTAGCCCATTGGTTGCTTTTTCTCTCTGAATTTGATCTTACATATATTTCATGCAAGTCAGTTAAAGAGAGAGCTGTAGCGGAATTCCTGGCAGATCACTCAGTAGAGGGGGATGAAGCAGTGGAGTACTTGTTCCCAAATGAAGATATTCTGCAAATTGAGGAGAAAACGTAGACAATGTACTTTGACGGAGTAGCCAATCAATATGGTTATGGGATCGGTGTGTTACTGAGAGTGCCTAATGACTCTCGTATACCCTTAGCCTTCAAACGCTGGTTCAAAGTATCCAACAACGAAGCAGAATATGAGGTGTGTATTGCTGGTTTAGAAGCCGCCCTGGAACTAGGGGCAAAAAGGTTGGACGTCATTGGGGATTCGAATTTGGTTGTGTCTCAAGCCAACGGAGATTGGCGGGTTAAAGAGGAGAACATGAAGGTTTACCATCAAATCTTGGATATGCTAATTCCAAGGTTTGAAAAGTTAACGTTTAACCATCTGTTAAGGGAGAACAACCGATTCACTGATGCACTAACAACTCTATCTTCTATGGTAGACATTCCATTGGGAGTTGGGATGCATCCGATTATTATTGAATAGAAGTACACGCTGGCCTATGAAACCATTACTGCGATAGATGAGGCTTCAGACAAGAAGCCTTGGTACTACAATATCTAGAATTTCCTAGAAAAGGAGGCGTATCCACCAAGAGCAAGTGCCAAGGACAAAAGGGGAATACGGCGTCTGGCTGTTCAATTTATCATCTGCGAGGGCAAGTTGTACAAAAGAGGCCATTTGAGAATGCACAAGCTTTGTGTTGAGGAAGAGGAATCAAAGCGCCTCATGCAGGCCATTCACAGAGGAGAGTGCAGAGCTTATATGAATGGTATGATACTGGCCCGAAAAATCCTTAGACAAGGCTACTACTGGTCAACCATGGAAGAGGATTGTATTGGTTTTGTTCGGCATTGCCATAACTGTTACATTCATACCAATTGCATAAACATTCTGCCGTCAAAGCTCTACAACATGACTTCACCATGGCCATTCTCTGTTTGGGGAATAGATATTATCGGCGCAGTTATGCCAAAGGGGTCAAACGGGCATGAGTTCATTCTGGTAGCAATCGATTACTTCACGAAATGGGTGGAGGCCTAATCTTACTCTGTATTGAAAGCATTGCATGTGGCTAAGTTCATCAAAAACAACATCATCTGTAGGTATAGGGTGCCTAATGAGATCATCTCCAATAATGGGTTGCACTTCAAGAAAGAGGTGATAGACTTGCTTGAGAAATATAACGTGGCTTTCCATAAGTCATCAACCTATAGGCCACAGACCAATGGAATTATCGAAGTTGCGAACAAAAATATCAAGAGAATTTTGTAGAAAATAGTGGAAACTTACAGGGACTGGCCAAATAAATTGTCATTTGCACTTTGGGGCTATAGGACCTCAATCCGAACATCTACAAGGGTGACCCCCTATTCTCTCATTTACAGGATGGAGGCTATTTTGCCGATCGAAGCTGAAGTGCCCTCACTATGAGTTATGGTTGAGTGTCAGATAGCAGAGGCAGATTGGCAGCAAAGTAGGTTTGAGGAGTTAATGTTGTTTGACGAAAGAAGTAAACTCGGGCTGATTACTCAGGGCAAGGGCCCACTACTTGCAGTTTATCCATAAGCCACACCCGGGGAGGGACGAAAAATAAGAGAGATTAAAGAATAGAGAGGTGTACGATGATAGAAAAGTGAGAAAAGCTATGAGAGAAAAACAAAGAATGAGTGTTGAGTGTTGTAAGAATCATAAATTAGAAGGGTGAAAAATAATACCTGGAGAAGTAGCGGACTCCCTGCCAATCGGGTGGTCTTTCCTCTACGGAAAGCATCTAAACCCATCAAGGTTTCGGCCAATGCCAAACCTATGCAACTCTTACCCTCTTTCAGACGTTGAGCCACTTCAATCAATCGGATGCTAGCTTCGCCGAAACTAGGGGCAAGGAGGAATTGTGCTAGAAGGCATAAATAGAGAGCATGTTACCGGCGGCCTTTCCAAAGAAGGTCACTATTGTCTCCAATGATGGAAAATCGATGAACTAAGCTGGGGATATTTAGCTCCCCATCATGTGCCAAAGACCGAGCCTCATGTAATGTTAACCCACGCATTCGTCCCAAAGTTTAGGCATGGCCAAAACGGGGCTGCGGTATGATTTCTTCGTCGCACTGGGACTCTATCAAAGCTCGAAATTCCTCTAGCATTGGACACACCTCTTGGGATCCGTATTGAAACACATGTGTGATCGGCTTCCAACATCAAACAACAATATGGAGGAATGGAAAACAAAGAGAAGTGCAACTCAGAGGAAAAAGGGCATTTAGGCCAAAATTGCAAAAATTCAACTTTTTTGAGCCGTCTAAAGTGGCTATCTAGTCTCAGAGGCTATTGTTGCACAATGTCTCCATCTTGGGAGCAAAATATCAAAGGCTTTCTATTCTACCAGAAAAACAGCATGGGAGCACCATTTATAGAGGATGAGAAGGAGCAGTGTATGACAGTTGGATAGCACTGACCGATTTGACCGTTAGGCATGGCCATGCCTCAGTGAAGCCCGACTGTGCGTATTCATGCTTGGCCGGGTCTAAATGATGTTTCACTTTAGTGCAGTTGTAGGAAAAGCTAGAATTTGTCTTGACGTACCACAGTTGTGTTTTTAGTCTTGTTTTGTTTATACCAAGTGTTTTTTTTTAGTATTTTTGAGTTGTTTTCATTTCGTTTCCCTGTTATCGAGTTTTATTTTACTTTTTATCCGGTTGTGTAGCTCGACTTTTTCGCGCTCCCCTTTCGGAGAGCTCTAATTGGTCCTACAGTTCGGACTCCTGTTACGATTCTGAATCTAGTCTCACAAGTGCAATGTGAAACCGATAAACACTAAAGAGTCCAATCCGGTAAATCATTTTGGAAAATCGATTTTAAATCAAATAATACCAACACTGGACTGCTTTTCCAGATTACAGAGTCGCCACCTAAATATTTTGTTTTGGGGGAAATTTAAGAAACCCTGACTCGTGCCAAAGGCCATGTGTCCGTCATCACCAAAGTTGCTTCGACTCGGGAACTTGGATACGAGAGGGGAAGGTCATGAATTGAGCACCCCCGCTCGCCCGATCAAAGGATCAGCCTCTACTAAGCATGATATGTTCTTATCCAGTTATTATCTAACTTTACTATGTGACGCACACACAAGCAAGTATAGATTGAAATCATAAGAATTGGAACGACTCAACTCATGTTTGTTTTCGAAAACGGTTTGAATTTGCCACCCTCAAGTCAGCTTAAAACGCGGACTTGCCACCTCAAGTGGGCTTAAAACATGATTTTGCCACTTTGCAAAGTGGGCTTAAAACTCTTATTCGTTGAATCGTTCCAATTCAAACAATCAAGCCTTCATCCACAGGCATTCATGCAGTTAATCATTTAAGCAAATAGCCTCATGGAAAGCAAGCCATCATGGCAACATGGCAATCACACTCATGCAAGTATGTTAAAGCATAAAACTCACCAAGTACTCCAAGCCAAAACAAAAACTAGTTAGAAAGATGCATGATCCTAACTATATAAGATGCCTAATGCAACATATGCAATATGAAATTAATAGGCTCGGCTACTAATATGGCATATGATACAATTTGATAACATGCTTTAAAATATGTATTCAAATAAGTATTGAATTTGCAATGCAGTTTGAATGATGCGCCGAGCCTCGGTACATGCAAGACAAATGAATGGATGCAAACATGGGAGCATAAGGTATGCTAATTGAAACATGACTTTAAACTAACCATCGAAAGCAGTTAAGTAAAAGAGAGAAAGTCGCGGGGTTGGAAGACATGCACACACGTACGCACACTTATTACAGCATTACGCCCTCACGAAGGGGGGTCCGAATGAATAAGTTAAGCTAATCTAAGCTACGCTAATTATTACGACATGAAACTAATTAACTATTCTAGTTAACTAATTATTACAAACCAATTGAAACAACTAGTTATGCTAAGCTAAATGATACAAAACGAATTAAGCTAATTAATTACAACACTTGTTAATTAACTAACTTATTCTAAGCTAACAAAAACGATTAAATGGCCTCGAGGGCGAGGGAGACATGCATGCTCGGTTGGTTTCCTACTGAAAATCCACCGCCTTGCCGTCGGATGCCTCGGTTTGCACTCACTTGATCTCTGAAAATTGTGCCAACTCCCAAAATGCCTCTGCTCCAACTTAGGAACACACTGATGCAAAATTCATTTCTGGCCGGTCGACTACCAAAGGTGGCTGTCGACTGCTTCTGGTGGTCGGTCGGCTGATACAAGTAGCCGGTCGGCCACTGCTTTCCTGAACTTCCCTTTTCTGCTGCAACAGAGAGCAAACAGAGGGAAAGCAGTGTGTTCTCAAGGAGTGTATGTACTGTTACCCTCCTTATCATTACACAAATTCAAAGGAGTGTAACTCTTGATTCCTAAACCATCAACCAAGCATTTTCAATGCATGATGGCCAAAGAACCAAGCTTGTACAAGTTCAATGAGTGCACAAACAAGATCAAAACAACCACCACCCTATCATGCATGATCAAGGGTGACGGTAACCAAGAAGAGTGGCACGTTTCATCACTTTGAGTATAAAACGTCCCATTTTTCTCGTGTTTGGTTTAACGTCCGATCCGAACACATGCAATGCAACACAAAGATGCTCAATCTTGCCTCTTTTACTTTGTTCATTTTATTTACTAATTTTAGATTGCCAATCCATTCTTTAATTGATTAGTCCAAAAATGAAAGTCCTCTAATGGAAAGTAAGTTTAAACGATAAGTGCCTTGAGCATGAAAGAGTCCTCATGCCGTTGGTCAGTAGAAATCCTCAAGAGAGGACTAAAACCATTAAGCACAAGTATCTCAATTTCACACTCAAGCCAATAAAGGGTTTAAACTCACTTTCAAAATAAATAAAAGAGTGAAGAAGAGAGGGAGATGACAAAGATTTCAGTGCTGAAATGAGATGCAAAATGACACTAAAACATGCAAGCAACTCATGCAAGTCATGTTTAAAAGCCTAAAATATTAAGCTAGTGAAGGAGATTGCACCACAACCACACAATACAAGCCCCAAAGGACCAAACCAAATCAAAACAGAGCTAAGACCAGTCAAAATAGTGGCCAAAACATGCTGAGATTAAGGTACAAAATTCTAGAAAAACATGCTCACATGTTAGCTTGCAAACAAGACTCAAGAGCAACTCTATAAAGCAATCAAAGAGTAGAACAAATGAGCATGTGACAGAGCTATATACATTGAAATTACACATAAAAAGACACTACAACATGCAATCATCTCAAGCAAATCATGTTTGAAGGCCTAAAACACCAAACTAGTGAAGCCATTTGCACTACAACTATGTAAAACAAGACTCATATGACCAAAGCAACCCAAAACAGAGCTAAGTCATTCCAAATCAGAGGCAAACACATGCTGGAAATAAGCTAATTTAAGCCACAAAAACATGCTACCATGTGATGCTAACTAGGCATGCAAGTGAGACACAAGGAGGGGAGGCTAACCCCTCCATTTTTGGACTTCTAAATATGCTTTCCACCTTTGAAATAACTCTGAATTTCAGTGGTTTGAAGGCCCAAAAACTTTGATTTTAATATGCTAAAAGATAGCGCAAAAGCTCACTTTAGACACCCTATTTTTGACTACCCTTAAGACTTGGGCGTTGTTGATGTTTTACTTGGTGTTGAAAGTTGTGCAGTATAAAGGTTCAATTCCTTCGGCAAGAGGAGAGTCAAATCCTAACCTCACACCCCATTTTGGACTAAAGCTATTTTTAATGGTTTTTAGACCTTAAAACCCTCTCTTTCAAAACATTTTTGAAACAAAGTTCCTACGATGCTCCGAGGCACACATTTTGTTAAATGTTGCGTTTTTCGGTAAATCGAGCAAGGACAAAGTGGAAATGAATGAAAGAGAGATGAAATCTCTGAAAAATCTTTCAAAACACCTTGTTTAGGGGTTTGGAGTTGAAGAAAATGAGAAAGGAGAGAAGAAAACTAGTTGAGGAGATGTTCGGCACGAATCCGGGAAGGATCGAAACTGAGCGGCTTCACCAAAACAAGCATAACTTTTTTCAAAATTGGAATTTTGATGTAAGGATGCCACCTTTGGAAATCTTACTTCCGGGGCTTCAATTTGGACACAAGAATGACCTGAAAAGGAGTCAAGATGAAGGAGTTATACCCATTTGAATTTGGACCTGGAAAGTAGAATTTTCCTGCCGACCAGGAAAAGTAGCTGGCCGACCAGAAAAGTGGTCGGCCGACCAGAAAAGTGGTTTGCAGGTCCCAAACTCAGATTTTTCAAAGATCTTTTCCCTCCAGCTATCGTGCACTACTCCAGATATTTCCAAACTCAGATATTTTGAACCAACTCTTGTGTATTGCTATATATGAGGCTTTCACTCATTTTGCAAAAAAAAGAGGATGGAAGATATTTTTGGAGCCTCTCTCTCTAAAAAAGTTCTCTCTCTAGAAATTTCAGAGCAAAATCTCAGCTTTTCTCTATAGTTGGCCCTCCCCCTTGACCTTGTGTGCATGCAAGAGATATACTTGAAGATATACCTCTCCTTTGCCTAGGCACCCTTAACCAAACTTAACCACCATTGGGCTGAGGTTCTTTGAGGATCATTTGGAGCTCCAAAAGGCTGATTTTGGCTGGTTTTTCTGCTGTCCTTCAAGGTGCTTCAAGGGTAAGCACTTGTCCCTTTAAACCTTTGCTTTGCATGCTTGTTTTGCCACCCTTTCAAACTGTTTTTGGCTTGGTTTTGAACTGAAGAAAACTCTGTTTTTCAGTCCTAAAAGTGATGGTTTAGGACTTGTTTGGCTAGGGGGTGTTTCCTCCCTTTTGCTCCTTGGCTTGTAAGGCCTTTTGAGCTAACTTCCAAGATTTTTAAACAACTTCTTTTTGGCCTTAAAACCACTGAATTCCAGAGGAATTTCAGTGGTAGAAAACTTGTTTTAAGGGCCAAAATGGATGGGGGTTGTCCCCCCTCATCTTTTCTTGTTTACTTGTGTTGATGGCCAACCAAATGAGCTGTGTTTTTACTTCTTTGTGGCTCTGTTTAAGCACTTTTTTTGTGACTTTTAGGACCTTCCATAACTCTGTTTTAGGCTGGTTTGGTCACCCCTTGCATGCTTAATACACTTGTAGTGTGAATTTTGCAAACTAGCCTTGTATGCCTTATGAGGTAGCATGTCTTTCTAGCATGTTTTGGGTCCATCTCAGTAGCTTTTTTGTATTGTTTTAACATGCCTTAGATCTTTTTTGGCTTGTTTTGGTTGGCCCTTGCATGCTCCATGCACTTGTAGTGCATTTCCATTTATTAGCCTAATGTGTCTCATGCTTTAACATGTCATTTTAGCAGTCTTTTGGCTTAACTCTAAGAAGCTTTTGTCCATGTTTTAACATGCTTTAGCTTTGATTTGTGTTGTTTTGGCCATGCATGCCATGCTTTGTATAGCTATAGTGCATTCTAGCTTGTTAGCTTTGTGCATTGAGTCCACTAGCATGCATTAATTGGACTATTTGAATGATTTGGCATCATTTATAATGTGATTTCAGTCCATGTTTCATGGCCATACATTCACATTTGTCACTCATTCAATGCGTTGGAGGGTTTGCCCCTTTATGCCTTAACATGAACCATTGCTATGCCTTCATGCCTTAGCTTGTGAGCCATCATTTCAATGTATTTTTAGGGTTATTATGCCATGATATAACTCTAATTTTTGTTCCTTAAGTCATCCCATGCTTGGTCTTAATAGGTGTAGTGTAATCCACCTTATTTGCCTTGTATACATCATGCCTTATGCCCCTCATGCTAGCTTATTTTGGCTTCCTTCCTTACATGTTTTAGTGTCATTTTGACATGTTCTAGGACTGTTTTAGGTTGCCTTTGCCATATCCTTCATGCTTTGCATAGCTGTAGTGTAATTAGCCTTGCTAGCTTTGTGTTTTGTTGACTCATGCATGCTATCTTTGAGCTATTTAGATGATTTGGCATCATTTAATACTTCATTTCAAAGCATGTAGCATTGCCATATTCCCACTTCATTCACTCTTTAAGTGCCTTTGAGTGTTGTGCATTGTTGCCTAGTTTATGACCTTAGCTTGCATGCTTGCATGCCTAGGCCTTTGGGCCCTCATCTCAGCACGTTTACATCCTTGTTGTGACCTACTTGAGCTCTGTCCATGCTTAGTTCATGCATTTGTGCCATGTATTGCATGCCTCCTTTGTGTTGCTCTTTGCTAGCCTTCATGCCTTAGGACCCTAGTATGCTTTACTTATGTTGTTTGAATGATTTGACATCATTTCTTGCTCCATTTTAGTGCACTTAGTGTTGTGCACTTAGTGTTGTTACACTTCCACTTTTGTCACTCATCGAGCACTCTTGAGAGTTGTGCTCTTTGGCCTCTTTGATGGCCATTGCATTGTGCATGCATGCCTTGCTTTATGTGCCTTCATTGCATCACCAATGGCCACTAATTTGGGCATGACTGAGGTCTACCTCCTTTTTGGTTTAAGTCCATTGATTATGCCATGTATATTGCATTG
This sequence comes from Camellia sinensis, assembly GCF_055761805.1. NCBI lineage: Eukaryota > Viridiplantae > Streptophyta > Magnoliopsida > Ericales > Theaceae > Camellia > Camellia sinensis. Next base: position 155,725,412 of record NC_138968.1, on the reverse strand, counting down.
AGTATGCCATATTGTTTCGTTGCATTGAGTATGTCATCTTATATTGCATTGTGCATGCCATGCGGTTATTTGCATTGTGTATGCCAAGTTGTTATTTGCATTGAGTATGCATGTCCCTAACATTGCTAATTTGTCCTTGTAGCATTGCATTGTGCATGCATGCATTAGCATTGTTCGCATGCCATTAGCTTTGTTAAGTTAATCATGTCACATTGCATTGAGTATGCCATGTAGTTTATTTGCATTGTGTATACCATGCTTGCTTGCATTGTGTTTGGAATGGGTGTTAGTCCAAACATGGGAAACGAGGGACGTTTCATACTTAAAGTGATGAAACGTGCCTTAATTCCCGGTCGCCGACGCTCTTGATCATACATGATAGAGTTTTAGGCTTTATGTGTTTACTTGTGCATTCATTTTCATATTGAATCGTGCAACTTCGCCTCTCGGCCATCATGCATTGAAATACGCGATTGGTGGCCCGAGGGTCGAGAACCACACCCCTTTGAGTTCATCACATGATAGGGAGGGTGGTTGTGCACACATATCTTGCAAATACATTGCCATGCCCTTTCTTGCTCTCTGTTGCAGCAAATTGCAGTTCAGCAGCAACAACTGGCCGGCTAACCAGCCAGAAAAAGTAGCTGGCCGACCACTTTTCTTGGTTTTCAACAACAAAAGTGGTCTGCAAGTGTTTCTAGGGAGCAAAAGTGGTCGGCCACCCTCCCACTGGATTCCCAAGGTGGATTTTCATCTTTCTGGAGCTTGGTACAAGTTTCTGAAAACAATTGCAAACAGAGGCAAATTGGGGCATCGCGACGGATTTTCGAGCGACGCAACCGGACATGCATGTTTTCTTCCCTCTGAGGGCACCTCTGTTTACTGCTTTATTTAGCTTCTTTACTTAACTAGATTAAGCATTCGTTTGTACTTTAATTAGTTAATGTGTTAGCTATTCAATTCATTTTGTAATAATTAGTTAACTAGGATTAGTTAATTAATTTGTTGTGTAATAATTAGTTTAATTATCGTAGATTAGCTAGTTAGCTTCTTATTTGGTCCCTCCCTCAAGAGGGCACATTGTTGTAATAAGCGTGCGTGTGTGTGATGCATGTCTTCCAACCTCCATTTCTCTCTCCCTTTTACTTAACCGCTTACGATGGTTAGTTTTGGGGCATATTTCATTTAGCATACCTTATGCTCGCATGTGTGCATCTATTCATCTGTATTGCATGCACCGGGCTCGGCGCATCATACTAACTGCATTGTACTTTCAATACATTACTTGAATACGTGTTTAACAGCATGTTATCAAGTTGCATTTCATATGACACTCTTAGGATAGCCGAGCCTATCTTAGTTGCATTGTTGTATGTGTTGCATTAGCCATTTTAACATGAACTAGGATCATGCATGATTTCTAACTAGTTCCTTGTTTTGGCTCGGAGTACACTGTGAGTGTTTACGCTTTAGCATACTGCATGTGTGTTAATGTTGCCATGAAAGCATGCTGACCATGAGGCTATTTGCTTACGTGATTAACTGCCTGAATGCCTGTGGGTGAAGGTTGGATTACTTGAATTGGGACAATTCATTGAAATCCGCATTTTAGCCTACTTGCGAGTAGTAAACTTCAAACCATTTTCCAAACAAACGAATATGCGATGCTTTATTCCAAATTAGGCGATCTAGTCTATACTTGTGTGTTGTGCGCATCACATAGTAATTCTAGCTACTTAATCGAAATAAGAACACATGTGTTTTAAAAAATAAGATATCATGCTTAGTACAGGCCGATCTTTGATCGGGCGAGCGGGGGTGCTCATTAAATGACCTTCCCCAATCGTACCCAAGTTCCCGAGCCGAGGCAACTTTGGTGATGACAGACACGTGGCCTTAGGCACGAGTCAGGGTTTCCTAAATTTTCCCAAAATAAAATATTTAGGTGGTGACTCTGTATCTGGCAAAGCAGTCCATGTTTGGCACTTCTTTATAAAAATCAGTTTTCCAAAACGATTTGTCGGATTTAGACTCTTTGGTGATTTATCAGTCTCACATCGCACATTGTGAGATTAGATTCAGAACCGTGACATTTGAGTCCGAACTGTGGTAAGCCCAAATGAACGAAACAGGATTCTCCCGGGGCATTTAGGACGCGTCCACACTCAGACAAATAAGTAACAAGAAGGGTGGGCTACCCCTTAACACAAAATGACCTCAAACCATCATGTTAAGCCTAAAAAATCAGAGTTTTTTCTAGTTGAAAACTAGGCAAAAAACAGTATAAAAAGATGGCAAAGCAAGTGATTAAAACAAAGCCTACACGGCAAGTCTTATACCTCTTGAAGCACAACACAAAACAGGCACAATTCTGAGCTTATATTACCTTCAAGAGCTCAAAATAAACCTCAAAGAGCCTCAGCTCCAAGGTGAGAATGTTTGGTTAAGGGTCTTTGTGCAAAAGTGTAGAAAAATCTAACTAAGGGCCCCGCTTGGTGTAGCTGTTAAAACAGATTATAGATTATAGCTTAACAGATTATAGATTATGACTTTAATCAGAAGCTGTTAATCTGTTTGGTGTAGTTGTTGGATTATAGATTTAAGTTGGTGAGTAGTGTTTGTTAAATAAGTTGTGGAGTAGCTTTTTCAATTAACTTTTATTTTTTTATTATTCACTACTTATCTACATTTCTCATAAAAAGTAATAATAATATTCTATAGTCCATTTGAGTCTTTTTCTATTTTTAAAAAAATAAAAAATAAAAAAATCTAAGAGTATAGCCATAAATTAACATGTCCATAGCAGAAGCTGATAATCAGAAGCAAGAGGTGAGCAGCTTCTCAGAATCAGCTTTTTTGACTTAAAATAAGTTATTAGAATCAGAAGCTGTTTGAAAGAAGTTTAACCATACAGTCCAAAATAGCTTTTCAAAAGCCAGAAGCTATAAGTTGGCTCCGAAAAGCCCAAACAAACACCCGTAAGGCACAAAATAAGAAAAGAGAGAGGATTCTAGAGAGAGAGAGAGAGAGAAAATTTTGCTCCAAATTGTCTGACCCTTCAAAATGGAGGAGAGACCCCCTATATATAGAAAAACAAGCTACAAGCTTGTATTCATCCCTCCATACACGTGTATGGAGATGGCCTTCAGTGAACAATAGCTGGCACAGCTAGCAAATAAATATCTGAAAAAGGAGAAAAATGGCTACCGGCCATCATTAGTGGCCGACCGGCCATCAACATGGCCGACCGACCACCATTGGTGGCCGATAGGCACAAGTCATGGCCGGCAGGCTATGGGGATGGCCAACAGGCCACTCTCTCCTCCATAATTGAAGTAACAAGCTCTTGGTCCACAACCAAGCACAAAACAGACAAGATTAGAGGCTCCAAGGCAAGGCGCTCGGCCGAGACCTTCAGGGACTCAAAACGAACACGAGCATACAAAACCATCGAGTGTTCAAAGAATGACGTCCAAGTCTTGAGGACGATAAAAAATGGGGTGTCTACAGTTGTCTCTCTTTGGCAGAACTCGGAAGTCATGAAATGACGGTAGTGAATGTTAAAGCCTAGAGACAACCCATTTTTGACAAGACCGAAGACTCAGGCAAACAAGCAAGCAAAACAAAGAACGGTTGCACCTGCAGGCTACCTACGTATCCCTTTGCAAGGAATCAAACCAGCGTAGTTCAGGGGCAAGATGCAAATGATATGCACGATGCAAGATTAAACTTATGATCATGCAATGAGGGCTGTAATGAAACAACCTGATGCAAATGTTACACAAAGAAATGCTATAGTAATCTCATACATAAGCAAGTAAACATGAACCAAACCACATTTCATGCAGAAAGGATGTAAAAAAATTATACAGGCTTAACTACGCATCACGCAGGAAAGGCAAAGAACAACGTAACCTTCGGGCGCACCCGAGGCATCAAACAAGATCCTAACGTGTGGCACACGTGAGGAGAGAGATGGTGTGAACCCAGGGACACACTCTAAGGTTTCTAACTGAAAACATCCTAACGCACCACATGCGAGAAGGAAAAGGGAATGGTGTAAACACCGGAGCGTGGTATAAATATCGGAGCATGTCCCAATGTTTCTAACCAAAACAGGGTGGTATAAGCATCGGAACACGTTCCAAATACTTCTAACCGGGGGAAAGGGGTGGTATAAACATCGGAGCACGTCCCAATGTTTCTAACCAAAGCAAGGTGGTGTAAGCATCGAAACATGTTCCAAACACTTCTAACCGGGGGGGGGGGGGTGGTATAAACATCGGGGACATGTCCCAATGTTTCTAACCAAAGCAAGGAGTGGTGTAAGCACCGGGCGTACTCGAATGTTTCTAACCAACATGGGTGTCATGTAAACACCGGGTGTACCCGAATGTTTCGAACCAACAAGGGTGTGGTGTAAACACCAGGCGTACTCGAATGTTTCTAACCAACAAGGGTGCCAAGGGACATGAATGATCTTACCTAGAGTTCCTCTGAATGAACTGTACATACAATATCGTCTGGTTGCGCTAGCTTTGAATGAACCGTACATACAATATCGTGCCTACACAAGAAACAAACTTAACAGGTACTATACAATAAGAATGCATGTTTTATGCAAGATTAATAGCATGTTCTGTGGTAAATACCAAATGCATGTTCTATGAGAATGTGAGAAGCGCATATTCTATGCAAGTATGAGAAGTGCATATTCTATGCAAACGTGGCAAATGCATGCTCCATGCTCGATTAACAAATGCATGTTCTATGCAAACCAGAAGCGCATATTCATGCAAGTGTGAGAAATGCATATTCTATGCAAGAGGGAGTCAAGGACCAGTTTGCTGGCAGCCCTAGGCAACGATGATGCATAAGCTAACAATCTGCACAACTCTCTATTTACATATTACTTGGCAGCCCTAGGCGACGATGCTTGAGGGAGTCAAGGACCAGTTTGTTGGTGCTCGAGAGGCTTCCCGCTTCCGGCTCTTGCTCGAGGGCTCAGTTTGTCAGGCATGGTTCTTAGGGGAGTGGTTCTTGCTCCAGACCATCGGTGTATACGCGCTCCCAGGAACCCTTCGATATTTGTGCTGTGAGGGCACGGATTTCGTTTTGTTCTGAGATACTACAGTTCGTACTCAATGTCACGGTTCTGAATCTAATCTCACAATGTGCAATGTGGGACCGATAAATCACCAAAGAGTCCAAATCCGACAAATCGTTTTGGAAAACTGATTTTTATAAAGAAGTGCCAAACATGGACTGCTTTGCCAGATACAGAGTCGCCACCTAAATATTTTATTTTGGGAGAATTTAGGAAACCCTGACTCGTGCCTAAGGCCAGGTTTCCGTCATCATCAAAGTTGCCTCGGCTCGGGAACTTGGGTACGAGAGGGGAAAGTCATGCAATGAGCACCCCCGCTCGCCCGATCAAAGATCGGCCTGTACTAAGCATGATATTTTGTTTTTGAAAACACATGTGCTCTCATTCCGGTTAATTAGCTAATCTTACTACGTGATGCGCACAACATACATGTATAGACTAGATTGCCTAATTTGGAACAAAACATTGCATGTTCGTTTGAAAATGGTTTAGAGTTTGCTACTCGTAAGTACGCTAAATAAGGGATTTCAATGAATTGTTCCAATTCAAGCAATCCAACCTTCACCCACAGGCATTCAGGCAGTTATGTCAAATAAGCAGTTAGCCTCATGGCAAGCATGCTTTCATGGCAGTCAATAACACACATGCAGTATGCTAAAGCGTAAACACTCACAGTGTACTCCAAGCCAAAACATAGAACTAGTTAGAAATTATGCATGATCCTCGTTCATGTTAAGATGGCTAATGCAACACATGCGAGAATTCAACTAAAATAGGCTCGACTATTCTAGAATGTCATGTGAAATGCAACTTGATAACATGCTGTTGAACACGTATTCAAGTAGATGTGTTGAAAATACAATGCAGTTAGTATGATGCGCCGAGCCCGGTGTATGCAATACAGATGAATGGATGTACGCATGTAAGCATAAGTATGCTAATCGAAATATGCCCTAGAACTAACCATCGTAAGCGGTTAAGTAAAAGGGAGAAAGAAATGGAGGTTAGAAGACATGCATCACACACATGCACACTTATTACAACAATATGCCCTCTCGAGGGAGGGACCGAATAAAGAGCTAACTAGCTAATCTAAGCTAATTAAACTAATTATTACAAAACAACGAAGCTAATTAACTAATCCTAGTTAACTAACTATTACAAAACAGTTAAGCAGCTAAACACATTAACTACTTAAATACAAGCCAAAGCATAAACTAGCTAATCACATTAGCTAAGTAAAGTAGTAAAACAAGGTCCTCAGAGGTAGAAGATTGCATGCATGCCTGGTCGCCTCGTTCGGAAATCCGTCACGATGCCTTAATTTGTCTCTGTTTACAGCTATTCTCGGAACCTTGCACCAAGCTCCAAAAAGCTTCTAACTCACCTTGGGGACCTGTGGGAGGGTGGCCGACCAGTTGTTGCTCTCTCTAGCCACTGGTCGACCACTTTTGGCCACTGCAAACCAAAAAAAGTGATCGGCCAGCTAGTTTTTCTAGCTGGCCGACCAATTGTTGCTGCATTCTTCTAATTTGCTGCAATAGAGAGCAAGAAAGGGCATGTCAATGTATTTGCAAGATATGTGTGCACAACCACGCTCCCTATCATTTCACAAGCTCAAGGGGGTGTGGTTCTCGACCCTCGGGCCACCAATTGTGCATCTCGATACATGATGGCCGAGAGGCGAAGTTACACAATTCAATATGAAAATGAATGCACAAGTAAACACATAAGGCCTAGAACTCTATCATGTAGGATCAAGAGTGTCGGCAACTGAGAATTAAGGCACGTTTTATCACTTTAAGTATGAAATGTTCCTCGTTTCTCGTGTTTGGACTAACACCTATTCCAACACAATGCAACACATAACATGGCATGCACAATGTTATGTAACATGGAGTATGCAAAAATGCAATGCAACACAAGCATGCAAATATGCAATATGACTTAAGCATGCAAACATGGAATGCAACATGAACAACCTAACAAGGCTAAGGGCATGCACAATGCTAATGTATGCATACTCAATGCAAGACAACATAAGCATGCAACAATATGATACAATGCAACTAGCATGCACAATGCAAATGATCATGGCATACTCAATGCAATATGATCATGACATACACAATGCGAATCAAGAGCATGGCATGTGCAATGCAAACAATAACATAACATGCACGATGCGATGTAACATGGCATACACAATGCTCAATGGGCTTAAACCGAATGTGGGTAGACCTCAGCCATGCCAAAACAGAGGCAATAACATCAAAACAAAGGCACAAAAGACAAGGCATGCACGCATAATGCATTGGCCAACCAAGTAGGCCTAAGAGCACAACCCTCAAGAAGGCTCAAGGAGTGACAAATGCAGAAGTATAACAACACTAAATGCACTGAAATTAAGTAAGAAATGATGCCAAATCATTCAAACAAAGCAAGCATAGCATGCAAAGGTTCTAAAGCATGAAGGCTAATAAAGAGGACTCCAAAGGAGGCATGCAATACATGGCAAAAAGGCATGAACCAACCACAAACAGAGCTCAAGTAGGTCTAAACAAAGACCAAAACATGCTAAGTTAGGGGCTCAAAGGCCTAGGCAAGATGGCATACATGCTAGGCCATAAGTAAGGCAACAATGCACAACACTTAAAGGCATTCAAAGCATGAAGGAAGTGGGAAAATGACAATTCTATAAGCTCTGAAATGATGTATTAAATTATGCCAAATCATCTAAATAGCTCAAAGATAGCATGCATGAGTCATCTAAACACAAAGCTAGCAAGGCCAATTGCACTACAGCTGTACAAAGCATGAAGGATATGGAAAAGGCAACCCAAAACAGTCCTAGAACATGTCAAAATGATACTAAAACATGCATGGAAGAAAGCCAAAACAAACTAGCATGAAGGGCATAAGGCATGATGCATACAAGGCAAATAAGGTGGATTACACTACACCTATTAAGACCAAGCATGAGATGACTTAACCAACAAAAATCAGAGTTATATCATGGCAAAATAACCCCAAAAACACATTGAAATGATGGCTCGCAAGCTTAGGCATGAAGGCATACGCAATGGTTTATGTTAAGGCATAAAGGGGCAAACCGTCCAACGCATTGAATGAGTGATAAATGCAAGTGCATGAGCATGAAACATGGACTGAAATCACATAATAAATGATGCCAAATCATTCAAATAGTCCAAGTAAAGCATGCTAGTGGACTTATACACAAAGCTAACAAGCTAGATTGAACCATAGCTATACAAAGCAAGTCATGCATGGCCAAAACAACACAAATCAGAGCTAAAGCATGTTAAAACATGGACAAAAGCTTCTTAAAGTTAAGCCAAAAGCATGCTAGAATGACATGTTAAAGTATGATGCATGTTAGGCCAATTCATGGAAATGCACTACAAGTACATGGAGCATGCAAGAGGTAACCAAACCAAACCCTAAAAAAGGTATGACATGGCAAAATATCACCAAAAACATGCTGAAATGGAGTCAAATGAGGCTAGAATGACATGCTACCTCATGAAGCATACAAAGCTAGTTTGTGTGATTTACACTACAAGTGTATAAGGAATGCATGGAGTGAAAAAACCAAGTAAAAATAGTGGTATGCCACAGAAAAATAACCCCAAATACAAGCTAAGATATGGCCAACATAAACTTAACAAACATGCTCACGTATGAGGCATTCAAGACAAGTATTGAAGACATGAGGAGGGGATGACCCTCTCCTATTTGAGACCTCAAAACACCACTTCCACCACTGAAAATCCTTTGGATTTCAGTGGTGAGAAGGCCAAAACAAGGTGGTCCCAAAAGCTCACAAAGAAGGCACAAAAGCAAGGCTAAATAAGGCCTAAGAGGGGGTAAACAACCCCAAACACAAAAGTGACCTTAAACAAAGATCTTAAAAATGCAAAAATAGAACTTTTTATAGTTAAGAGTTAAGCTTAAATCATCATGCAAGTAGGGCTAAAAGCTTAAGCAAAAATGGGGGTTTAAAAGGTTAAAGGCTCACCCTTGAAGACCACCTTCAAAGCTGCAACTCCAGCAGCTTCTTTAAGCTCAAACCAGTTCAAGAACTCCAAAAACAATTTCAAGGGACCTCAGCTCCAAGAGTATGGTGTTTGAGTGTGTGCTAAAGTATAAAGAATATGCATTTTTGAATACAAAAATGAGACAAAGAGAGATATAGATACAAGTGTATATCTATAACTCCAGCCACACCAAACTGAACCTGGAGGAGGGAGGGGGAGCTTCCCTCTTATAGAGAAGCAAAGCTCAAGCTTCTTGGAGAAGCTAAAGGTTCAAGGTCATTCCTCCATACACGTGTCTGGAGGATGGTTCTTGTGCTCTCCAGCTGTGCCAGCTGGCCAAAAATATCTCCAAAAAGGTGACAAAAAGCAGCCGACCACTTGAAGTGGTCGGCCAGCTACTTTAAGTGGTCGGCCGACCACTTTAAGTGGTCTCCCAAGAAGACAACTGGTCGGCCATGGTGGGAGATGGTCAGCAGCATGAAAACAAGCAAATAGTGTGGTGGTCGACCACTTTTGATGGTCCAAAGATCAGGGAGACCAGTTGTTAGACCAGAAAACTGGCTGGCAGGAAGAAAAGTGGTTTGCGGGGAGAGAAATTGGTCTCCCACCCTTGTACCATCTTCCAAATAAGGAAAACAAGGTTTGCACCAAAAACAAACCAAAACAGATGCAAGGCGAAAGTTCAGGAGGCAAAGCGCGAAGCCGGGAGCCTCTAAAACTAGCTGACAAGCACCAAAAGTGGTTTACGACCACAAAAGTGGTCTCCCAAACCACAGTGGCCCTCTAGGCCAAGGAAACATGGTGTGGTTCAAAAACCACACCAAACGGAGAACGTTAAGCAATCTTGAGACAAGGTGCGCGGCCGAAGGCTCTGAAAACCGGAAACTAGTCTCCAAACGGGAAAAGTGGACTACGATCACAAGAAGGGGTTTACAAGACGTCTCCTTCCCTCGGGCAAGGAAAACAAGGCTTGGTCCTCAAATCGAGCTGAAGCACAAAGAGTTCAGAGGCCCGGAGGCAAGGCACTCGGCCAAAACTCCGGAAACTCGAAACGAGCACAACATGCACTATCACCGAGCGCTCAATCGATGACGTCTGAGTCTTAAGGTCGGTCAAAAATGGGGTGTCTACAATCGGCTTGCCCGAGCCAGTAGTTCTCATGCCACCTCCGACATATATGAGAGCGACAAAGAGATATACTTTCCAGGAGATGATTGATTTCACTAGAGGCTGGGACGCCGACTTTTTCTAAGTCGATGGTGATTACACAGCCTTCATCTAGACATACTTCATGCCACGTCTGACTGGGGCCCGTAGAGTTGAGAGAGCGAGGGCTCCAGCTGCGGGAGAGAGAGGCGGAGGGGCCAAGGCTACCGGGACCCATGGCAGGAGAGGTTGAGCGAGACAGAGGACTGGGTGGCTAGAGCTGCCTACCACACTCATCTACCAGGGATATTATGGCTTGCTAGATCCCCATTGAGCCTGCACCAGCCGAGCATGAGCTTGTCGGGGTTTGAGGTCCGACTCCAGTATGGACCATACTTTACATTTTGCATATTTACTTCATTTCAGTTATGCTTTATAGAACACTAATCTCTTTAACGCACTTGTAGGCACCCATAGAGTACACTGAGTAGGCTCTCGAGCTAGTGGCTTCCTTGACGGAGATGGTGTAGAGGAGCATGAACTTGCTCAGCGTTTACAAGATTTTGGTAATTTCCTTTAGTTTGTACCTCATGTCAACAAACTTTTTGTTGATACATTAGCATCTCAACTGTAATTTGTTCCGACACACCACACTCAAACACTACATAACACTGCACTCAAACACTACATTTGATACTGCACCCAAACACTATATTTGGTACACACCATGACTGATGTATTTGATAACTTGCAGTTTTCAAATCCAAGCCACATTGGACGTTCCAGCGAGAGCTGCAGCGGGACCATCTGTACCTCCTCCGGCAGCAGGGAGAGGGAGACGTGAGGCTCTAGCTCGCAGTTGAGGCAGAGCTAGGGGCACACATGACGAGAGTGGCCCTTTAGAGCCCGTTTCGGACGATGATGATGATGATGATGATGAGACGAGTGAGGACAAGGAGGCAGCGAGTCCACAGTCAGAGTCATTTGAGGATGGAGATGATGACGTCGACTCAGATTCTATGGGTGAAGGTGATGTTGAGGTAGGTTTAGCAGCTAGCTCAGATACGGGGCCCTCTGACAGTGGCGCCGATGGAGATAGCTCTGAGTCCATGCCTAGGAAGAGGACGAAGAGGGCCTCTCGATCCTAAGGTGGCTGGCGCCGATTCACATGTTTTTTGCTTAGTTTCTTTTTGCTAGTAGTGTTAGCACATTGTACAGCTTTAGACAGTTTTATTTTAAAAACTTGTACACTTTTGTAAAAAGAAACCATGATTGGAATGAAAAATTAGCTTTTTGAGAAAACGTGTTGTGTTTTACATTTTGAGCATCGTATTGAAAAACTTTTCAAAACCATTTTCGATAAGGATCACATTTGGACACACTTGGAATCTATCATTGAGAAGTACAACCCCGAATCTAGCAAATGGAAAGTTGCCCCTTGTCTGAATAGCACTGCACTCTACTGTTACCAGTTCTCATAGTGAAGATCACAACCGAACTCCTGGATGCAGAAAAGACAAAGATGACCTGAACTATCTCATGGACACAGTTGATTTGGAAGTGTTTATGGCTAGACTTTAGAATGAAGTTTCCTACGTATCCCAAAGATGGGAATCAAGCCTTACGTAGTTCGGTTCGGGTTCACTCGGGTATTAACACTCTCCTTTTGCGCTCTAACTTTTGCTAAGGCCGCCCTTTCTGGGTTTTCAACCTTGCAAGCTCAGTTTTTCTTTTTTCTAATTTTTTGTGCTCTAACTTTTGCCTAGCTTGCCCTTTCGGGTTTTTGGCCTAGCGAGCCACTCAGGGATAGTATTTCTTCAACTTATCCATGTTGATTGGTTGGGAGAATTCGAGGCCATCTAAGAATGACAGCTCCACCCGACCAGATAGATTGGATGAAGTAAGGGCCAGTCCAAATAGGTCTAAACTTGCCCCTAGGGTCGTAGATGGGAGCTCGGTTGTCTTTGAGCACCAAATCCCCTTCCTTAAGATTCCGAGACTTAACTTTCTTGTTAAAAGCCCTGGCAATCCTACGTTGATAACCTTGAACATGGTACAGTGCTTTCAGCCTCCTCCCGTTGAACAGCATTAGTTCCTCGGATTTGCTCTGTTGCCAATCCACTTTTGCTATCTGACACTCAGCCATAACCCGCAGCGACGGAACCTTAACTTCAATCTGCAGAATAGCTTTCATTCCATAAACCAGAGAATACGCAGTTGCCCTGCTAGATGTCTGAATTGATGTTCTATAACCCCAGAGAGCAAATGGCAGTTTGTCTGGCCAGTCCTTGTAAGTTTCCACCATCTTCTATAAAATGTGCTTGATGTTCTTGTTTTCGGCCTCAACAGCTCCGTTGGTTTGCGGCCGATATATAGATGACTTATGAAAAGCCACTTTGTATTTCTCTAACAAGTCGATCACTTCCTTCTTGAAATGGGAGCCGTTGTCTGAGATGATCTCATTCGGGACCCCATAACGACAGATGATATTATTCCTGATGACCTTGGCTACATGCGACGCTTTCAGCACTGCATAGGATTAAGCTTCTACCCACTTTGTAAAATAGTCTATTGCCACCAGGATATACTCATGCCCATTCAAGCCTTGTGGCGTAACTGCCCTAATGACATCAATTTCCTAGACTAAAAACGGCCAAGGTGAAGTCATGTTGTACAACATTGACGGTGGGATGGTCATGCGATTGGCATGAATTTGGCATTTGTGGCATCTCTGAACAAAACTGATACAATCCTCCTCTATGGTTGACTAGTAGTGACCCTGCCTGAGAATCTTCTGGGCTAGCATTACTCCGCTCACGTGCGATCTGCACTCTCCTCCATGGATGGCCTCCATTAGGCACTTCGGCTCTTCTTCATCAACACACAGCTTGTGCATTCCTAAATGGCCACGTTTGTACAACTTACCCCCGCAGATGATAAATTGAGCAGCCATTCGCCGTATCGCCCTCTTATCTTTGGCATTTGCCCCTAGTGGATAAGCTTCATTTTCTAAGAAGTTTAAGACATCATAGTACCAGGGGTTTTGATCTTGTACTTCATCTATTGTGGCGATCAGCTTGTAGGCTGGCACATATATCTGTTAAAAAATGATCGGACGTATCTGGACTCCAAAACGGATGTCTATCATAGAAGATAGAGTTGATAAGGCGTCAGCGAACCTGTTGTTCTCTCTTAACAGATGGGTGAAGGTTCACTTCTCATACCTAGGAATCAGAATGTGTAGGGTTTGGTGATAGATTTTCATTCTTTCTTCTTTAACTTTCCAATCTCCTTTTCTTGAGATATAACCCGGTTCGAGTCCCCAATGACATCCAACCTTTTTGCCCCTAGTTCCAGGGCAGCTTCTAAACCAGTGATACACGCTTTGTACTCTGCTTCGTTGTTCGATACCCTGAACCGGAGTTTAAAGGCTAAAGGTATATAGAAATTGTCGGGTGCTATCAGCGACACCCCTATTCTATAACTGTACTGGTTAGACGCTCCGTCAAAGTACATCGTCCAAGTTTCTTCCTCAACTTGCAGAATGGCCTTATCCAGGAATAAGTACTCTACTGCGTCGTCCCCTTCCACTGGGTGATCCGCCAAAAATTCCGCTACAGCTCTCCCCTTGACAGACTTGCGAGTCATATATTTCAGATCAAACTCAGAGAGAAGAAGCAACCAACGAGCTAGCCTACCCGTAAGTGCTGGTTTCTCAAAGAGATATTTGACGGGATCTAATCTCGAAACCATAATTATAGAGTGAGCTAATAGGTAGTGCCTCAACTTCCTGGTGGCCCATACCAAAGCTAAACAAGCCTTTTCCAGCGGCGTATAGCAGGTCTCATATTCCAGCATCTTCTTGCTCAGGTAATAGATGGCTTTTTACACTCTATCTTCAGATTCTTGTGCAAGCATGCAACCCATTGTCGTGTCGGTAACTAACAGATACAAAATCAACAGCTTGTGGCGGTGACAACACGGGCGGGTTCTGAAGGTACTGTTTGATCTGCTCAAAAGCAACTTGGCATCGGTCATCCCATTGGAATTTCTTTCCTTTCTTTAGGAGACCAAATAGTGGTTCACAAGTCAAGGTTAATTTTGCAATAAACCGTCTTATGAATTGTGCTTTACCCAGAAAGCCTCGCACCTCCTTTTCAGTCCTTGGGGGTGGTATTTCTAGGATGGCCTTAATCTTGGAAGAATCAACTTCGATGCCCGTTTGGGTAATTAAGAACTCCAGCATTTTCCCTGCTGTGACACCAAAAGTGCATTTTTGTGGATTCAACCTCAACCGATATTCTCTGATCCGTTGGAAACATTTCTTCAAGGTGGTGTAAGGGCCCTCTCTTTCTTTAGACTTGACAATCATGTCGTCCATATACACCTCGACCTCTTTGTGGTTTATATCATGCAAGATAATGGTTACAGTCCGTTGATAAGTAGCCCCAGCATTCTTCAGACCGAACAGTCTTCTCTCTGTCCTCGGGTGCCATCAAGATCTGGTTATACCCAAAAAATCCATCCATAAAGGAAAGCAGTGCGTGGCCTGCGGTGAAGTCCACTAATTCATCGATATGTGGTAGAGGAAAGTCGTCCTTTGGACTAGCTTTGTTCAAATCTTTGAAATCCACACATACCTGATGTGGACACCCCATTTTTGACCGACCTTAAGACTCAGATGTCACTGATTGAGCGCTTGGTGATGTTGCATAATGTGCTCGTTCAGAAGTTTCAGAGTTGCGGCCGTGAGCCCTGCCTCCGGACTTCCGAACCCTCTTCTGTGCCTTGTCTCGGTTTGCGAACCAGACTCGGTTTTCTCTGTTTCTTTTCCTGAGGGGAGGGAGAGGTCCAGTAGACTATCTCTCAGTGGCCGTGGGCTGCATTTTGTGGCCGTAGGCCATTTTGCCCATTTCGGAGTCCGGTTTCCGGTTTTTCGGGACCGTTGGCCGTGTGCCTCGGTTCGGGACCGCCTAACCACCTCCGTTTATTCTAATTTTTGGCATACTCCTTATTTGCTCCCTTTTGAGGGACACTGGGGTCTGAGAAACCCACTTCGTGGCCGAATGCCACTTTCGGTGCTTAACAGCCCATTTTCGGGACCTCGAACTGCGCGTTTTGGCCCCCGAACTTTCGTTTTGCAACGGTTTTCGTTCATTTTTGGCAGGTACCTCTGTTTTATCACCGGAGAGGTCACTGAAGGGTGGGAGGCC
Organism: Camellia sinensis; assembly: GCF_055761805.1. Lineage (NCBI taxonomy): Eukaryota > Viridiplantae > Streptophyta > Magnoliopsida > Ericales > Theaceae > Camellia > Camellia sinensis. Next base: position 155,709,888 of record NC_138968.1, on the reverse strand, counting down.
AGCAATTGTTGCAGCAACCAGTTATACATCCTCCGACGCCCTCCGGCGCCCGTTTTTCACACTTCCGGGCTAATGTTGAACACCTTGGGCCCATTTTCTTGAACTTTGAACCACATATTTGTGATGTACACACATGGGAGGACCCTAAAAGTTGGTGGCCGGCCATTAATGTTACTTGACCCTTTTGACCCCCTCATTCCGGGCTAATGTTGAACACCTTGGGCCCATTTTCTTGAACTTTGAACCACATATTTGTGATGTACACACATGAGAGGACCCTAAAAGTTGGTGGCCGGCCAGTAATTCCACCTGACCCTTTTGAACCCGTCTTTCCGAGCTAATGTTGAACCCCTTGGACCCACTTTCTTGGACTTTTAACCACAGGGCTGTGTTGTACACAGATAGGAGGACACCATCAGTTGGTGGCCGGCCACTAAATCTGATTGACCCTTTTGACCCCTAGCCGGCCGGCTAGGGGGTGTAGCCGGCCGGCCACCTGCAGCAAAAGTAATAGGCCGGCCGAGCTCCTTGCACTGTGCACTTTACAGCTGTGGAGCTTTATCCCCCAGAAAATATCAATATCCGGGGGATATTTTGTGGGGGAAAGTTGCTCTCCTTTTCCCCCACCTTTACACCCCCTTTTTGGCCCTTATAACCAGCTGGTGGCTTCACTTGTAGGGGTGAGAAAAATTGGTCTTCAAGCTTCCATATACAAATCCCTTTCTATACCTCTCATTTCCTTGAAAATTCCTAAGTCCCTAAGCACCATTTTTTCTACACCACCAAGCTCTACCACCACCACCTCATTTCCAGCAACAAGGAAGGCTTCTCAAAGGCTAAAGGAGTTGCAAATTGGTCCAAGAAGCAACAAAAGCTTTAGTCTTCAAGGGTGAGTAACACTTCTCCTCTTTTGACCCTTTTTCTTGATCCATTTGTAAGCCCCACATTATTTTTGTTTCAAGCTCCGGCCCTAACTGAAAGGGGCCTTCTTTTGAGCTCATCTTCACTTTTCATTAAGGGCTCAACCCTGTTTGAGCCCTCCATGATGCACTTGCTTCATTGATCCTCTTGTATGTCATAATCTTGCATGCTATTTTTGGCCCATGAGTAATCTGTTTTTGAGCATGTTGTAAACTGATATTAGGCTTATTTTGAGCCCCTCTTAAACATTGAAGAAGGGCTCAACACCATTTGGGACTTCCATGTTGTACTTACCTTTATACTCCTATTTTCTTCCCCATTCTTGCATGCAATGGCAGCCTACCATGCTTTTGTTTTTGACCATTTTACAGTTCTGAAAAAGTGCTTACTTTGGTCCATTATTCATATTTCATTTAGGTCCTTTCATGGTTTGGGACCTCCATATGCCACTTCATGTTATATCTCTCTTTTATTCCCCATTCTTGCATGTTTAGTAAGCCTATCATGCTTTTGTTTTTGGCCATTTTACAGTTCTGGAAATAGTCCTATTTTGGCCCATTCTACATGTTTTATTAAGGGTCTTTGGCTGTTTGGTGAATATTTTGCATACCTCATGTTATAGCCACTTTTGAACCTCATTTTGCATCACATTTCTATCATGTTTGTATACTGATTTTGGGGCTGCCATATACTGTAAATATTCATATTTTTGGTCCCTCTTCAGTGTTGTAGAAGGGAATTTTTCAGTTTGGATTTTTCTTATATCACTTGCTTCATTACCCCTCTTTTGGCCCCTATTCTTGCATGCCTTTTTTGCCATACCTATGATTGCTGTTTGGCCATGTTTATAACTGTGAAAGTGCCTTTTTTGGGACTGTCTAGCTTCTTTCTTTGCATTGCATGTCCATATTGTGCATGTTTGGCATAGCTATAGGCCATTTCGGGTGCCTAAATTCGCATTTCGGGACTATTTCATGCATTTCGTGTCATTTCGCCTCATTTCAGGACTGTTTTCCCCATATTTTAGTGCGGAAATTCCATTAGAATGATTGCTATTCATTTCATGTCATTACATCGCATTCCACCATTGCCTCGGTTTGCGTGCCCGTGTGCACGCATTTCGAGGCACTTCATTTTCATCCGCCGGCATCCTATGTGAGTGTGGCTGAGGCTCACTCATGTTGGTATAAGCCCATATCATGTTTTCATGTCATTACATCGCATTCTGCCATTGCCTCGGTTTGCGTGCCCGTGTGCACGCATTTCGAGGCACTTCATTTTCATCCGCCGGCATCCTATGTGAGTGTGGCTGAGGCTCACTCATGTTGGTATAAGCCCATATCATGTTTTCATGTCAATACATCACATTCTACTATTGCCTCGGTTTGCGTGCCCGTGTGCACCCATTTCGAGGCACTTCATTTTCATCTGCCGGCATCCTATGTGAGTGTGGCTGAGGCTCGCTCATGTTGATATAAGCCCATATCACATTTTCATGTCATTACATCACATTCCGTCATTGCCTCGGTTTGCGTGCCCGTGTGCATGCATTTCGAGGTACTTCATTTTCATCCATCGGCCTCTTATATGAGTGTGGCTGAGGCTCTCTCATGTTAGTATAAGTCCATGTTGCATTCTATATGTCATTTCCATGCCATTGCATTGTACATGCCAATGCCTCGGTTTGCGTGCCCGTGTGCACGCATTTCGAGGCACTTCATTTTCATCCATCGGCCTCTTATGTGAGTGTGGCTGAGGCTCTCTCATGTTAGTATAAGTCCATGTTGCATTCTATATGTCATTTCCATGCCATTGCATTGTATATGCCAATGCCTCGGTTTGCGTGCCCGTGTGCACGCATTTCGAGGCACTTCATTTTCATCCATCGGCCTCTTATGTGAGTGTGGCTGAGGCTCTCTCATGTTAGTATAAGTCCATGTTGCATTTTATATGTTATTTCCATGCCATTGCATTGCGTATGCCATTGCCTCGGTTTGCGTGCCCGTGTGCACGCATTTCGAGGCACTTCATTTTCATCTATCGGCCTCTTATGTGAGTGTGGCTGAGGCTCTCTCATGTTAGTGTAAGCCCATAGCATATTTCCATGTCATTTGCATTGCGTATGTCATTTTCTCAGTTTGCGTGCCTGTGTGCACGCATTTCGAGGCATCTCATTTTCATAGCATTGTGCATACTAGGTTGTATCTTAGATCGCATTCATGTCATTTTCTCGATTGGCGTGCCCGTGTGCACGCACTTCGAGGCATCTCATTTTTACAGCATTGTGCATACTAGGTTCTATCTTAGATCGCATTCATGTCATTTTCTCGGTTTGCGTGCCCGTGTGCACGCACTTCGAGGCATCTCATTTTTACAACATTGTGCATACTAGATTGTATCTTAGATCACATTCTGTCATTTTCTCGGTTTACGTGCCCGTGCGCACGCATTTCGAGGCATCTCATTTTCATAGCATTGTGTATGTTAGGATTGTATCTTAGTCGCATTTCATGCATATCATGCATATTGCATCGTGTCCGGAATAGGAGTTAGCCCGGGCACGGGAAACGAGGTGCATTTCGTACTCCGAGTGACGGAATGTGTCTCAATTCCCCAGTCACCGACACTCCGGATTATCCATGATGGAGTTAGGTTTTAGCTGTAGTTTCATGTGCATTCATCCTATATTGAGTTGTGCATTTCGACTCCTTGGCCATCATGCCTCGGTATGCGTGATTGGTGGCACGAGGATCGAGGCATGCATATATTTGTGAAAATACATTGCTATGCCCCTTTCCTGCTCTCTGTTGCAGCAAAATCAAGAATCAGCAACTTTCCGGGACTTGGCACGCTTTCCAAGGTTAACTGCTAAACAGAGGCTAATTGGGGCATTCCGGTGGATTTCCGCGCAAGACAACCCGGACATGCATCATCCATCAGAAGCAAGGCAGTCCCTGGCTTGCATGCCAGTTTTATTTATTTTCTTAGTTAATTTGTTAATTAATTAGGATTTTGTAATATTCGGACTGTAATATTTTGGACTGTAATATTCTTTTATTCGGGACTGTATTATTTATTCGGACCCTCCGAGTGAGGGCACAACTGTAATAAGTGTGCGTGAGTGTGATGTATGTCTTCCAACCCCACGTCTTTCTCCCTTTTATTTATCCGCTTATGATGGTTAGATTAGGGCATATTTAAATTAGCATACAGTATGAAAGCATGTTTGCATTCATTCATCTGTATTGCATGCACCGGGCTCGGCGCATCATACTAACTGCATTGTACTTTCAATTTCAAAGTTGAATACATGATAGTTGTAACATTTCATATGCCATCTTAGAATAGCCGAGCCTGCTATAATTGCATTTTGCATGTGTTACATTAGGCATTTCTGTATAGTTAGGATCATGCCTGATTTCTAATGAATTCCTATTTTGGCTTGGAGTACTCGGTAAGCTTTATGCTTTAGCATCCTTGCATGCGTGTGAGTGACTGCCATGAATAGCATGCTTACCATGAGGCTATGTGCTTATCTGATATAATTGCCTGAATGCCTGTGGGTGAAGGTTGGGTTACTTAAATTGGAATAAATCATCAAATGTTTTAAAGCCTACTTGCGGGTAGCAAACCATTTTCAAAAACAAACATGAAATGTTTCGTTCCAATTCAGGCGACCCGGTCTATATTTGTATGCTGTGCGCATCACATAGTAACCTAGGCTAATAAACCGGAATAAGAACTCACAATGTTTTCAAAAATTGATATCATGGTTAGTAGAGGCCGGTCTATGACCGGGCGAGCGGGGGTGCTCACGAAGTGACCTTCCCCAATCGTACCCAAGTTCCCGAGCCGAGGCAACTTTGGTGATGACGGACACGTGGCCTTTTGGCACCGAGTCAGGGTTTCCTAAATTTCCCAAAATAAAATATTTAGGTGGCGACTCTGTATCTGGCAAAGCAGTCCATGTTTGGCACTTCTTTCAAAAATCTGTTTTTCTTAAAACGATTTGCCGGATTTGGACTCTTTGGTTCAGATTTAGAACCGTGACTAACGAAAGTCGAGTCCGAGCTGTAGCGAGGTCCCCCGCGGGCTTGTTACACCTGAATTTTGCCATCATTCTTCGGCACTGGAACAATGTTGGCCAACCAAGTTGGATGTTCAGATACTAGCAAGAACCCAGCGTCTATTTGCTTGGTGACCTCTTCCTTAATCTTCAAAGCCCAATCCATGCATATTCTCCGAAGCTTCTGCTTGACGGGTCGGGCCTTAGGGTCAAGAGGGATTCAGTGCTGTACAATCTCAGGATCGATTCCAGGCATGTCTTTGTAGGACCACGCGAAAACATCTTTGAAATCTTTTAATAAAGCGACTAACGCTCGTGTTCCTCCGAAGACAACGTGGACCGATTTGGACTAGACGCGGATCCTTCTCAGTACCCACGTTAATTGAAATGATTTCATCAACAAGGGGTTTTACAAACCTCTACTCGTCTCGATCAATCAAATGTTTTAAAACCAGAGGAAACCCTTCCTCGTCGTTTTCATTAAAATTTTGAAAGTCATGATCAATGCAATACACAAGTAACACAGAGAAGTACTCGGAAACAACAACGACATTCTCATTCACATTCAAAAGTTCCAGCTCGTCCGATTCCTTGGTTACAGCCGACTCAAAAGAAAAGGAAAAAGACGATTTGGACAAAACAACGGCATCCAGGTTACCAACCCTAGGAATACCGGACGCCGACTCAAAAGAAGTAGAATATGATTCCGACTCCACAGACTCTGTGGAATCAGATTCTGATTCACTACCTGATTCAGAACTGCCTGAGAAAAAGCCCTCATCTAGCTACCAAGTGAGAGAGGGTGCGTTAAATGCATCCAGAATGCCGGTAGAAGGGTCCAAAAGGAGACAAGCCAGTGCTACTCCTATCTCAAGTTCATTGCTATTGGACTGATCCTCTGTATTTTATTCAGTCTCAGGAGTTAAGTCAGTCTGTTCTTCTGTGGCTTCATCCTCTTGCAGTTGTAGGTCGAAGAAAATCTCAAAGTCAGGCAAACATCGCTTCTCAGAGTTCAACCATGGCTCAAGAAAGCCGCAAAATGGGTAATCTTCTCCCTCCCGAACAAAGCGGCCGTTCAGGGTTCCTTGAATTGGTATGTGCACTAGCTCATAGTGCTTCCCACTTTGCCTTGCCTTGGGTCTTCCTTCCATTTCCTTTCCCTTTCTTGCCTAATCCTCTTTGGTACACACCTAGACCAAAGGTATGAGGGTTGTGTGGCACTTCGGCCAATGTAGCAACACCCTTCTGGCCTCTCCTTCCCAATCCCATTCCGGGTACATGATGTAACTTGTTCATGAGGTAGACAGATTGAGCATTGACGTACAAACCCTCATCAACAACCAAACTATCTTGCACCACCCGAGCCTCAGCTAAGGTAAATCCTGACAGGGAAACATTTTCATCGCCGTGTATAATTTCCAGTACTTGCGTGGTGACCTCGGGCGGAGGATGGATTGATGGGTTTCCAAAAACAATAGCTACCCCTTTCCCATGGGGGTACTTTAGCATCTGATGTAGAGTGGAAGAGACAACTTTCACTTGGTGCAGCCACGATCGTCCAAGGAATAAGTTAAAGGTGGCCGGAACATCTAGGACATGAAACTCAATATCCTGTTGTGTCGGGCCAACCTGCGTTCTGATTCGGATTGTCCTTATCACTTTCAGACTTGTATTATCATAAGCTCGAATTACCTGGCTCGTTGGTACAAAGTCTGTTGGCTTTAAGCTAATAGCATAGGTTGTGCGCGATGTGCACACATTAATTGCAGACCCGGTATTAACCAAGACGATTGGTATCCACTTCTCTTTACATTCAACAGAGATGCACAATGGTTTGTTGTGCTTAGAGCCCTCAGGTGGCAATTCCTTATTCGTAAAGGTCAAAGTTGGCGCGGCCCCTCCCGGGAAAACCAGTCCCACTAACTGCTCAGGGGTTGTGTCGATAGAGAGCTTGGCCATATCCATTGCAGACAATACAGCTTGCCGGTGCACGCGCAAAGCCATGAGTAACCCCCAGATGGATATATCCGCTTGAATCTTCTTCAGCTGCTTCAGTACAGCTTCTTCTTCTAGCAATTTCTCGTTCTGTTTCTCTGTCTCCTTATCCTTCCCAGATGCTTTTGGTTGGTCCAGGTGTGGGGGCTTAAAATACCGCCCGCTCCGAGTCATGTGATCCACTTCTTCAGAATACCAAGTATCATTTGGTAGATTCTGTCCCCAATCTTCATCAGTATGGGCAAGATGTAAATCATCATCTTTCCACCATGCTCCTTCGGCAATTGATAGCCAACTATCCGGTTCCGCTGTAATTATTTCCGTATTCACAACACAGTCAGTCCCTGTGGGCCTTTGGCTTTTCTAGCCTTCTAATCACTCTCAGTTCCTTCATGTTCGAACCGCTTCAGTGCGGGCTCTTGCTCTGTATCGACTGTAAAAATGTTACTCGATTCCTGAGCAAAATTCTTAGTACCGGTGCTCTCTGGCAACTTTTCCTTGTCATCCACCGTTCCGACCACTGTAGCAGTTCCTACTTCCGATTGTTCTAGTTTTGATTAGGACCCCTCATCAACATCCGGCTCATCACTAAGCCACCCCGAATTATTCTTTGATCCGTTCATATCAAACCAATCGACCTGTACACTCCCCAGATCTAGTTCGTCGAAGAACTGCAGGTTACTGATGTCCTCCTCGATATCAGCTAAGTCATCCAGTTCCTGGCTTGGTCCGTCTTCCCGGACTACACTAACCTCTAGTCCTATTGGCAACTCCACCTCTGGTCTGGCCTAATTTTTTGGCATAATGTAGCGGCAGGGGTTGTATTTCTCTTCTGCTAAGTCCACAGATCCCTCAGGTTTCGAACCGACATTTCCATTCTCCACCAAGGTTATTTTTCCTTCCTCTTCCACACTCACCACCACTGGCTTGGGTGGGGATATGGACGTGTTCATCTTGCACAGATCTGTGCTTTTTGGGATGAACAGTGTTGGCTTGGATAGGTGGGAGGGAGTGATGTATATGCTGGGATCGTATGGGACGACCAGTATTTGGATAAAGTTTATTTGCCTGGGTAGAGGGGCTTGGTTATGTGGTGGAAGGGGGTTTGTAGTGACGTTTGGCTTTTGGGGAGGCGCTATCACTTTGTTGTCAATGAGATCCTGAATCTCATGACGAAGTCTAAAGCATTGGTCGTTATCATGACTGTGCTGTTGGTGGAAGGCGCAGTATTTAGCCAGGTTATGTTTAGAAAGGAGTGGATTGGGCAAAAGGCATTGCTCCAACGGTTTCAGATGTCCTTTTCTAATCAGGACCCTCAAGGTTGCTGACAAAGACATGTAGAGTGGGGTGAAAACCCTTTGGCCTCGGGCCTGATGGCTGGAAGTTTAGGGAGGGATATTGCCCGTGCCAGCAAAGGGGTTAGCGGTTTTAGGTGTGGTGGTGACCATGCCCACATCTGAAGGCCTTGCAGCTGCATTACTGTTGGTAGTCGCATTCGAACTACGTGTGAAAGCCCTCTTAGGCTGCTCTTTCTCATGGTCAATCAAACCCTGTTTCATTGCATTCTCTATTTGCACCCTATTTCATAGAGGTCGGCAAATGTTAACAGAGACAAGGCTACCATTTTCTACAGCAGCCTCGGTTGCAGGTTAAGGACCACCATTCGGATCTGGTCCTTCTTAGCGGATCGGGTGGTCATCATGGAGGCCTTGGCCCTCCACTGAGTTACAAAATTGGAGAATCCCTCCTTCTGCTCTTGGCGGGTTGCTTCGAGATCACGAGTTATGACCTCGATCTGTGTCTTGTAGGAGTACTACATTACGAAGGCCTCAGCCATTTCCTCTCAATTCCTCTTTACCGAATCCTCAAGTTTAGCATACCATAGGGCCACAATACCCGATAGGGTCCGACCAAAGAGGGATAATTTCTACAATCTGGATAGACCTATCGGCCGCAGGATGTTTGAAAATAGCCGCAAGTGGACCATGGGATCACCCGAGCCGTCGAAGTAGTCTATGTGTGGCATTTTAAATCTATCCGGCAATATCACCACCGAATCTGTATAGCTGTCCTCTATGTCTGGGATCGAGTTGACACCCTGAGCTCGTTTAAAAAGCTTCTCAAGCTTGCTCACTTTCAGAGCGGTAGGATCGACCTCAAACTCAAACGGTGCCTCCGTTGGGTAAACCGGTGCTTTAGAAGTCTGGGGTGGAACTGGCTCTGCCGGAATGTCCACATTTTCCTGGACATTAGTTGTAACCCCAGGTATTGGAACCCTGACTGGGGATGGATGTGAAACAAAAGCTGCTGCTTGTTGCGGTTGTTGTTGCTATTGAAGCCTAGCGATCAACTCAGCCTGCTGGGCTGTGATTTTCGCTTGGAGGGTGGTGACTTCAGTTTGACGGGCAACATCCAGCTGCATCGCCTCGATGGTCTGTTGAAGTTGGCATAACATATCTTCCATGTTGTCTATGGGGTGCTGATCTGTCGGAACCGTTATGTACTCTCTTTCTGAAGTGGAAGTAGAAAACTGGACTTCACTGAGTACAGGTGGGGTAGACAATGACCGTTGAATTGGCGACTGCTGAATCGGTGATCTATGCCTGACTCTCCTCCATCTTGTAATTGGGGGTAGCGAAGCAAACACTGGTTGTCCTCCAATAAGATGCTTAGATCGATAAATCCTCCTGACTTGAGTCCAGAGTGTTCTGGAGGTAACTGCCTCGTCGGAAGCAATTGTGAAATACTACCTTGCAAAAAGAAAAATAAAGCAAAAGAAACAAAAATAAAAAAACTCACAGCACCTCGGCTCAGACAGAAACAACACGTAGTCATAATCATAAGCTGGACAATCTGTACTCAAATACTGATTTCTGTTCCAAACGGATGCCCTCAAACTGATACCCAGACTTGCAACTGATGCATATATTCCTGCAGAGTTTCACTCTAAAAGCACGTATCAAGCAAGTGAGAGCCAAAACACCCCTATGATGGGGTAGGGTTACCCTGTCCTATTTTCGTCAAGGACTAGGGGTTCGCTACGCAAACAAGCGGTTTCAAACAAATTCTATATTCGGGTAAGCAACCTGTTCTAGTTTGGAACAGTCTCTAAGGCTTTCAATATGTAACTAGGTCGATTGGTCAAAAAGGGTGCCTTAGTAAGACCACCTAATATACCTCTCACTCCTAACACCAAGAAGTGAAAGAAGGATCAAACGGTACAGCGGTAGCCCATATCCAAGGTTTGTGTTCCCATCGTGGCAGAGCTCATAACCGGTCAGCCTTATGGCATGCTTTTCCAAGCAAGCCTCCGGCACCGCTCAGGAATAGCAGATGGAAAACATTGTGACTAAGGCGCACCGATGCAAATGCAATGCAAAGAAACATATAAGTGTAGATAAAACAACATATCAAGAGTTCGAGTCAAGTTCTCTAAGTCCCCAACAGAGTCGCCAGAAACTGTAGCTTGACTTTTTTGAGCTCCTCTTTCGGAGAGCTCGAATTGGTCCTACAATTCAGACTTCTGTCACAGTTCCGAATCTAGTCTCACAAGTGCAATGGTCATGAATTGAGCACCCCCGCTCGCCCAATCAAAGGATTGACCTCTACTAATCATGATATGTTGTTTTATAAACCTCATGTGTTCTTATCCAGTTATTATCTAACTTTACTATGTGACGCACACACAAGCAAGTATAGACTGAAATCGCAAGAATTGGAACAACTCAACTCATGTTTGTTTTCGAAAATGGTTTGCATTTGCCACCCTCAAGTGGGCTTAAAACATGATTTTGCCACTTCACAAAGTTTGTTTAAAACTCTCATTCGTTGAATCGTTCCAATTCAAACAATCAAGCCTTCATCCACAAGCATTCATGTAGTTAATCATTTAAGCAAATAGCCTCATGGCAAGCATGGTATCATGGCAACATGGCTATCACACTCATGCAAGTATGCTAAACCATAAAACTCACCAAGTACTCCAAGCCAAAACAAAAGCTAGTTAGAAAGATACATGATCCTAACTATACAAGATGCCTAATGCAATACATGCAATATGAAATTAATAGGCTCGGCTACTAATGTGGCATATGATACAATTTGATAACATGCTTTAAAACACGTATTCAAATAAGTATTGAATTTGCAATGCAGTTTGAATGATGCGCCGAGCCTTGGTGCATGCAAGAAAAATGAATGGATGCAAACATGCGAGCATAAGGTATGCTAATTGAAACATGACCCTAAACTAACCATCGAAAGTGGTTAAGTAAAAGGGAGAAAGACGCGGGGTTAGAAGACATGCACACACACACGCACGCACACATATTACAGCATTACGCCCTCATGAAGGAGGGTTCGAATGAATAAGCTAAGCTAATTAGTACAACATGAAACTAATTAACTATTCTAGTTAACTAATTATTACAAACCAATTGAAATAACTAGCTATGCTAAGCTAATTAAAACATTACAAAACAAATTAAGCCAATTAATTACAACACTTGTTAATTAACTAACTTATTCTAAGCTAACAAAAGCGATTAAATGGCCTCGAGGGCGAGGGAGACATGCATGCTCGGTTGGCTTCTTCCCGAAAATCCATCGCCTTGCTGTCTGATGCCTCGGGTTTGCACTCGTTTGATCTCTAAAAATTGTGCCAACTCCCAGAATGCCTCTGCTCCAACTCAGGAACACCCTAATGCAAAATTCATTTTTGGCTGGTCGGTTACCAATGGTGGTTATCGGCTGCTTCTGGTGGCCGATCAATACAAGTGGCCGGTCGGCCACAGTTTTCCTGAACTTCCCTTTTTTGCTACAACAGAGAGCAAACAGAGGCAAAACAGTGTATTCTCAAGGAGTGTATGTACTGTTACACTCCTTATCATTACACAAATTCAAAGGAGTGTAACTCTTGATTCCTAAACCATCAACCAAGCATTTTCAATGCATGGTGGCCAAAGAACCAAGCTTGTACAAGTTTAATGAGTGCACAAACAAGACCAAAACAACCACCACCCTATCATGCATGATCAAGGGTGACGGTAACCAAGAAAATTGGTACGTTTCATCACTTTGAGTATGAAACGTCCCATTTTTCTCATGTTCGGTTTAACGTCCGATCCGAACACATGCAATGCAACACAAAGATGTTCAATCTTGCCTCTTTTACTTTGTTCATTTTATTTACCAATTTTAGATTACCAATCCATTGTTTAATTGATTAGTCCAAAAATGAAAGTCCTCTAATGGAAAGTAAGCTTAAACCACAAGTGCCTTGAGCATGAAAGAGTCCTCATGCCATTGGTCAGTAGAAATCCTCAAGGAAGGATTAAAACCATTAAGCACAAGTATCTCAATTTCACACTCAAGCCAACAAAGGGTTTAAAGTCACTTTCAAAATAAATAAAAGAGTGAAGAAGAGAGGGAGATGACAGATATTTCAATGCTGAAACGAGATGCAAAACGACACTAAAACATGCAAGCAACTCATGTAAGTCATGTTTAAAAGCCTAAAACATTAAGCTAGTGAAGGAGATTGCATCACAACTACACAATACAAGCCGCAAAGGACCAAACCAACTCAAAACCAAGCTAAGACCAGTCAAAATAGTGGCCAAAACATGCTGAGATTAAGGTGCAAAATGCTAGAAAAACATACTCACATGTTAGCTTGCAAACAAGACTCAAGAGCAACTTTAAAAAGCAATGAAAGAGTAGAACAAATGAGCTTGTGACAAAGCTATACACACTGAAATTACATGTAAAAGACACTACAACATGCAATCATCTCAAGCAAATCATGTTTGAAAGCCTAAAACACCAAACTAGTGAAGCCATTTGCACTATAACTATGTAAAACAAGACTCATATGACCAAAGCAGCCCAAAACGGAGCTAAATCATTCTAAATCAGAGACAAACACATGCTGGAAATAAGCTAAGTTAAGCCACAAAAACATGCTACCATGTGATGCTAACTAGGCATGCAAGTGAGACACAAGGAGGGGAGGCTAACCCCTCCATTTTTGGACTTCAAAACATGCTTTCCACCACCAAAATAACTCTGAATTTCAGTGGTTTAAAGGCCCAAAAACCTTGATTTTAATATGCTAAAAGATGGTGCAAAAGCTTACACAAATAAGCAACAAGAAGGATGGACTACCCCTTAACACAAAATGACCTCAAACCATCATGTTAAGCCTCAAAAATCAAAGTTTTTTGTAGTTGAAAACTAGGCCAAAATAGTATAAAAAGATGACAAAGCAAGTGATTAAAACAAAGCCTACAAGGCAAGTCTAATACCTCTTGAAGCACAGCACAAAACAGGCATAATTCTGAGCTTATATTACCTTCAAGAGCTCAAACTATACCTCAAAGAGCCTCAGCTCCAAGGTGAGAATGTTTGGTTAAGGGTCCTTGTGCAAAAGTGTAGAAAAATCTAACTATAAGGCACAAAATAAGAAGAGAGAGAGAGGATTCCAGAGGGATAAAATTTTGCTCCAAATTGTCTAACCCTCCAAAATAGGGGAGAGACCCCCCCCATATGTAGAAAAACAAGCTACAAGCTTGTATTCATCCCTCCATACATGGTGTATGGAGATGGCCTTCAGTGAATAACAGCTGGCACAGTTGGCAAATAAATATCTGAAAAAAAAGAAAAATGGCCGCCGGCCATCATCAGTGGCTGACCGGCCAACAATGCAGGCACAAGTCATCGCCGACAAGCTGTCGGCCATCCTCTTCTCCAGAATTAAAGCAATAAGCTCTTGGTCCACAACCAGGCACAAAACAGACAAGATTAGATGCTCCAAGGCAAGGCACTCGGTCGAGACCTTTAGGGACTCAAAACGAACACGAGCATACAAAACCATCGAGTGTTCAAGCGATGACGTCCAAGTCTTGAGGACGGTCAAAAATGGGGTGTCTACAGGTTGTTGGTTGCTATCCGACTCAAGAATGAATACAAAAGCAAATATTCGTTGTTTTAAGTCTTATGCGAAGTTACCCTGCAAAGGATGCACCATTCATCACATGCCATTCATTACATTGTGCAAGGAGATCATTCAAAAAACTTGTCTTTTATAACTAGTGGGTCCAACCCCGATCATTGTTTTACAGAGCAACAAAACAAAAGAAAATCTTTCAAAGAAAAAAAAAACAACAAGGGTCTATCTGAAGCTAGTCTTTAACTACAAAGCAAAAAAAAAAAAAAAAAAAAGCAAAAACAAAAACAAAATGGTTGTCCTCGTTAGTAACCTATCCTTGCCCTCTTCCTCCTTAGTTGGGGAGAAAGGACATCACTGTCATCGCTGGGGCTACTGGACTGCAAGTCAACCTCCTCTCCCTTGTCCTCAGGGGTCGTAGACCAGTCAAAAGACTCCACGGAATGTGAGCGTTGCCTCGCTCGGCCTCTTCCTCAATCGGCTCCCCTGAGCTCCTCACTGGACCCTATCTTCGTCTACTAGCTTGGGGAGGTCCTGTGAGTACTGCTGGTGCCGGCTCAAGCTGAAAAGAGTACAAGTATCAGTATAGAGTAACAAGAGTATAAACAGTATTACAACAACAGTGAACTACAGATAGAATGCACCTCAACCCCATAAGTGACTAAGACGGTCTGTCTCTTTCATACCATAAGGAGCAGTCGGTCTATAGTCCGGAAAAGGTCATCAGCATATGCCTAGGGTATCTACAAAAGGAATAGAGTTTGAGAAAGGTGGACAGAAGTAATAGAGAACAATGAACAGAAATGGTAGAAAGCAAAGCAAGATAAAGTGTAGTGAGTAGAAGCATAAAGAAATGTGTACCTGTTTGATGCCAGGAGCGAACGCTAGCCAGCAGAAACCTCTGGCACAACGCGAACCATGCCTTGGGTAAAAGGCACCATCACCTGAGTGTGTAAGAAGGTGGTGAAGTCAAGTCGCCAGGCTCGTGATGTCGATCACCATCCTCGCCCAACATCAGGAGGTCAATCTGAGGACCGTCTTGAAGCTCATTAACTACTCTCATGGTTGGAGGAGGAGGATGTGGAATGTCGGGATCATCGACACCTCGTGTCTAGCGAATGAACCTCTCCCCGAGATAGTACGCCTAGCCGAAGGGGCCCTCGAACAGAATCCTCGATGCTTGGGGAATGCCCTCCCAAGGATGCCAGTCAACCTATAGAAGCAGACATCAGATTTCAGAAATCAGTGCAGTATGAGAATGACAATGCAGTATAGAAGCAACAGTATGAGAATGATCATGTAGTATGGGAAATAGCGCAGTATGCTTCCGGAATGTAAAAGTTAAAGGTTGATAGTTTGTTACCTGATTCACAGCGATTGTGTCAAAGAAGCGGCGAAAGTAGGGGAAGTCTCGGTCTACGTGGTGACAGCACTCAAATCGGGAGTTGCAGTATCGGGAGTGGGGTATTGATAACTCAATTGGCCTCACTGGGACCGAAGCCAGAGAGGTGAAGTATGTATAAACCCAGAGCTACAAACAGACAAAGATGGATGAAGCAAATGAGTAGATAAGCAGGGAAGGCAAAGCAAAGATAAGCAAAAAATGTAGAATACACAGAAAAGACAAGTGTGAGGCATACCTCCCAAACCCTCCAGTAGCCACCGAGTGAATCTGCCTTGTGGTGGGAAACGAAGCTCATATAGCAGTTTAAGGTGGCTAGGTTGGCGCCACCCCAATCATACTTTGTCAGCTGGGATAGGTGCACCAGTGCCCCCAGAAGGTATAACCCCACGGTATTTTCTCTGTTTGCAAACAGGATAGTATCATGGAGATGCATGAGGAAACCATGGGTGTACTATGTGACCTCATCTGGAGTAGCGGACTGGAACTCAGAGAAGTGATCATAAAACCAATTGTACCTCACCATCCCGTGACTGGTGATGTCTGGGGTCATCCTGATAAGCTAACGTTGTGTAACTTTCCACTGCGTCATGTTAGGATCACATGGGATCGGGCTGCCCTCCAACCCACAGGCCAATAAGCATCAAAAAATTGTATGGGGTCTGAGTTAGCTCCCTGATCGATGAGAAGTGGAATGAGTCCGTGGTGTCCCACCATCTCTCTACTAAAGCCCCGTACAATAGTGACTTGGGCCTTATCTGTATGAGCCCTGAGTAGAAGGGCCCAAAGCCGACTGCATAAACCAATACGCAGACCTCTGCGGGCACTCTCTCATACCAGCGTCATGGGCCGGATATTGATCCGTAGCTGCCAATCCTCCTAGTTATCACCTATAAATGGGAAATATATGGCATTTAACTAGTGGTCTACTTGTGAGATTCAACAATGTATCCAAACAAAGGAAAGTTGCTTACCGTGGAGGCATCAGTAGACAAGAGCTTCGTGGGCTCACACAGCAAGATGTTCTCGTCTATCCCGAGAATGAGGCCCTCGAATCTCAAAATGCCACCTAGGGGCGGAACATGTGCGCATGGTCGGTAAGTGGCCGCATCAAATGGCCTATCAACGAGGAGAGGCAATGCAGGAGTGTCCTCGGCCTCCATATCTGCTCTTAAGATGGCCCCTATACCAATGGCAGGGTTCAGAATGGGAACCTCATCATTAGCCATGGAGAAAAATGGACGAAATGAAGAAAAAAGTGAGGGTATGAGTGAAAATAGGTGAAATTCCAAAGTTCAAACCCTAGGAGAGAGAAAGTGAAGAAAATTATGGAAAATCAAACGGGAATAGAAGGAAAGTGTGGGCAAATGGGAGAAAAACCAAGGAAAAAGCTCAAACTCCACCAAATCAAGTTTTCTTCGGTTCGAAATATAGAGAAGGGGGAAGATTTCGAAGAAAAAGTGGCAAGAGTAGTTGGGTACTTCAAAGAAAGAGGGAATCTAGAGAAAGGGAGGCTAGAGAGAGGGGAGAGAGTTTCGGATGAGAAGGTGTGAGAAATGAGGGTTTTAGTTTGTTTTAAACAAACAAATCACACAGAATGCCCGAAACTACCCTTGCCGCTATTGAAGTCTAGCCGACTATGCTTCATTGAGGCCCGACCGGCTTTCATTGTAAACCCAGTTTAGTTTTTTTTTTCTTGTATTATGGAGTCAAAAAAGAGAGAAAAAAAAGAAAAAACAAAACAATGAAGAAGAAGAGTTAAAAACAAAAAGAAAAAAAGAGAGAAAAGAGAGAAAAAAAAGAAAGCAAAAAAGGGAAAAAAAGAGAGAAAAGAAAGAAAAAAAAAACAATGAAAGCAAAAAGAAGAACAAAGGGGCAAAGGAAGATAAGATGAAGAAAAAAATAAGCGGGTAAAATATAAAGAGATGAATTTTGTTCATTCTATTCTATTTTGTTTTATTGCGTAAGATGCATAAGTCGATTTACTTGGTCTTATTTGTGTAACTCAAAGTTTAAACTCATAAGTTGAGTTGTTTTGTTTCAAAACTTTCAGTTTGTTTAAAACTGTTCCGTTAGTTTATAATTTGATTTGCCTGAATCGTATTCATTACAGACGATATTGTATATACGGTTCATTCAGAGGAGTTCCAGATAAAATCATTCGTGCCACAGTAAAATCATCATCCTTTTTACCAACAAATTGGCTTTCCTTTTACTACATCATTTTGATTGTTTTGATTTACGTATCTCTGTGTAGAATCCATGTTTCTAATTCATGCTTATGTGATTTTCTTGTTCTTTTATCCTTCCAACCTTTCCTCCTATCGTGTGCAACGTGTTACGATTGTACCTTCAGTTAAAAACATCTGGGCGTGTCCCGGTGTTCAGACCACCTTTCCTCTTATCGTGTACAATGCCTTAGGATTCTACCATCGGTTAAAAGCATTTGGGCGTGTGTAGCTTGACTTTTCATGTTCTTTTTGGAAAACGAATAGCCCTACAGTTCGGACTCCCTTGGTTCTAAATTTGATTTCACAATATGCAATGTGAAATAGTAAAAACACAAAAGAGTCCAAATCCAGCAATTCTTTTTAGAAAATCGATATTTGAATCAAATGCCAAAAATGGACTACTTTGCCAGATTACAAAGTCACCACCTAAATATTTTTTTGGAAAATTTAGGAAACCCAAGACTTGTGCCAAAGGCCATTAGTCTGTCATCATCAAAGTGTCTCGGCTCGGGAACTTAGGTACGAGAGGGGAAGGTCATAAATTGAGCACCCCACTCGACCGATCAAAGTTCGGCCTCTGTTAATCATGATGTGATTTTTATTTACATTATATGTTCTTTTTCCGATTTATTAGCTATTTCTACTATGTGACGCACACACAAGGTATAGATTAGTTTGCAAGAATTGGAACACTTGATCCCATGTTTTGTTTCAAAATTGTTATGTGAATTTGCCACTTGAAAAAGTGGGCTAAAATGGACATTATTAAGCCATCCCAATTCAAACAACTAGCCTTCATCCACAGGCATTCAAACAGTTATATCATTTAAGCAATTAGCCTCATGGAAGTATGCTTTGACATGATAACACACATTCGATGCAAGATGCTAAAGCAATAAAATTACTCACCTAGTACTCCGAGCCAAAACAAAGCAATATGACTAAATGCAATGCACACATTATGTATTTTATAGGTTTGGCTATGAGCATGGTATACGATTCCATTCAAGACATGTGATAAAGCACGTATTCAAGTAATGACTTTCAAACATTTGATATTAGGTTAGCATGATGAGCCGAGCCTTGAATGTATGCAAGACGATGGATGCAAGGCATAAGAATGCAATGAAACGTGATTCCCTATACTAACCATCATAAGCAAGTAAGTAAAAGGGAGGAAGACGTGAGGTTGGAAGACATACAACTTATTACAGCATTGCCCTCGTGCAAGAGGGTGCGAATCAAAGTCCAAAAGTCCAAATTAAACTAATTATTACAAAACCAAATGAATAAATAAGCGAGGCTAATTAACTAGCTAACTATGCTATTACAACAAGGATAACCACGACAAACAAACTCGCTAATTAAACTAATTAACTACAATAATTACAAAGGGACAATAATAATAATTACGACACTTAACAATTAATGAGACTAATCATAATAAGCAATATTAAATTAATTACAACAATGAACATATTGTAAGCGAGGATGCGCAAGGATTGCATGCATACACATGCACAATGTTCAAGAACAGCTTTGTCTGCCCTAGGCTTGCTCTGTTTCACCTGAGCCACTGCCATCTGTTTTCTACAAAAATACAATTCTAACCAAATATTGAGGACCGGTCGTGCCTCAATTTTGTGCAAAACTCTGTTTTGTGTTCTGAAGTGAAAACAGTGCAGACAGAGTTGTTCAAGCTATGCTTGTCTCTTCCTTCCTTCTCTGTCATGGGAAAGCCTCAAGAGAAAGTTAGAATTGTTTCCAAAACCATCAATGAGCAAATTGATTGCTTGATGATTTCAATGTACAATTTTGGACAAAGATCAATAAATAGAATGAATAACAACCACCCCTCCCCCTTGTCATAGAGTGAACTCAAAGACAGAGGTAGAGATGCTTCAAGGATAATCAAAACACCATGAATTAGCATATGACCACTCTTGACTCGATAAACTTGGCATAATGTCTGCCAAAGCCCAAGCAATATGACTCATTTTCTTTATGTGTGTTGGTTGATTTTAAACAAATTCTTTTAGTCATTTCTATTCCTTAGTCCATTTGTTCGAAGTGATTTTTAAATCCCCTAAAAGAAGAGAAGCGTCAAACGGGAAGTAATTCTCAACATGAAAGAGAGATTATGTCGTTGCTAATGAATCTCCGTAGAGATTAAGCTATTAAGCATGAATCTCTAGTTCATATGTTGAATAACCATCAACCAATTGAAACAACTCTCAAATGAAAGAAAGGAATGGCAAGTTGATTCTTAAAATGAGGTTATTAACATGAAAATTGGACAAAGAAAGGCTAAGAACAACATAATACAAGATATGTACAAAGACCAATGCTACAACAAACGAACTAATCAAAGCTTGAATCAATTAAATAGATTAGGACAACTCTAAAATAGTCTCTAATAAGCCAAAACAATAGCTGAAAATGTAAGAAAAGAACTCAAAAAAAAAAAAAACAAAACAAAAAAACAAAAAAACAAAACAAAAAAACAAAAAAACAAAAAGAAAAGACAATAAAGCTATGTAAGCAAAAACAAGGAGGGGCTAACTCCTCCAATTTCAAGACTTCAACCCATGTTTTTTGGCCTTGGTTCAACTCTGAAAATCAGTTCAAAAATCAAAGGAAAAGAGTGTAAAGGAGCCAAGGGTTGAGCTATAAAGATAGGTGCAAGCAAGGGTGTTAACCTTACCACGTTTGGTAGCTTATCCAAACCCAAGTTCCAACACTTAGAATGGATGCAAAGCAGCCTAAGAATACAAGGAATAGATAGAAATGAAGTAAGCAAAAGTAAGAACAAAAGTTGCTAGCTTATACCTCTCAAAATGGAGTAACCTTTAGTTGATGATCAAACTCACTGTTGACACACTCTCAAGCTTGAATTATGTTTCTTAAGGGTCAACCAAGGCTCTAAGAAGATGAGTCAAGGTTGTATATGGTGTATATAGATGATACACGGAAGGTAGGTTAACTCAAAGGTAGCTTGCAATGGAAGAAGGAGGAAAAATGAGCTCTCTCTATGTGTATAGGCTTTCTTTTAATTGTTTAACCCCCAAAACAGAGGTATATGGTCGTATTTATAGAATTTGAGCATAAAAGGTGATAAATATCTTCAAAAATAGACAGCTGGTGGCCTCTTGCCTAGAATAGTGTTTCTCACTTCTAAAGCCCGGTCGTGCCTCAATAGCCAGGGCCTGCCCTCAATGAGGCACGGGCAGGCCTCAATGAATTCCCCCGTTTTCTGTTTCAGCCTCAGCAAAGGATGGCACAAGGTGTGCAAATGAATTTCTTAGGTATGATCAATAGGAATATGGAAGGTTTGGGGTTGTTTCAAAGTTTAAACAAGGCTCCTTGGTTGAGACCTCGAACCACGCACAGTACCACTTTCATCATCAAGTATACCAAGCAAAGCGCTCGAGCCTTGCGGTTAGTCAAAAAATGAAGTGTCCACAATTACCCCTCTTTGACAGAGCTCGAAGTTATAAAGTGACATGAGTGAATGTCAAAGTCCAGAGGCGATCCATTTGACAAGACAGTAAAGGCTCAGGCAAGAAATCAAGACATAAATACAAAAATTGAACTCGGGGTAAAAATACAACATGCAACAAAAAACTTATGATCATGCAATGAAACACAATGTAAATGAAGCAATGAAACAATGCTACAATCTAGACAAGAATGCAACGTTTGAATGACAATGCAAAACAAAGCAAAATAAACCTCGTCCTGTTTCACGCGGAATAAAGTGAATAAATGGGCACGCCTTGCGCGAAAAACACATAGAAAGTACAAATCAACCTACGTCTCACGTAGAAAGGATGTAAGAAAATGCAGACCTAACTACGCCTCTTGTAGGAAGAGGGAAGGGCGACGTAACCATCGAGCGTAACTGAGGTCTCAATTGAGATCCTAACGCGTCTCACGCAATAGGAGGAAGTGCGGTGTGAACAACAGGCGCACCTAATGTTTTTTAACCAAGGTAAACAATCCTCATGTGTCACATGCAAGAGGAGGAAAGGTGGTGTGAACAAACAGGCGCACTTGTTGTTTTTAATCGGGGGTACAATCCTAACGTGTCACACGCGAGAGGAGGCAGGGTGTGTGAACAAATAGGCGCACCTGCTGTTTTTAACTGAAGGTACAATCCTAACGCGTCACGTGTGAGAGGAGGAAAGGTGGTATGAATACTGGGCGCACCCGATGTTTTTAACCAAAGGTACAATCCCAACATGTCACAGGCGAGAGGAGGAAAGGTGGTGTGAACACTGGGCGCACCCAATGTTTTTAACCAAAGGTACAAGCTTAACGCGTCACACGCGAGAGGAGGAAAGGTGGTGTGAACACTGGGCGCACCCAATGTTTTTAACCAAAGGTACAATCCTAACGCGTCACACGTGAGAGGAGTAAAGGTGGTGTGAACACTGGGCGCACTCAATGTTTTTAACCAAAGGTACAATCCTAACGCGTCACACGTGAGAGGAGTAAAGGTGGTGTGAACACTGGGCGCACTCAATGTTTTTAACCAAAGGTACAATCCTAACGCTTCACATGCGAGAGGAGGAAAGGTGGTGTGAACACTGAGTGCACCCAATGTTTTTAACCAAAGGTACAATCCTAATGCGTCACACGCGAGAGGAGTAAAGGTGGTGTGAACACTGGGCACACTCAATGTTTTTAACCAAAGGTACAATCCTAATGCGTCACACGCAAGAGGAGGAAAGGTGGTGTGAACACTGGGCATACCCGATGTTTTTAACCAAAGGTACAATCCTAACGTGTCACACGCGAGAGGAGGAAATGTGGTATGAACACCGGGCGCACCCGATGTTTTTAACCAAAGGTACAATCCTAAAGCGACACACGCGAGAGGAGGAAGAAGGTTAAACAAATTGAAAAAGTAGGAATTAGAAATAAACATGGATTCTACACAGAGAGGTGTAAAATCAAAATAATCAAAGTGGTGTAGTAAAATGGAAGCCAATTTACCCACGTGTTAAAACAATGAACACAGTGCACCGTGTTTCAATTAGGTTGTGAAATGGATGATGATTTTACTGTCACACAAATGATTTTATCTGGAACTTCTCTGAATGAACCGTACATACAATATCGTCTGGTTACAGAACATAATAACAAAATGAACTATGATTCAGACAAAACAAATTATAAAGTACTCAGAATAGTTTAAACAAATTAAAAGTTTTGAACAAATGAGTTTAAGCAAGCAAGCTTAAACAGATTAAATCAAGAATCAAACAAATGTGTTCACATAATAAATAAATAAATAAATAATGAACAAAATCCTTTCTTTTCTTTTTCACTCTCTTATATTTTCTTTATTATTTTCTTTTTTAACTCTCTTATTTTTGGTTTTTCTTATTTCTTCTTTTTTCTAATTTCATTGTCTTTTTTTTTTTTTTTTGAACTTTCTTATTTTTAACTCCATAATACAAGAAATAAATAACAAAATGGAAGAGAGAGAGGGAAATAACAAAACTGAACTGTGTTGTCGTTGAGAGCCGGTCGGGGCCTCAATGAAGCATGGCTGGGCATTGCGACAGCTGGCCGGACCTCGATAATGACAGGGGCAGTTTCGGCCTTTCCTCGCGATTTAGTTTTTAAAACAAACCCAAACCCTATTTCCTTACACCTTTTCATCCGAAATCCATTCCTTTTTCTCTCTCTAGATTTCCTTTTTTCCTTGGGTTTCCCAACAAATCTCACCAGTTTTTCTTCGAAACCCTTCCTCTCCTCTACATTTTGAATTGATTGGATGTCGATTCAATCAAGTTTTTTGGTTTCTCATTGTTTTTCTTTGTTTCTCATGAGTTTTCTTGGTTTTTGGGGACTCACTCTCGTGTTTTCACTTTCGCCTCTTATTTTCTCTCTCTCCTAGGGTTTGGCCCCTTACATTTTCTTGCTTTCTCTTTATTTCCTCCACTCTTCTCCATGGCTAGTGGCGAAGTTCCCATTTCGGAGCCCGCCATTGGTATTGGGGCTACCCTAGGCGCAGACATGGAGGTCGAGGACGCTCCCGCGTTGCCTTGCTTTGTTGATCGGCCATTCGACGCATACCGACCATGCATACATGCTCCACCCCCAGGTGGCATTTTGAGATTCGACGGCCTCATCCTCAGGATAAATAAGGCTATCTTGTTGTGAGAGCCCATGGAGCACTTGTCTGCCGATGCCTCTATGGTAAGCAACTTCCCTTTGTTTTGATACATTACTGAATCTCACAAGTAGACTACTAGTTAAATGCCCATATATTTCCCATTTGCAAGTGATAGCTAGGAGGATTGACTGCTATGGATCCATATTCGGGCCCCGGCACTGGTATGAGAGACTGCTTGAGAGGTCCGCTCACTAGTTAACGCAGCTGGCTTTGGGCCCTTCTATTTAGGGCTTATATAGATAAGGGCCAAGTCACTATTGTACGGGGCCTTGGTCGAGAGATGGTGGGACACCACAGATTCATTCCATTTCTCATCGATCGAGGAGCTGACACTGACCCTGTATGACTTTTCAATGCTTACCGGCCTACAGGTTGGAATCGGTGGCCTGATCCCATATGATCCTGACATGACGTAGTGAAGAGCCGCATAACATCAACTTCTTGGAGCAATCCCAGACACTACCAGCCACGGGATGGTGAGGTACAGCTGGTTCTTTGAGCACTTCTCCGACTTTCAGCCCACTAGTCCAGATGAGGTCGCCTAGTACACTCGGGGCTTCTTGATGTATCTCCTCGATACTACCTTGTTTGCGAACAGGGAAATACTGTGGGGTTATAACTTTTAAGGGCATTGGTGCACCTCCCTCAGGTGGCAGAGTATGATTGGGGTGGTGCCGACCTGGCCACCTTATACTGCTACATGAGCTCCGTCTTCTGTCGCAAAGTAGATTCACTCGGCGGCTATGGAGGGTTTGGAAGGTATGCCTCACACTTGTCTTTTTCGTTCATTCTATTTATTTTCTGCTCATTTGCATTTCATTTCCTGCTTATTAACTTTATCCATCTTTTTCTGTTTGCAGCTCTGGGTGTATACATACTTCACCTCTCTAGCTCCGGTCCTAGTGAGGCCAATTACGTTGTCAATACCTCACTCACGGTACTACAACTCCCGATTTGAGTGTTGTCGCTGCGTAGACCGAGATTTCCCCTATTTTTGCCGTTTCTTTGACACGATCACTATGGACTAGGTAACAAAATACCACCCTTTAACAATTACATACTGTAAGCAAACTGCACTATTTCCCACACTACACGATCATTCTCATATTGTTGCTTCTATACTGTACTGCCATTCTCATACTGCATTGATTTCTCACATTGTGCTGATTTTTGACATTACACTGACTTTTATACTGCACTGTCATTCTCATACTGCACTGATTTCTCGCACTGTACTGATTTCTGACACCGTGTTGACTTCTCACACTATACTGATTTCACAAGTTGACTGGCATCCTTGGGCGGGCATTCCCTAGGTGTCGAGGACGACCTATATCATGGCATGGCATGCCTCTACCATGCAGATTCTATTTGAGGGCCCTTTCGACCGAGCTTACTACTTGGGAGAGAGGTTCATCATCCAGACGCGAGGTGTCTCTGATCTGGACATTCCACACCCCCTCTTCTAGTCATGGGGGTAGTGGATGAGCTACAAGATGGTCCTCAGATAAACCTTCTGATGTTGGGCGAGGATGGCGATCGACATCACGAGCCTAGCGACTTCACGACCTTCTTACACACTCGGCTGATGGCGCCCCTTACCCTGGGTGTGGCTTGTGCTGTGCCCGAGGTTGCTGCTGCTGGTGCTGCGGTTGGTGATGCCCCTGCTGGAGGTGCCTCTACCGTTGCTCCTATTCTTGGATTTCTTGTGATCCCCACTGAGATCATGTACATGCGTCCAAATGGAGTGATCGAGCAGATCCCGCTTGAGCGCATTGAGGAGAGGGACTGCAGACTAGTGTTCGCTCTTGGCATCGAGTAGGTATACATTTTTTATGCTCTTACTCACTGCACTTTATCTTGTTTTCTACCATTTCTGTTCATTGTTTTCTATTACTTCTATCCACTTTTCTCAAATTCTATTCCTTTTGCAGGTTCCCCGGGCACATGCTGATGACCTTCTTCATACGATCGACCAACTGCTTTTCACGGTACGGAGGAGGCAGACCGCTTTAGTCACCCATGGGATCGAGGTACATTCTATTTATAGTTTACTGTTTGTTGCCATACTGTTTATTCCCCTGTAGTCCTTAGTGATATTTGTACTCTTTTTAGCTTGAACCGGCCCTAACACTACCTACAGGACCTCCTCTAGTCGGTAGATGGATGTGGGGCCCAGTGAGGGGCCGAGGGGGTGCCGATTGAGGGAGGGGCTGAATGAGGTAGCACTTACCTTCCGAGGAGTCTTTTGACAGGTCTACAACCCCCAAGGATGAGGGAGAGGAGGTTGACTTGTAGTCCAGCAGCCCCAACGACGACAGTGATGCACCTCCTCTACAGTCGAGGAGGAACAGGGCAAGGATGGACTATTGATCAGGACGATGATTTTGTTTTAGTTTTTGTTTGTTTTTTCTCTTTGTAGTTAAAAACTAGCTTCAAATAGACCCTTTTGTTTTTCTTGAAAGATTTTCTTTTGTTTTTGTTGCCTTGTAAAGCAATGACCGGGGTTCGACCCACTAGTTATGAAAGATAAATTTTTGTTAAATGATTTCCTTGCACAATGTGATGAATGGTATTTGCATGTGATGAATGACATAACCCTTGCATAGTAACTTCGCATAAGACTTAGAACAACAAATATCTATTCTTCTATTCATTCTTGAATCGGATAACTACCCACAATCGGACAAAATGTGAAATACAACTCGATAATAGGAAAATGAAATAAAAATAACTCGAAAATATCAAAAAACACTTGGTACAAACAAAACAAGACTCAAAATACAACCGTGGTACGTCAAGGCAAAGGTTGGCATTTCCTGTAACTGCATTGATTCTGAAACATCGTTTAGACCCGGCCGAGCCTAAATATGCACGGTCGGGCTTCACTGAAGCACGACCGAGCCTCAATGTGAGGTCGGTCAGCGCTGCCCAACTGTCATGCACTGTTCCTTCTCATCTTTTATAAATAATGCTTCCACACTATTTTTTTGGTAGAATAGCAAGTCTTTGATGTTTTGTTCTCAAAATGGAGACATTGTGCAACAATAGGCTCCGAGACTGGATAGCCACTTTGGACGGCTCGAAAAAGGTGAATTTTCACAGCTTTGGCCTAAATGCCCTTTTTCCTCTAAGTTGTACTTCTCTTTACTTTCCATTCTGTCATGCCGCTGTTTGATGTCAGAATCCGATCACACATGTGTTTCAATTCAGATCTCAAGAGGTGTGTCCGACACTCGAGAAATTTTGAAGCATTAATGGAGTCCTAGCGTGATGAAGAAATCATACCGTAGCCTCGTTTTGGCCATGCCCAAGCTTTTGGAGAGATGTGTGGGTTATCATTACATGAGGCTCAGTCTTTAGCACATGATGGGGAGCTAGACATCCTTGGTTTAGTTCATCGATTTTCCGTTATTGGAGATAGGGGTGACCTTCTTTGGCGAGGTCGTAGGCAACATGCTCTCTGTTTATGCCTTCTTGCACAATTCCTCCTTGCCCCTAGTTTTGGTAGAGCTAACATCCGGTTGATCGAAGTAGCTCAACATCTGAAAGAGGGTAAGAGTTACATGGTCTTGGTATTGGCCGAAACCTTAATGGATTTAGATGCTTTCCGCTGAGGAGAGACCACCCAGTTGGCAGGGAGTCCGCTACTTCTCTAGGTGCTATTTTCCACCCTTCTAATTTATGATTCTTACATCATTTAACCCTCATTCTCTATTTCTCTCTCTCTCTCTCTCTCTCTCTCTCTCTCATAACCCCTTCATCACTTTTCTCTCATCGTACACCTCTCTATTCTTTAATCTCTCTTATTTTTTGTCCCTCCCCAAGTATAGCTCATGGATAAACTATAAGTAGTGGACCCTTGCCCTGAGTACTCGGCTCGAGCTTACTTCTTTTGTCAGTGGCAAGTAGATTTCGCCTTAGAGGGTTTATGGTGTGACTGGATGTGCAGCCAGTCCGTAGCTAACAAAACTTGGCGTTGGCTCTGGCTCAATTTGGCTGAAATGAGCTATAGCATGTCCCGATAGTCGGGTGTAGAGTTGATTGGCCTCACACATTGCGTATTCTATTTTCCTCTTCAATTCCGACGCCAGTTCGGGCATGATCAGATACGTTTAGATGAGGGAGTGGAACACACAGCTTCATTTCCAGTTCACGCCTCGCACCTGCCCCAGTATCTTGCGGCCTGGAAAATGAGGGAGATTTTTGCCCCTGCCATTAGTTTCAGTCACATCGTATCTGAGGTGTGTTTGGCTTAGCTTAAAGAGGAGGCAGAGGTTGGGCCGTCTTTGGCATAGAGCCACTTGACTTAGCTGTGCCCCTAGTTTTGCTGCTTTGATCTTTTTTTTTTCAAGTTTTAAGATGTACAAGCAACTTTGATCTAAATCAAAGAGTTTGGAGAATGTAATTGTGTTGAAATCAATAAAATTAAAGTTGCGAGTATTGAAAATTTTCCTTTCGGTCCAAAAAATGATCCAAGTTGTAACAGGATAAAATTTTGAACAAAATCAACTTTTATTAAAACTTTTCAAAACAACTTTTGGAAACGATCACCACCTGACACACACGGAATCTATCGTCAAGATGTATAATCCCAAATCCAAAGAAATCATAACTGCCCCTGATTGCATATCACTGCCGTTTTGTACTGTACTTAGCTTTTCTGCCTGAAATAAAGAGCACAACCGAACTAATAGATGATGAACAAGGATGACCTGATCAAGAAAATGGATAGTACAGTTGAATTGGAGATAGTTACGGCCGAACTTTGGGATGAAGTTGCCTACGTATCCAAAAAGTGGGAATCAGGCCTTACGTAGTTCGGTTCAGGTTCACTCGAGTATTAACTCTCTCCTTTTACGCTCTAACTTTTGCCAAAGTCGTCCTTTAGGGTTTTCAACCTTGCTAGCTCAGTTATTCTTTATTTCTAATTTTTCATGCTCTAACTTTTGCCTAGGTCGCCCTTTCGGGTTTTTGGCCTAGCGAGCCTCTTAGGGGTAATATTTCTTCAACTTGTCCATGTTGATTGGTTGCGAGAACTCCAAGCCATCCAAGTCCATAAGAATAGCCGCCCCTCCTAACCAGATTGACTTGATGATGTAAGGACCAATCCAGTTAGGTTTGAACTTGCCCTTAGGGTTATGAATAGGAGCTTAGTTGTCTTTCAGTACCATGGCCCCTTCTTGAAGATTTCTAGACTTTACTTTCTTGTTGAAAGCCCTGGTAATTCGGCATTAGTAACCCTGGACATAATACAATGCCCTTAGTCTTCTCTCATCAAATAACATCAATTCCTCAAACCTACTTTGTTGCCAATTTGCCTCTGCTGTTTGACACTCAGCCATAACTCATAGCGAAGGCACTTCAATTTCGATGGGTAAAACAGTCTCCATCTCGTAGACAAGAGAATAGGGGGTTGCCCCTGTAGATGTTCGGATCGAGGTTCTGTAGCGCCAGAGCTCAAATGGCAGCTTATCTGGCCAGTCCTTATAAGTTTCCACCATCTTCTGCAGAATTCTCTTGATGTTTTTGTTCGCAGCTTCGATGGCTCCATTGGTCTGTGGCCTGTAGGTTGATGACTTATGGAAAGTCACGTTATGTTTCTCAAGCAAGTCTATCAGCTCTTTCTTGAAGTGTGTCCCATTATTAGAGATAATCTCGTTGGGCACCCCATACCGGCATATGATGTTGTTTTTGACAAACTTAGCCACATGCGATGCTTTCAGCACGGAGTAAGACTAGGCTTCTACCTATTTCGTGAAGTAATCGATTTCTAATAGAATGAATTCATGCCCGTTTGACCCCTTTGGTGAAACTACGCCAATAACATCTATTCCCCAAACAGAGAATAGCCATGGTGAAGTCATGTTGTAAAGCTTCAACGGCGGAATGTTCATGTAATTGGCATGAATCTGGCACTTGTGACATTGTCGAACAAAACCAATACAATCCTCTTCCATGGTTGACCAATAGTAGCCTTGTCAAAGGATTTTTCAGGCGAGCATCACACTTTTCATGTGGGCTCCGCACTCGCCTCCATAAGGCGCTTTGATTCCTCTTCCTTAACACATAGCTTGTGCATTCCCAAATGACCTCTTTTGTACAATTTACCTCCGCAAATGATAAATTGAACGGCCAAGTGCCGTATTCGCCTTTTGTCCTTGGCATTTGCTCTTGTTGGATACACCCCCTTTTCCAAGAAATTCCAAATATCATAGTACTAGGGGTTCTTGTCTGAAGTCTTATCTATTGCAGCAATGGTTTCATAGGCCAGCGGGTACGTCTGTTCAATAATGATTGAATGCATCTTGACTCCTAATGGAATGTCTACCATAGAAGATAGAGTTGCTAGTGCATCAGCGAACCGGTTGTTCTTTTCTAGCAGATGGGTAAATGTCAATTTCTCAAACCTCAGAATTAGCGTATCCAAGACCTGATGGTAAATCTTCATTTTCTCATCTTCAACCCGCCAATCTCCGTTGGTTTGAGACACAACCAAATTCGAATCCCCGATGACGTCCAACCTTTTTGCCCTTAGTTACAGGGTGGCTTCTAAACCATCAATACACGACTCATATTCGGCTTCATTGTTGGATAATTTAAATCGGAGTTTGAAGGCTAAGGGTATGTGAGAGTCATCGGGTGCTATTAGCAACACACAAATCCCATAACCATATTGATTGGCTGCTCCGTCAAAGTGCATTGTCCACGTTTTCTTTTCTATTTACAGAATATCTTCATCTGGGAATAAGTACTCCACCGTTTCATTCCCCTCTACTAGGTGATCTGCCAAGAATTCCGCTACAGCTCTCCCTTTAACTGACTTGCGTGTAACATATGTAAGATCAAATTCGGAGAATAGAAGCAACCACCGGGCTAGCCTACTCGTAAGCACTGGTTTCTTAAAGAGATATTTGATGGGATCTAATCTCGAAACCAAGATTACGGTGTGAACTAACAGGTAGTTCCTCAAGTTCCGGGTAGCCCATACCAAGGCTAGACAAGATTTCTCATGGAAAGTGTAACGGGTCTCGTAATCCAGCACTTTCTTGCTCAAGTAGTAAACGACTTTCTTCACCTCGGCCTTGGACTCTTGAGCTAACATACATCCCATGGTTGAGTTTGTCACTAACAGGTACAAGATCAACGATTTTCCCGATTCTGGCGGTGATAACACATGCAGATTCTGCAGGTACTGCTTGACTTGTTTAAAAGCGAACTGACAACGATCGTCCCATTAAAACTTCTTTTCTTTCTTCAGAAGACCAAATAGTGGTTCACAAGTCAAGGTTAGTTTTGAAATAAACCACCTTATGAATTGCACTTTACCTAGAAAGCCGCGCACCTCCTTTTTAGTCCTTAGGGGTGGCATTTCTAAGATGGCCTTGATTTTGGAAGGATCTACTTCAATTCCTCTCTGTGTGATTAAGAATCCCAACATTTTTCCTGTTGTTACACTGAAGGTGAATTTTTGCGGGTTCAACCTCAATCTATACTCTCTGATTTGCTAAAAGAATTTCTTCAAGGCAGTGTAGTGGCCTTCTTGATCTTTGGATTTGACAATCATATCATCCACGTACACCTCAATCTCTTTGTGGATCATATTGTGCAAAATGGTAGTTCCAACCCTTTGATAAGTTGCCCTGGCATTCTTTAACCCAAACGGCATGACTCAGTAGCAATAGGTGCCCCACGGAGTAGTGAAAGCAGTCTTCTCCCTATCCTCGGTTGCCATCAAAATCTGGTTATACCAAAAAAATTCGTCAATAAATGAGAGCACGTGGTGAAGTCTACCAACTAATCAATATGCGGCAGTGGAAAATCATCCTTCGGACTAGCCTTATTCAGATGCCTGAAGTCGACATAGACTCTGATTCTGCCATCCTTCTTTGGGACTAGAACAATATTGGCCAACCACGTCAGATACTCAGATACATGCAAGAACCCTGCTTCAATCTGTTTGGTAACTTCTTCCTTGATCTTCAAAGCCTAATCTGGGCGAACTTTGCATAGCTTTTTCTTAACTGGCCGGGCCTCAAGGTCAAGAGGGATCCGGTGTTGTACAATCTCAAGATCGATTCCAGACATGTCTTCGTAGGACCACGCAAAAACATCTTTGAAATTTGTTAATAAAGCGATTAAACGCTATCGTTCCTCCGGATACAGCTTGGACCCGATTTGGATCAAGCGAGGATTTTCCTTAGTATCCACGTTAATTGATACGATTTCATCTGTACAGGGCTTAACACGCCTCTCTTCCTCATGATCAACAAAATTTTTCAAAACCCAAGGAATTTCTTCCTCTTTGATTATGTCAAAATTTTGAAAATTAAGATTAGTACAACAAACTAAAAGCACGGAGAAGTAGGCAACATGCACAACATTCCCCTTCAAAAAGTCTGGATCTTCGGTTATAGTGGACTTAAAAGAAAAGCTAAAAGATGACCTCAACAGGACTTTGGTATCTGAGTTACCACTCCCAGAAGTACTAGACTCAGAGGTACTCAGTGGAATTAGATCCGGACTCACTATCCGATTCAGAATTGTTGATGATACCTTGCTTAGACTTCCAGACCAGACATGAAGCCTCAGACACATCCACGATAAGATTGGTGAAATCCATTGCTGGGGTCACTACGACAAAATGCATATTTAGCGACCAAAATCGGCGACTAAAAAAAATTTAGTCGCCAAAA
The DNA here is from genome assembly GCF_055761805.1 of Camellia sinensis. NCBI lineage: Eukaryota > Viridiplantae > Streptophyta > Magnoliopsida > Ericales > Theaceae > Camellia > Camellia sinensis. The sequence goes on along the minus strand of NC_138968.1, from coordinate 155,677,444 downwards.
GTTGTGAAATTGGCGACTAAAATTTTTTTTAGTCCCCAAAAGTACAATATTTAGCTACTAATTTTTTTTAGTCGGGATATATTGATTATTGGCGATTAAAAAAAATTTAGTCGCTAAAAATACCAGAATTGGCGACCAAAAAAAAAAAATAGTCGCCGTATATTGAGTTTTGGCTACCAAAATCATTTAATCGCCAAATGTAAAGTAAAAAATTATTTTTTATCTTTGGCAACTAAAATTTGGTCGCCAAAAACATATTTTCAGTGACAAACAATTAGTTTAGTCGTCGTATGTTGCGTTTTGGCTACTAAAATCATTTAGTCGCCAAATTAAAATTAAAAAATTATTTTTTTATCTTCGGCGACTAAAAATTTGGTCGTCAAAAACATATTTTCAGCAACAAAAATAAATTTTAGTCGCCAAAAACTACATATTTGGAGGGATTTATTTCAAATTTTGGAGGGATTTTATAAAACTAATTGGTGACAAAATGAGATTTAGTCGCTAATGGTGTTATATATATATACATGGTTCTATACCACAAACAACGCCTCTGTCTCTCTCTTCATGTTTCTCTCTCTCCCTCTGTCTCTGCCTCTCCCTCTCCGCTGCTCCTTTCCCCCTCTCTAACCATCGCTCCACCAGCCGAGCCTCCGCCTCTCCTCCTCGCCGTCGCAGGCAACTGAAGCACCGATTCACCTAGATTTGTCCTATTTTCTCTCTCTAAACCTTATAACCAATCATGAAATTCAGATCTACACGACACTACCCATTTCAAATCTTTCATTGAACTAAGCTTCAATAGCGAATCTGGTGGTTTTGGTGGTGGTGATTTTGGGTTTGATCAATGGTGGGTATTGCCAAGAAACGGCCCAAGAAGTTCCATGGAGAATCCACACATTGTTCTTCGTGGAGTGCCACAAATACTTGTTCAGGTTTAGTTCTATTCTTCAAAAAATGGTGCTAGATCTTTATATGTGTTTTTATTGTCATCGGTTTGGTATGTAATTATGTTTTGTTGTACTTTCTTTGGTGTTTATCCCTATTTATGTATATAAAAGAATGAATAAAGCATATCTGATATTCATGCCTACCAGGTATTTGACAAAATGCCTCAACCTATGGTGGTATTGATTAAAACATATCAGAATTTTGGTGGGTTAGATTCAAGTGAATTATGGAAGGCATATCTACAACTTGTTAATAGCCTCCATGCTGTGATGTGAAACAACTCATGCTTTTTATTAAAAGAACTTATAAACTACAAAATAAAATAAACTCCAACGAGAAAAGATTAAAACTCATTTTTCATTAAATAGGGAAATTTTTTTTTGCAGGAATCCAAACATCGAGCTGGTGAGAAAGGCTGTGGGAACATAAAAGAAATAGAGACAGGTTTTGCTGTGTTTTCTCATGAATGTCTAAATGTACTCAATATATATATCAAGCTCTTACATATTTGTATTTGTCATTGAACTTGTAATTATTGGAGACTATTTTGTATTTCAGTTTCTTGATCTTTGTATAGGACCATGAATGGAGGCAAGCCGTAACTGTAGTTGGTTCAGGATGCATTGCTGCTTTATCAGTTGAGAGATATCTTACCAGCAACAATCTCCTTGTTGAATTTCACTAGGTTTTCTCAATTCTGATTGTGTTCTATTTGATATGTTCTTCTCTCTTAGTTTTTGTTATTTCTTGGATTAATATTGCTATTATTATGCTTATTTTTGTAATTCATTTATTCATTTGTTAATTGAATTGTGGGGATATTTTCTTTTAGGCCCACACAGAGCATTGGGTTATTGTCTTACACATATTAGTAAATGTTCTTGTTTTTACTCATCAAAAGTATGTATGTTTGGATGGTTTTTGTCTTTTGTATTCGTGTTTTCGGAAACAAACATAATGAAAAGTTTGAAACACTTTTCGTTTTCATTTTTTTTATTTTTTTATTATTACTTGAAATTAGTGTTTGAAATTTCAAAAAACCATTTGGTGTTTTCTAAAAAGAGGGATTTTTCAGAAATTTTTTGCAGAAACAGTTCTCCAAGTAAGTTTCTATGTTTTCAGGAAAATGAGAACTTAAAACAGGAAAAGAAATGATTCCCAACAACACAGTATATAATATCTATTTGTTGGTTTGTCTTCAATCTACATGGTCACTCAGACAATGTTGAACAATCATTAAAACTTGTATCATTTTCCAGCTATAATAGTGAATAATTTTTTTCTTCTGGCGAAAGGATGCTTGATGTCTTTATCTGATGTTTTTGCATGATTGGTAATTACCTTGCTTATTGATTGGAGTTGCTATTTTTTCACCAACCTGTTCAACAAGCCCCTCAATCCTGGTTTGGACAGGTTGAGGAAGAGATATTTTAGATAAATGATTAGGCTCAAGTAGTTGATTATACTTGTCCTTATTCTGCATTTGGTACTAGTCCAAATCTCATGCCTATTTAAGGAAGGTTTTAGTCGGAGGCAAATGTTTAAATTCCGTTAGGTCAAAGGTGATTTTCTGGAAGTTAGTGTGGAGATCTATTATTGGATGAAGATTTCGGGTTCTAATACTTATTCAACAAATGACATTAGTCTCTCCTAGAAGCTGTTTAACTGACCTTGAATTTTTTTTCCTTCTTAATTTTCATTTGTGCTAAAAAAATGTTTCCATCTTATGAATAGCATACTCAAGACTTCTAAAGACAAGCTATATTGTCTAAACTGATTTTTGTGCCTTGTACTTGCGTTTATGTAATAAAGCCTTTGCATTCCAAGTGCTTAAACTTATTTGTAATCAGTCAATTTGCTTGATTCTTTTTTGTTTTAACTGTACTATTCTTCATTCACAGACATTCATGATGTGGGGTTCCTCGCTGCTTGTAACATCTGATAAACCTTTCATTCATGCAAGTGTTTGAACCCTGTGTCAATTAATACCTACCAAAAGATTGTCTAATGATTTGTATAGGTTGTCTGCATAAAACGCTCTCTACTGAAATTCCCCCTTTCTTTTTCTGTTTGTGTTGTGTGCACTTTTTTTTTTTTTTTTTTTTGTGGTTTATAGTAATACCCGAATTTATGACTTCATGCACCGTTGATCTTATTTTATTTCCGAATTTATGACTTCATGCACCGTTGACCTTATTTTATTTTTTTCCTTCTTCTTTATCTTGAATTGAATAATGTGCACTATAGCCATGTTTAGCAACTGTTGTTTACTCATGTACACTTGCCAATAACCATTCTATTTCTCCTTTTCCTTTTTGTTATGGTAATGTGGCTGAAGTTGAGGGTTAGGATTAAATGTTTCACTAAAATAGACTATTTTTTGAATGGTCATTACTCTAGTATGCCTTCTCATTTCTGCTCTATATAATTATTTTGTACTTGGTTTGAGAATAAAATGAGAAAAGTTGATCAGTGAATTGATGATGGATAAAAACTATGTATCTGTTTGTGCTATCTTTTGTTAGCAACTGTTTGTGATCTGTGTTACTGATCTATATTAATTTATGTATGCAGCTTTCAACTTTGCTTCAGTAATTGCTTTAAGGGTTGGACTGCAGTTGGCTTCATCACGAATTTTATTTTATTTTATGGCTTTTACTGTTTTATGTTTTTGGTGTTTTTGTTAGTTGGTTTCTTACCAAATTAGCAATTGGATATTAATTTTGTTGAATCCTCTATTATGTATGGAATTATATTTTTGAGATTGGATTATACTTGATTTGTATGGAATTTTTTTTGAAAATATTAATTTGATGTTAAATATGATTTTCTTTTTCTTTTTCTTTTTCTTTTTTTTGGGCTGAAAGTGAAATGTGTGTATGTTGTGGGATGGTTGCTAATCTTATCAGTATATAGATAATTTATTTATAAAATGGAAAAAAACTTTTGGCTACTAAATATTTAGTAGTTAAAAATAAAAATAAAATGGAGAAAAACTTTTGGCTACTAAATATTTGGTAGCTAAAATTAAAAAAAAAACTTTAGGCGACTAAGAATTTAGTAACTAAAAAAAATAAAATGAAAAAAATAAAAAAATGAAAAAACACTTTGGCGACTAAAACTTTGGTCGCCATAGATACTTCAAGTTTTGGCGACCAAAGTTTTAGTAGCGGAAAATAAAATTTTTAGTGACTAAAATTTTATTTTTGGCGACTACAAATATTAGTCGCCATTTAGAGGACTTTTGGCTACTAAAAAATATTTAGTCGCCAATACCTTCCCCGACAAACTTCCGGGGACCAATCTGGCGACCAAAATATTTAGTCGGGAAAAATTTTTGACGACTAAAAATCGTACTTTTGGCGACTAAAAATTTAGTCGCCAAATGTGCATTTTGTTGTAGTGGGTATCCCCGATCATTGAGATAGTAAAACTATCCCCCAAGTTCATGGTCTCAGCTCCAGCAGTAGAACTTGTTAGTAAGTCAGACAGCGCTTTTCCCAATAGCTCCTCCTCTTCGATGTCCAAGTTTCCAATCCTACCTTGATCTGTAGCAGTGCTTAGGTCCCCCTACTCATCCTTCTCTTCTAGTAACTGGTGCCCGAAGAAGATTTCGAACCCAGGATACCTAGTCTTTGTCTCCCAGTCATACCAGGGCTTTGGGAATCCACAAAAGGGGAAGTCTTTCCCTTGGCGGACAGAATGTCTGTTCAAGGTCCCCTATATTGGTTTGTGGACTAACTTGTACTTCCTTGCAGTCCTTTTTGCTTTCAGTCTCTTAGCTCCTGCCCTTTCCTTTGCTAATCTGCAGCGGTAGGTTTGTATCCCAGCTCGAAAGCATGGGGGTTATGATTCAGCTCCTTAGCAATAGTACCTCTTTGTCTGCCACTTCGACCTAGTTCGGACCCGGGCATATGCCTCTATTTGTTCATCATGTATATGGATTGCGCACTTACATAATCTCCATCGCCCTCTGCCATGATGGTTTGGACCAATCGGGCTTCTGCTAGAGAGAAGCTGGAAAGGAACATGTCTTATTCCTCATGTATGATTTCCAATAATGGTGCAGTGGTTCCCTGGGGAGGATGAATCTCAGACACGGTGGCAATCCCGCATTTAAAGGGGTACTTTACTAACTGATCGACTGTTGATGATACAGCCTTCATCTGACGTAGCCAGGGCCTTCCCAGTAGTAGGTTGAATGTGGTCGGGACGTCCATGACATGGAATTCCACCTTATGTTTGGATGGGCCGATTAGGATATTGCTCTTAAACGTTCCCATGACATCCCGGCTTGTATTGTCGTAAGCATGGGCAGCTTGGGTCATGGGTGTAAATTCAATTGGCCTCAAACCCATGGCATAGGCAGTCCTCACTGGGCACACATTGATCGCTGATCCGGTGTCTACTAACACAACCAAATCCATTTCTTCCGACTTTCCAAGGTTACATGCAGAGGCCTGTTATGGTTGGCGCCTTCGGGAGGCAATTCTTTATCCGTATAGGATATCACCAGCGCAACGTCCCCAGAGGTGACCAACGACACCAATTGGTTAGCGGTGGTGTCAATGGGCAGTTTGGTTCGGTTCATTGCTTCGAGCAGGGCTTGTCTATGTTTCCGAGATACCATTATCAGTCCCTGGATGAATATGTCGGCCTGAATCTTCTTGAGCTATTTTAAGACCATGTTTTCCTTAACATCCTTTTCCTTTGCTCTCTCAGCCTCCTTGTTAGAGGTCTCTAGCTGGTCTACCATTACGGGTTTGAAGTACCAACCGCTCTGGGTCATATGATTAATCTCATCGGTATACTAGGTGTCATCTGGGATATCAACTTTCCAACCTTCGTCAGTGTACGCATGACTTAGGTTGCTATCTTCCCACCACTGTCCCGCAGTCATAGCTGAGCTAGCATCTGGTTCCATCCGGAGCATATTAACATCACGCGCCCTATCATCATACCATTCTTCTTCTATCACAGCTCGAGTTTCAACATCCCGGTACTTTTTGAGTTTCCTTAACATTTTCTTTTGGTCATTGGGATCCCATTTGACTTTTTTAGTTATCTGGACATCACCCACCATTGTTTCTCGTTCTTCTTTCCCTTTTCCTTTGCCTTGTTCTAGAGCTATCTTCGCTTGGATCTCCTCCATCCTTTCCTTTTGAAGTCGTTCCAGTGCATGTTTCTTTTTAGTAAGAGGTGCAGCCTCAGTCTTACCCTTAACAGTAACTTCCTCTTCTCCTCCAGACTCTCCCGTCTGTTCCTCCACATCAGACTCTTCCTCACTCAACCACACATTGCTTGTTTCTGGCTGGCTTGGGTTCCACCTTCCCATCTGCACACAGCTTGTATCTTCTTCCTCGAAGAAGTAAAGATCCTCCAAATCCTCTTCTAATTCTGCCAGATCCTCCTCTAGTTTTGCTAAGTCATTCAGGCCTTGCTCGGGCCACTTATTCTGATTTTACACCATTTGGTCTTCCCTTATAGTATTAATGCTGAAAAAGTCTGGCAGTATGACCACTGGCTTTGGCTGATCGATGGCAACAATGTATAAACTGGGATCGTACTCCTCTGCGAGTAAGACCCCCTTTTATATGACATGGATATCAGACAACCCTGTCTTCAGTGCATTCTTTCCTTTCTCCATTTCTGTTGTCACGAGCCTGGGTTGGGTTTATGGTGTCAGATCCATCGTGCACGTGGCTGTGCCTTTCGGAATGACCACCTTCGGTTTTGGTAGGTGGGATGAGGTAATGTATATGCTAGGGTTGAAGATGGGCGGTAGTGTATGGATGTGGTTAATATTTCTGGGCGGAGGGACTTGGTTATATGTAGGAAGTGGGTTGGTTGTTACGTTAGGTTTGGAAGGTGGGGCAATAACTTCATTGTCAATGAGATCCTAGATCTCATGACATAAACGGTAGCACGTCTGTGGTATGGCCATGTTGTTGGTGGAAGATACAATACTGGGTAAGGTCGTGTTTGGGCAATGGGTCTGGAAGTGGACGAGGATCAAGAGGCTTGAGATGTCCCTTTTGCATTAACAGCTTGAGGGCGCGGGTTGGGCTCATATGCAGAGGAGTAAAAACTCTTCGATTCCAGGGTGGACCTATATTTTGTGAAGGTTATGAGGTTGTGGCAGTGGCAAAGGGATCGACCATCTTAGCTGTCGAAGCAACAATACTGACATTCGCAGGTTGTGGAATAGTGCTACTGCTAGCATTGGTATTCCGAGAGAATGACCTTCTTGCGGGTTCACATATTCTGTGGATGGTGCCCTTTTTGAATGCACTCTCGATCTGGACCCCCAGCTCATGCAGGGAAGCAAATGTGGACAACGGTGCCATTATCATTCTCTGCAGCATGTCCGGTTCAAGGTTCTGGACCACTAGTCAAACTTGTTCTCTTTCGGTAGGCCTATTTGTCATTTGGGTTGTCTTGGTGTAGACACCCCATTTTGACCGCTTGCAAGACTTAGGCGCTTAGTTCGATACACTCGATGATGAAAGTTGATTTGTGTGCTTTGAATTCATAGCGATTCGGATTCATTCAGGTTCTCGAAATAACCTCAAATCTTCATTATTTACCTTGTTTGAACGTCTGAGTCTCATTTTTGGACCTTGTTCCATCTTGAGCTGAGTTTGAACCAAAAAAATAGGGGAGGGCATCGAAGCCCGACCGAGAATCAGTGATGGCCGGCCGTGGGTATGAATGGCTGACCGGCCCTTGGTGGCGAAAAATACTATTTTGGGCGGGAGGCTGTCGGTTGTCCATTTTTGAAGATATTTATCACCTTTTGAGCTCAAATTCTATAAAAACGAAATTGTGTGATTGTTTTGAGGGTTGAACAAAATTTAGAAAGCCTATATACACCTTGAGAGCTCCTCCCTCCTCTTTCTTCCATAGCAAGCAACCTCTGAGCTAACCTAGCTTCCTTATGTCATCTCCATACATCATACACAACCTTGTCTCACCACCTTACAGCCTTGGTTGATCTTTAAGAAGCATAATTCAAGTTTGAGAGTGAGTTGAGACTAAGTTTGGATCATAAACAAAAAGCTTACCCCTTGAGAGGTATAAACTTGTTATCTTCCTTCTTGCCCTCATTTCTTTCATTTACTACATAATTCTTACTGTTTTGTGTTGTTTTGAATTTATTTTAAGTGTTCAAGCTTGGGTTTAAAGAGCTACCAAAAGGGTAGAAAGAGTTTGCTCTTTCTACACCTTTAGCTATAGCTCAAACCCTTCCTTTTCCACTCTTTTTCTTTGATATCTACACTGATTTTTAGAGTTTAAGAAAGGCTAAAAATCATGTTTTGAGGTTTCAAAAGTGGAGGGGTTAGCCACCCCTCTTTGTTCTTGCTTCCTAGCCTTGTTTCATCTCTTTGTTGTTTAGCTTTTTAGGCTCTTTTCATGCATTTTTAACCTCTGTTTTTCATGAATTAAGGGCTGTTTTAGGGCTATCCAAGCCTTTTAAATTGATTCATGCTTTGGTTAATTCATTTGTTGTCTCATAAGTTTGCATACATAACTTGTTACATGTTGTTCCAAGCTTTTCTTTGCTTTATTTTCATGTTAAAAGTCTAATTTTAGCAATCCATCCACCATCCATCTCTTTCATTCTTGAGAATGATTTCAACCGATTGAGGTTGTTCAAAATATGTGAGAAAGACTCCAACTTAATGGCTTAATCTTTTCGGAGATTCATTGCCAATGGTATAGTCTTTCTTTCATGCTTTAGAAGAACCTCTCATTTGACATTACTTCTTGTTTAGAGGACTTTAACATCACCATGGACAAATGGACTAAAGAATGGCAAGGCTTCATAAAATTGGCTTAAAACTTGGAACAACCCATATAAAGAAAATGGTTGAAATTACTTGAACTTGGCCGAACGTTATGCCAAGTTCCTTCTGTCAAGAGTTGTCGGATGCTAATCCATGGCATTTTGATGATTCTTGAAGCGTTGCAACCTCCATCTTTGTGTTCACTCCATGATAAGAGGGAGGGGTGGTTTTATTCTTTGCATTCATTGACTTTTCATTCAAAATTGTTTCCGAGATCATCAAGCAATTAATTTGCTTATTGATGACTTTGGAATCAATTTCAACCTTCTCTCGATTCTTTCCCACGACAGAGGTAGAGCTTGAGAACATTTTGTCTGCACTAATTCACCTTAGAACACAAAAGCAGAGTTTAGCACCAAATTGATGCACGACCGGCCATCAGTGAAACCCGACCGACCCTTGGTGTGTGGCTAGCAGTGTAGTTTTGCAGGAAAACAGAGGTAGTGGCTGAAGGGGAAATAGAGTTAGCTGGACAGACAAAGTAGCTCTCAAGCGTTGTGCATGCAACCTTCATCCATCTTCACTTACGCCTTTATCGAATGCGATCAATCGTTTTATTAATGTTATAATTATCAGTTGCAAATTAATCTTTTGTAATTAGTTTTGTTGTAATTATTGCTTATTGATTATTAGTTAAATTGTTGTAATAAATGTAGTTAATTAGCTTAGTTAATGTCATCCATTGTTTTGTAATAGTTAGTTAATTTGAACTTTCAGACATTGATTCGCACCCTCCTGCGTGAGGAATCAAATGTTGTAATAAGTTGTATGTCTTCGAACCCCATGTCTTTTTCCCTTTTATTTATTCTCTTACAATGGTTAGTATAGAGTACGTTTCGTTAGGATTCTTATGCCTTGCATCCATTTGTATTGCATGCATGCACCGAGACTCGGTTCATCATTCAAACTTGCATTGTCATTTAAGTAATTTTTTTTTGAATACGTGCATAGACTGCATGTTAGCAGATTGATTTACATGTTATAAATTAGTAGTTGAGCCTATTAGTTGCACATCATATGCGTTACATTAATCATATTGCATTCAATTAGGAACATGCATATTTTTCTAATTGTTTTGCTTTATCTTGGCTCGGAGTACTAGGTGAGCTTTTATTGTTTAAGCATCTTGCATTGAGTGTTTGTGTTGCCATATCTACCATGCTTTCCATGAGGCTAATTGCTTAAATGATATAATTGCTTGACTGCCTGTGGATGAAGGCTAATTGCTTGAATTGGGACAAATTGATTAAATGTCCATGTAAAGCCCACTTTTTCAAGTGGCAAATTCTAAAGCAATTTTCAAACAAACATTGAAAATCAAATGTTTCAAATCTTGCAAAATTAGTCTATACTTGCTTCTGTACGTCACATAGTAAAATAGATAATAAATCAGAACAAAAGCATATAATGTAAATAAGAAACACATCATGATTAGTAGAGGCTGATCTTTGATCGGGCGAGGGGGGTGCTCAGTTCATGACCTTCCCCTCTCGTACCTAAGTTCCTGAGTCGAGACATTTTGGTGATAACGGACTAATGGCCTTTGGTACGAGTCTCGAGTTTCCTAGATTTCCCAAAAATATTTAGGTGGTGACTTTGAAATCTGGCAAGGCAATCCACTATTGGCATTTGATTCAAAATCGATTTTCCAAAAGATTTGCCGAATCGGGACTCTATGGTGTTTATCTATTTCACATTGCACTTGTGAGATCAGATTCAGAACCGCGGGAGTTCGATACTATAAGACTTATTTGACTCCCGAAAGGGGGTGCGAAAAAGTCGAGCTACAGTTTCTGGCAACTCTGCTGGGGACTTAGAGATCTTGACTTGAAACTCATGATGTGACTTTTTATTTACACTTATACGTTTCTTTGCATTTGCATTTGCATTGGTGCACTTAAAATCACTATGTTTGCCGACTGCTATTCTCAGATGGTTTGCCTTAGGCTCGCCCAAGAGGCTTGCCAAAAGGTTGACCGGTCATGGGCTCTGCCATGTTGAGAACACAACCCTTGGATCTGGACTACCGCTGTACCACTTGATCTACCTTTCACTTCTCGGTGTTAGGTGGGAGAAGGTATATTAGGTATTCTTGCCAAGGTACCCTTTTGACTATTTGACCTAGTAGCATATAATGAAACTATAGTGACTATTCCAAATTAGGACAGGATGCCACCCGTTTGTAGGATATTGTGAGACTCGTTATGTGAAATAGTATGGCCTAGATCATGCCAAAAATCTAGGACAGGGTAACCCTACCTCCTCATAGGGTTGTTTTGGTTCTTTTTACTTAATATGTGCTTTTACCGTGAGACTGTACCGGATGGTTCATATCAGTATGAGTTTGAAAAATAGAGTTCAGTGGGGTTTACAGTTCAGCTATATGTCTTGACTATTGTGAATTGGGGCCGAGGTGCTATCCGATTTTGATTTTGTTTTCTCTTTCTTTCTTTTTGCTAGGTAGTTTACCATCATAGCTTCAAAAAGACATGATATTCCCCAAGTTGTGTGGACTCGTTTCAATAAGCTGTGCAAAGCTCAAGACCTTGTTAGTGGTCAGCCCGTGCTAGTCTCACTTCCTCCAGTCACTCGACAGAGAAGGAACAGACAATCAGTACCTTCTGTACAAAGCACCCCACAAACGCCTACCCGTTCTCCGTCAATCAATTCGCCAGCATCACCCAGATTAGCAATGACACAGAACACAGCACCAAACGCAGAGGAATTCACTGCTGTAGACACCTCATTTTTGACCGAACTCAAGACTTAGACGTCATCGCTTGTGCACTTGATGATTACGATTGCATTTGTTTGCTTCGAGCGCTCGAAGTCCTCTGTGGAACGCCCTATCTTTGAACCATTAAAGCTTGTCCCTTTTGTGCCTTGTTTTGAACCAAAACCTTGTTCTTTCAAGCCTAGAACTTATGGTGACCTTTTGGCCACCACCATAGGCTGTCGGCCATGGCTCATGGTTGTTGGCCATTGGTGTGGCTGGTCGACTACCACTGGTGGCCGACGGCCACCAGTGTCTTTTTCCAGATATTTGTTGACAGCTGTGACAGCTGTTAGCACACTGAGCTGCATCTCCCTACACGTGTTTGGTGGGGTGTTTCTAAGCTCCAGTCTTGTTTTTCTATATATATGGGGGTTCCTCCTCCATTTTTGAGGGTTAGAAGATTTGGAACCAAATTCTCTTTCTCTCTCTCTCTCTCTCTCTCTCTCTCTCTCTCTCTCTCTTGTAATTTTATACACATTTGCTCACAAATCCTACACTTTTGCATATACACCCTTGATAGAAGTTTCTAGTCCTTGGGCTGAGGTAGCTTGGGACTTGTTTTGAGCTCTAGGAGGAGGTTTTGGCTTTGATTATTGGTCAAATTGTGTCTTGGCTTCAAGAGGCATAACACTCTCTCTTTATATTTGTTTTGTACCATTACTTTGCATCTTTTTCAATTATTTTGAGGCTGATTTTGAACTATGAAAAGCTTTGTTTTTACGGCTTAAAAGTGTTGGTTTGAGGCCATTTTCAACAAAAGGGTGGTTCACCCTTCTTGCTTCTTAGTTTGTAAAGTTTTATGCCTTTGATCATCACTTTCAAACCAAGTTTTTTGGGCCTTTTAAACACTAAATTTTAGAGGTTTTTCAGTGGCAAAAAACTCATTTTGAAGTCCAAAATTGGAGGGGTTAGCCTCCCCTTCTTGTGTCTTGTTTGCATGCCTAGTTAGCCCCATGTATTAGCTTAATGTTTTAGCTTTTTGTGGCTCAAGTCCAGCATGTTTTACACTCTATTTTGAACTATTTTGCCACTATTTTAGCTGTTTGGTGCCTTTTGAGTCTTGTTTTGCATAGTTGTAATGTAAGTCCTTTCACTAGCTTAGTGTTTTAAGGCTTTAATCATCATTGGTTTGTATTGATTGCATGTTTTAGTGCTTTTTCTCACCTAATTTTAGCACTTATAATCTCTGCAATCTCTCTCATTTCTTCACTTTTTCATTAGCTTTGAGGGTTGTTTCAACCTTAGATTTGTTTAAGCTTGAGATGTAGGCTCATTCTTAATGGTTTAATCCTCCTTTGAGGGTTCATTACCAACAGCATGAAGCTTCTCTCATGCCTTAAACTATCCCTTGGTTGACACTTGTTTTACCTTAGAAGACACTCACCAATGGACTAATTGATTAAAGAATGATTTGGTAATTAAAATGTGTAAACAAAATTGGTAAGTAAAAGTGGCAAGATAAGCATTCTTTGTTTTGCATTGCATGTGTTCAAATCGGACGTTAGTTTGAACACAAGGAAAATGGAACATTTCATACTCAAAAGTGATGAAATGTGCCATTTTCCTAGGTCTCCATCGCCCTTGATCATGCATGATAGGGTGATGGTCATTTGAGTCTTGTTTTGCATTCATTAGACTCGTACAAACTAGGTTCTTTGGCCATCATGCAATGAAATTGCTTGGTTGATGGTTTGAGAGCCAAGAGCGTTACTCTTTTGAACTTGTTTGATGATAAGGAGGATGACAGTACAAACAAACCTTCAAAAAGTACACTGTTTTGCTTTGTTTGCTCTCTGTTGCCGCCAGGAAGTCTAAGCCAGTGGTGGCTGACGGCCACCACCAGTAGTCGACCGGCTACCATCAGTAGCCGACCGGCCACCATCAGTAGCCGACCGGCCACCATTGTTGGCCAACTGACCATCAACAGTGGCCGACCGGCCCCCTTGTCGGCCACCAATGCAAATTCAACAGTATGCTCCTGAGACAAAACAGAGTTGATCTGGAGAAGGAGAAAGTGTAAGTGCTTCTATGCAACAGAGGCTTGCAGCAGCAAAACAGTGACCTTTCGGGTGGAAATCGAGCACGTGCATGAGCCTCCCTTGTATTTCAAGCTTATTTAATGTTTAAATATCTAGCTTCAATACATATTGTAATTAATTAGTTGTAGCTAATTAAGAGTTGTAAATAATTAGTTAGTTTAGTTAGTTATTTTGTTTTGTAATTAGTTAACTAGAATAGTTAATTATTTCAGGTTTTGTAATAATTAGTTAGCTTAACAGCCTAGTTAGCTAGTTAGCTTATTCATTCAGACTCTCCTTTGCGAGGGCATAATGTTGTAATAAGTGTGTGCGTGTGCGAATGTTTTCCAACCCCATGTCTTTCTTCCTTTTATTTAATCGCTTTCGATGGTTAGATTAGGGACATGTTTCGATTAGCATATCGCATGCTTGCATCCATTCATTCGTATTGCATGCACTGAGGCTCGGCGTATCATTCAAACTGCATCGCTATTTCAATACTTCTTTGAATATGTGTTTAATTGCATGTTGTTCAAATCGATCCATATACCATACTAGTAGCTGAGCCTATTAATTGCATATTGCATGTGTTGCATTAGACATTTAGCATAGTTAGGAATCATGTATTATTTTCTAACTCATATCTTCTTAGCTTGGAGTACTAGGTGAGTTTTTACATTTTAGAATACTTGCATAAGTGTGAATGTTGCCATGATTAGAATGCTTGCCATGTGGCTATGTACTTAAGTGCTAAACTACATGAATGTCGTGGATGAAGGCTTATTGTTTGAATTGGAACAATTCAACAAATGTGCATTTTAAGCCCACTTTGTTGAGTGGCAAATCATGTTTTAAGCCCACTATGTTTGGTGGCAAATCCGTAACTTTAAACCCGCTTCAGGTGGCAAATTCAAACCATTTTCATAAATAAACATGAGTTGAATTGTTCCAACTTGAGCAAACTAGTCTATACTTGATTGTGCCCATCACATTGTAAAGCTAGCCTAATAATCGGAATAAGAGCACATAATGTTTATAAAATATCATATCATGATTAGTACAGGCTGATCTTCGATCAGGTGAACGGGGGTGCTCAATTCATGACCTTCCCTTCTCGTACCTAAGTTCCCGAGCAGAGACAACTTTGGTGATGATGGACATGTAGCCTTTGGCACGAGTCATGGGTTTCCTAAATTTTCCCCATAAATAAAATATTTAGGTGGCGACTCTGTATCTAGCAAAGCAGTCCAATTTTGGTACTTTTTTATTCAAAATCAATTTTTCAAAACGATTTGCTAGATTTGGACTCTTTGGTGTTTATCAATTTCACATTGCACTTGTGAGATTAGATTCAGAACCATGGGAGTCCGAACTGTAGGGCTTCTTTCCGAGCTTTCGAAAGAGGGCGCGAAAAAGCCGAGCTACAACTGCCATGATAATTACCGTCAAAAGAACCATAGAAACTGTAAACTAGAGAATGGCTACACAAGATGAAGTCATTGCCGATTTGCAACGTACATTTGGGGCATCAGCATCAACCATGCATCCGGTCCCAACTACTCAGCCAAACCCTGATCCACCTCCGCCAGCAGAAAATCTACCGGTCCCGGATCCTCAGGACATATTTCCCCCATCTCCAGCTTATCGTCCTCTGGTTCAACCTCCTCCTAGGATTTTTCCTTTCCATATTAATGAGATTGATCCAGCCTTAGTCAAGATCTCCAGATTGGAGAAAACATACAAGAAATCTCAGGGCTTCAAGTCCATTCCAGATATCAAAGATGGGTACACTGAGGCTTCAATCAGACTACTAGAGAAATTTAAGATGCCCCACATCGACAGATTCGATGGGAGTGGGGATCCAATTGTGCATGTCCAGTAGTTTTTGGATGTATTGAGGCCCATGGTTTTGTCTCAGGCGAAAAAGCTTTCATTGTTTGGAAGGACCCTGTCTGATGTATCGGCCATCTGGTATACTAACTTGGAGGACTCTAAAAAATGAAATTGAGAGGAGCTATCTGAGGCATTCGTCAATCAGTACTTGTATAACACTCATGTAGAAGTAACCATCAGTGAGCTAGAGGCTATAACCCAAAATCCCAAAGAATTGTTTATCAATTTTGTCGCCCGGTGGATAGCCAAGGCAGCCCAAATGACAAATAGGCTTGCCGAGAGGGAACAAGTCCGCCTAGTAGTCCAAAACCTCGAGCCAGACATGCTATAGAGAATGATAGTGGCTCTGTTGTCCACATTCACTTCATTACATGAGCTGGGGATCCAGATCGAAAGTGTATTCAAAAAGGGTATCATCCACAGAACCAACGAACCCGTAAGAAATTCGTTCTCTCGGAATACCAATGCTAGCAGTAGCACTATTCCGCGACCGGCGGATGTTAGTAATGCCGTTACAACGGCT
Organism: Camellia sinensis; assembly: GCF_055761805.1. Lineage (NCBI taxonomy): Eukaryota > Viridiplantae > Streptophyta > Magnoliopsida > Ericales > Theaceae > Camellia > Camellia sinensis. The sequence continues at coordinate 155,661,436 of NC_138968.1, read as the reverse complement.
AAGATAGTTGATCTTTTTGCTACTGCCACAACCTCCCAACCTTTGTAAAATACCGGTCCACCCCGAAACCATAGTCTTTAACCCCCTCCATATGAGTCTAACTCAAGCCCTCAAGTTATTGATGCGAAAGGGGTATCTCGAGCCTCTCGACCCTCGATCACTTCTAGACCCATTGCCACCCAAACACGACCCTACACAGTACTGTATCTTCCATCAACAACATGGCCATCCCACAGACATGTGTTATCGTCTACGTCATAAGATTCAAGATCTCATCGACAACAAAGTCATCGCTCCACTTGCAAAACCAAACGTAATAACCAACCTGCTCTTTACAAACGACCAAGTCCCCCCACCCAGAAATGTTAACCATATCCATACACTACCACCCACCTTCAACCCCAGCATATACATTACCTCATCTCACCTACCAAAACCGGAGGTGGTCATTCCAGAAGGCACAGACACGTGCATGATGGACTTAACACCACAAACCCTACCCATGCCCGTGGCAGTAGAAATGGAGAAAGAGAAGAATACACTGAAGACAGGGTCGTCTGATAGCTGTGTCATAGAAAGGGGGTCTCACTTGCGAAGAAATACGATCCCAGCTTATACATTGTGGCCATCAATCAGCCAAAGCCAATAGTCATACTGCCGAATTTTCTCAGCACTAATGCTATTGGGGAAGAACAAATAGCACAGAATCAGAATGAGTGGCTCGAGCAAGGCCTGCATGACTTAGCAAATCTATAGGAGGATTTGGCGAAATTAGAAAAGGATTTGGAGGATCTTTACTTCTTCAAGGAAGAAGACACAAGCTGTGTACAGATTGGGTGGTGGAACCCCAGCCAGCCAGAAACTAGTAATGGGTGGTTGAGTGAGGAAGAATCCGATGTGGAGGAACAAACATGAGAGACCCCGAAAAAAGAAGAAATTGCTGTCAAGGGTAAGATTGAAGTTGCACCTCTTACTGAGAAGAAACATACACTGGAACAGTTTCAAAAGGAGAGGACAAAGGAAATCTAAGCGAAGATAGCTCTGGAACATAGCAAAGGGAAAGGAAAAGAAGAACCTGAAACATCGGTGGGTGATGCCCAGATAACCAGAAAAGCTGAATAGGATCCCAATGACCGAAAGAGGATGTTGAGGAAACTTAGAAAGTACTAGGATGTTAAAACCCAAGTTGTGCCAGAAGAAAAATGGTACGATGACGGGGCACGTAATGTCAATATGCACAAAAAATGGAACCTAATGCCAGTTCGGTCTTGACTTCAGGAGAGTGATGGGAAGACAGTGACCTAAGTCATGCATATACGGATGAAGGATGGAAAGCTGATACCCCAGATGACACTTGGTATACCGATGAGATTAATCACATGACCCGAAGTGGTTGCTACTTCATACCCGTAGCATTAGACCAGCCAGAGACCTCTGGAATAGAGGCCAAGAAAGCAAAAGAGATGGATGTGGAGGAGAACATGGTCTTGAAATAGCTCAAGAAGATTCAGGTCGACATATCCATTTGGGGACTGATAATGGCATCTTGGGAGCATAGACAAGCCCTGCTCAAAGCAATGAAGCGAACCAAACTACCCATTGACACCACCGCTGACCAATTGGGATCGTTGGTCACCTCTGGGGACGTTATGCCAGTAATATCCTTCACGAATAAAGAATTGCCTCCCGAGGGCACCAACCACAACAGGCCTTTGTATGTGACCTTGGAAAGTCGACAAAAGTGGATTCTGGTGGTATTAGTAGATGCCGGGTCGGCAATCAATGTGTGCCCAATGAGAACTGCTTATGCCATCGGTTTGAGGCCGACTGACTTTACATCTACGACCCAAGCAGTCCGGGCTTGTGATAATACAAGCCGGGATGTCATGGGAACATTCAAAAGCAACATCCTGATCGACCTGTCTGAACATGAGGTAGAATTCCATGTCATGGATGTTCCGGACACATTCAACCTACAACTAGGAAGGCCTTGGCTCTATCAAATGAATGTTGTGTCATCAACAGTCCATCAGTTAGTAAAGCACCCCTTTAAAGGCGAGATGGTTACTGTGTACGGTAACTCTGCCATGCATCCTCCTAAAGGAACTATTTCACCACTACTTGAGATTATACATGGGGAAAAAGATGTGTTCCTTTCTGGCTTCTCTCTGGCGGAAGCCCGGTTGGTCCAAAACATCATGGCAGAGGGCGATGGAGATTATGTGAGTGCACAATTCATATACATGATGAACAAACAGGGGTATATGCTCGGATCAGGACTAGGCTGAAACGGCAGGCAAAGAGGTACCGTTGCTAAGAAGCTGAGTCATAACCCCATGCTTTTAGGCTGGGATACAAACCTACCATCGTAGATTGGTAGAGAAAAAGGCAAAAGTTGAGAGAGAAGCTGAAGGCAAAGAGGACTGGGAAGCAGTATGAGTTAGTCCACAAACCTATACGGAGAACCCTGAACAGACACTTTGTCCGCCAGGGAAAGATTTCCCATTCTGTAGATTCCTAGAGCCCTGGTATGACTGGGAAACAAAGACAAGGTATCTAGGGTTCGAGATATTTTTCGAGCACCAGTTACCAAAAGAGGAGGATGAATAGGAAAATGTAAGCACTGGTACGGATCAAGGAAAGAATGCAAACCTGAATATCAAAGAAAATGAGTTGTTGGGAAAAGCATTGGCTGGCTTATTGATAAGTTCCACTACTAGAGCCGAGACCACCAACTTGGGGGATAGTTTTACGATCTCAATGATCGGGGATACCCCAGCAGCGGATTTCTCCAATTTATCGTGGATGCATCTGAGGCTCCACGTCTGGTTTGGAAGTTCAAGCAAGGTGTCATCAACAATTTTGAATCGGATAGTGAGTCTTAATCTAATTCCACTGAGTCTGTGAAGTCGGAGTCAGATTTGAGTTCCTCTGAGTCTGGTACTTTTAGGAGTGGTGACCCAGATGCCAAAGTCCTGTCCAAGTCGTCTTTCAGTTTTTCCTTTGAGTCCACTATAACTAAGGATCCAGACTTTTTGAATGGGAATTCTGTGAATGTTACCTACTTCTCTGTGCCTTTGGTTTGTTGTACTGATCTTAATTTTCAAAATTTTGACATAAACGAAGAGGAAGAAATTCCTCGGGTTTTGAAAAATTTGGTTGATCATGAAGAGGAGAGGCGTGTTATGCTCTGTACAGATGAAATCGTATAACGTGTATACTGAGGAAGATCCTCGCCTGGTCTAGATCGGGTCCACGATGTCTTCGGAAGAACGCGAGCGTTTAATCGCTTTATTAAAAACTTTCAAAGATGTTTTCGCGTGGTCCTATGAAGACATGCCTGGAATCGATCCTGAGATTGTACAGCACTGGATCCCTTTTGACCCTGAGGCCCGGCCAGTTAAGCAAAAGCTGCGCAGAGTTTGCCCGGATTGGGCATTGAAGATTAAAGAAGAAGTTACCAAACAGATTGAGGCAGGGTTCTTGCTTGTATTTGAATATCCGACGTTATTGTTCTAGTTTCGAAGAAGGATGGCAGGATCAGAGTCTGTGTCGACTTCAGGGATCTGAATAAGGCTAGTCCGAAGGATGATTTTCCACTGGTGCATATTGAGGAGTTGGCAGACTTCACTGCGGGCCATGCATTGCTCTCGTTTATGGACGGATTTTCCGGGTATAACCAGATCTTAATGGCACCGAAGGATAGGGAAAAGACCGCTTTCACCACTCTGTGGGGGACCTATTGTTACCGAGTCATGCCGTTTGGGTTGAAGAATGCTAGGGCCACTTATCATAGGGCTGCAATTACCATTCTGCACCACATGATCCATAAGGAAGTTAAGGTGCACATGGACATTATGATTGTCAAGTCCAAAGATTGATAAGGCTACTACACCGCCTTAGAAAAATTCTTTTAGTAGATCAGAGAGTATAGATTGAGGTTGAACCCGTAAAAATGCACTTTCGGTGTAACAACAGGAAAAATGCTGGGATTCTTAATCACGCGGAGAGGAATTGAAGTAGATCCTTCCAAAATCAAGGTCATCTTAGAAATGCCACCACCAAGGACTGAAAAGGAGGTGTGGGTTTCTGGGTAAAGTGCAATTCATAAGACGGTTTATTTCAAAATTAACCTTGATTTGTGAACCACTATTTGGTGTCCTGAAGGAAAGAAGTTCCAGTGGGATGATTGCTGGCAGTTCGCTTTTGAACAGGCTAAGCAGTACATGCAGAATCAACTTGTGTTATCACCGCCAGAACCAGAAAAATCGCTGATCTTGTACCTATCGATGACAAACTCAACTATCGGGTGTATGTTAGCTCAAGAGTCGGATGCCAAAGTGGAGAAAACCGTTTACTACTTGAGCAAGAAAATGCTAGATTATGAGACTTGTTACACTCCCCTTGAGAATTCTTGTCTAGCTTTGGTATGGGCTACCCGGAAATTGAGGCACTACCTGTTATTTCACTCTATAATCCTATTTCGAGATTAGATCCCATCAAATATCTCTTTGAGAAACCAGTGCTTATGGGTAGGCTAGACCGTTGGTTGCTTTTTCTCTCCAAATTTGATCTTACATATGTTACGCGCAAGTTTGTTAAAGGGAGAGCTGTAGCGGAATTCTTGGCAGATCACCCAGTAGAAGGGGATGAAGCAGTGAAGTACCTTTTCCCAGATGAAGATATTCTACAAATAGAGGATAAAACATGGACGATGTACTTTGACGAAGCAGCCAATCAATACGGTTATGGGATCGGTGTGTTGTTAATAGCACCTGATGACTCCCATATACCCTTAGCTTTCAAACTTTGGTTCAAAGTATCCGACAACGAAGCAGAGTATGAGGCGTGTATCGTTGGTCTAGAAGCCACCCTAGAACTAGAGGCAAAAAGGTTGGACGTCATCGGGGATTCAAATTTGGTTATGTCTTAAGCCAATGGAGATTGGCAGGTTAAAAAAGAGAAGATGAAAGTTTACCATCAGGTCTTGGACATGCTGATTCCGAGGTTTGAGAAGTTAACATTTACTCACTTGTTAAGAGAGAACAACCGATTCGCTGATGCACTAGCAACTCTATCTTCCACGGTAGACATTCCATTGGGAGTCAGGATGCGTCCAATCATTATTGAACAGAGGTATACGCTAGCCTACGAAATCGTTTCCGTGGTAAATGAGGCTTCAGACAATAACCTATGGTATTATGATAGCTAGAATTTCTTGGAAAATGAGGTGTATTCACCGAGAGCAAATGCCAAGGACAAAAGGGGAATACGGAGTTTGGTCGTTCAATTCATTATCTGCGAAGGCAAACTGTACAAAAGAGGCCATCTGGGAATGCATAAGCTATGCGTCAAGGAAGAAGAATCAAAGTGCCTTATGGAGGCCATTCACGGAAGAGAGTGTAGAGCCCACATGAACGGTGTAATGCTCGCCCGAAAAATCCTTAGACAAGGTTACTACTGGTCAACCATGGAAGAGGATTGTATTGGTTTTGTTCGGTACTGTCACAAATGCTAGATTCATGCTAATCGTATGAACATTCCACCATCAAAGCTCTACAACATGACTTCACTATGGCCATTCTCTGTTTGGGGGATAGACGTCATCGGCACAGTTATGCCAAAAGGGTCAAACAGGCATGAATTCATCTTGGTAGCAATCGATTACTTCACAAAATGGGTGGAAGCCCAGTCTTACTTTGTACTGAAAGCATCACATGTGGCTAATTTCATCAAAAACAACATCATATGCCGGTATGGAGTGCCCAACGAAATTATTTCCGGTAATGGAACGCACTTCAAGAAAGAGGTAATAGATTTGCTCAAAAAATATAACCAGGCCTTCCATAAGTCATCAATCTACAGGCCGCAGACTAATGAGGCTATTGAAGCTGCTAATAAGAATATCAAGAGAATTTTGCAAAAGATGGTGGAAAGCTATAAAGACTGGCCAGATAAATTACCATTTGCGCTGTGGGGCTACAGAACCTCAATCCAAGCATCTACAGGGGCGACCCCCTATTCTCTTGTCTACGGGATGGAGGCTGTTTTGCCAATCGAAATTGAGGTGCCCTCGCTACGAATTATTGCTGAGTATCAGACAGCAGAGGCAGATTGGCAGCAAAGTAGGTTTGAGGAATTGATGTTGTTTGATGAGAGAAGACTAAGAGCATTGTATCATGTCCAGGGCTACCAACGTCGGATTGCTAGGGCTTTTGACAAGAAGGTTAAGTCCCGGAATCTTAAAAAAGGGGACATGGTACTGAAAAACAACCAAGCTCCCATTCATGACCCTAGGGGTAAGTTCAAACCTAACTAGAATGGTCCTTACATCATCAAGTCAATTTGGTTAGGAGGGGCAGTTATTCTTATGGACTTGGATGGCCAGGAGTTCTCACAACCAATCAATATGGACAAGTTGAAGAAATATTACCCATGAGGGGCTCGCTAGGCCGAAAACCCAAAAGGGCGACCTAAGCAAAAGTTAGAGTGTGAAAAATTAGAAATAAAGAAAAACTAAGCTCGCAAGGTTGAAAACCCTAAAGGGCAGCTTCGGCAAAAGTTAGAGCGTAAAAGGAGAGAGTTAATACTCGAGTGAACCTGAACCGAACTAAGTAAGCCTTGATTTCCATTTTTGGGATACGTAGGCAATTTCATCCTGAATTTTGGCCGTAACTATCTCCAGTTCAACTGTCTTATCTATTTTCTTGATCAGGTAATCCTTATTTATCATCTATTAGTTCGGTTGTGTTCCGTATTTTGGGCAGAAAAGCTGAAAACAAAACAACAGTAATGATACGCAGCTAGGGGCAGTTATGATTTCTTTTGATTCGGGATTGTACATCTTGAGGATCGATTCTATGCGTGTCAGGTGGTGATCGCTTCCAAAAATTGTTTTGGAAAGTTTTACTAAAAGTTAATTTTGTTCAAAGTTTTACCCTTTTACAACTTGGACCATTTTTGGGACCGAAAGAAAAATTTTCAGCACTCGCAACTTTAATTTTATTGATTTCAACATAAGTACATTCTCCAAACTCTTTAATTCAAATCAAAGTTGCTTTTTACATTTTAAACTTGAAAAGAAAAGATCAAAGCAATAAAACTAGGGGCACAGTTGAGTCAGGTGGTTCTATGCCAAAGATGGTCCAATCTCTGCCTCCTCTTTAGGCCAAGCCAAACACTCCTCAGACAGGGTGTAATTGAAACTAATGGCAGGGGCCAGAATCTCTCTCGTCCTCCATGCCGTGAGATACCAAGGCAGATGTGAGGCACGAATTGGAAATGAAGCTGTGTATTCCACTCCCTCATCTGGACGTATCTAATTGTACCCAAACTGGCATCGGAACCGGAGAGAAAAATAGAAAATGCAATGTGTAAGGCCAATTAGCTATAGACCCGACTGTCGGGACATGCTACAACTTATCACGGCTAAATTAAGCTAGGGACAACGCTAAGATATATCGATTGCGGATCGACTGCACATGCAATTGCACCATAAACCCTCTGAAGGGAAATCTATTAGCGTTGGCGAAAGAAATAAGCCCTGGCCGAGTATTTGGGGCAGGGGCCCACTACTTGCAGCTTATCCATCAACCATACCTGGAGATGGATGAAAAATAAGAGAGATTAAAGAATAGAGAGGTGTACGTTGAAGGAAAATTAAGAGAAGGGTTTTGAGAGAAAAATAGAGAATGAGTGACGAGTAATGTAAGAATCATAAATTAGAAGGGATCATACCTGGAGAAGTAGTGGGCTCCCTGTAAAGCGGGTGGTCTCTACTCGACAGAAAGCATCCAAACCTATCAAAGTTTCGGCCAGTGCTAAACCAATGCAACTCGTGCCCTCTCTCAAGCCTTGGGCCACTTCAATCAACCGGATGCTAGCTCTGCCAAAACTAAGGGCAAGGAGGAATTGTGCAAGAAGGCATAAATAGAGAGCATGTTGTCGGTGGCCGCGCTAAAGAAGATCACTCCTATCTCCAATAGTGGAAAACTAATGAACTAAATTAGGGATGTCCAGCTCCCTGTCATGAGCCAAAGACCAAGCCTTGTGCAATGATAATCCACACATTTGTCCCAAAGCCTGGGCATGGCTAAAACGGGACTTCGACATGATTTCTTCGTCACGCTGGGATTCTATCAGTGCTTGAAATTCTTCGAGTGTTGGACACATTTGTTGAGATCCAAATTGAAATACATGTGTGATCGGGTTCCAACACCGAACCGCGGCATGTAGGAATAGAAAGCAAAGAGAAGTGCAACTCAAAGGAAAAAGGACGTTTAGGCTGAAATCTCGAAGATTCACCTTTTCTAAGCCATCCAAAGTGGTTATCCAATCTCAAAGCCTGTTGACAAGTAACGTCTCCATCTTGAGAGCAAAATATCAAAGACTTGTGAGTCTGCCAAAAAAACAGCATGGGAGCACTATTTATAGAGTTTGAGAAAGTGCTGAGCATGACAGCTAGACAGCACTGACCGATATCAGACTGATGGCCGGCCGTGCATCAATGATGGTTGGTCGTGCATCAGTGAAGCCCGGCTGAGTCTTGATGATGACCCAGTTCAGATCAGTTGTAGTAAAAGCTGGCCTTTGTTCGAGTGGACCACGACTGTACTTTTTGAGTTTTGTTTTGTTTGTACCAAGTGTTTGTTAGCTTTTTTGAGTTGTTTTCATTTCATTTTCCTATTGTCGAGTTGTATTTTTCATTTTGATCGTTTATAAGTCATTATTTGATTCAAGAATCAATTCAAGAATAAGCATTCACAGTTCACAGTTATAAAGCTTACAATGTAAGGATTACACCATTCATCATATGCAAATGCCATTCACCACATTGTGCAAAAGAGATCATTCAACAAAAACTTGTCTTTATAACTAGTGGGTCCAACTTTGGTCATTGTTTTACAAAGCAAAAAAAAAAATAATAGAAAAATGTTCAAAAACAAAAAGGTCTATTTGGAGCTAGTCTTTAACTACATAGCAAAACGAAAGCAGAAAGGGAAAAACAAAAACAAAAACAAAAACAAAATAGCAAAATCATCATTATCATCAGTAGCCCATCCTAGCTCTCTTCCTTCTCGACTGCGGAGGAGGTGCATCGCTATCATCACTGGGGCTGCTGGACTACAAGTCAATCTCCTCTCCCTCGTCCTCGGGGGTCGTGGACCCATCAAAAGACTCCTTGAAAGGCGAGCCCTACCTCACTCGACCTCTCTCCAGATCGTCTCCTCCTCGGCCCCTTTCTCGGCCCTGTCTCTGTCTACTGGCTACAGAAGGTCCTGCAGGCACTGCTGGCACTGGCTTAAGCTGAAAAGAGGACAGATATCAGTATGGCAACAAGTACGGTATGGCAACAACAGTAAATCATAGATAGAATGTACCTCGATCCCATGAGTGACTAAGACAGTTTGTCTCCTTCGTACCATGAGAAACAATCGGTCAATCGTACGACAGAGGCCATCACCGTACACCCGGGGGATCTGCAAAAAGAACATAATCTGAGAAAAGCAGGTAGAATTAATAGTAAAAAAATGATCAGGAATAGAAATGGCAGAAAACAAGCTAAAGTACAATATGGACTAGCATAAAGGAATGTATACCTGCTCGACACCAGGGGCAAACACGAGTCTGCGGTCCCTCTCCTCGATGGGCTCAAGTGGGATCTACTCGATCACTCCATCCGGACGCATGTATACAATCTCAATGGGGATCATCGGAAGTCCAGGAATGGGAGCAACAGCAGGGGCACCACCAGCAGGTGCAGCAGCAGCAACCTCTGGCATAGCTTAAGCCATGCCTAGGGTAAGAGGCGCCATCACCCCGGTATGTAAGAAGGTAGTGAACTCACCAGGCTCATGATAATGATCGTCGTCCTTGCCTATCATCAGAAGGTCGATCTCAAGACTGTTCTGCAACTCATCCACTACCCTTATGCCGGGAGGAGAAGGAAGAGGATGTGGAATGTCAGGAACAGCAACGCCCCACTTCTGGAGGATGAACCTCTCTCCCAAATAGTAGGCCTGGCCAAAGGGGCCCTCGAATAGGATCCTCATCGTAAAGGCATGCCAAGCAGCGACATAAGTCGTCCTCGACACCTGGGGAATGCCTGCCCAAGGATGCCAGTCAATCTATGAAATCAGTGCAGTGTTAGATTAGGGCAGTATAAGGAAATCAGTGCAGTGTCAGAAATTAGTGCAATATAGGGAGATCAGTGCAATGTTAGAAGTCTGTCAGAAGTCAGTATAGTATGAGAATGACAATGTGGTACAGATGCAACAACAAAAGAGTGACCGTGTAGTGTGGAACAATGTAATATGCTTATAATGGGTAACAGTTAAAGATTGGTATTTTGTTACCTGGTCCGCCGTGATCGTGTCAAAGAAGAGATGGAAGTACTGGAAGGTTCGGTCTACAAGGTGACGTCGCTCGAACTGCGAGTTGTAGTACCGGGAGCGAGGTACTGACAACTCGATCGACCTCACTGGGACTGGAGCCAGGGAAGTGAAATATGTCTAGACCCAAAACTGCAAACAAAAGACATGAGAAAATAGATTAGTTAAACAAGAAATGCAACAGTGAACAGAATGTAAGGCATATCAGAAAAAGTGAGTGTAGGAGATACCTCCCAAGTCCTCTATTAGCCGCCGAGTGAATCCGCCTTGCAACGGGAGACGGAACTCATGTAGCAATATAAGGTGGCTAGGTCGGCACCACCCCAGTCATACTCCACCACCTGAGGAAGGCATACCAGTGGCCCTAAAAGATATAACCCCACGGTATTCTCCCTATTCACAAATAGGGTAGTATCGAGGAGATACATAAGGAAGCCGCGGGTGTACTGGGCAATCTCATGTGCAGTGGTCAACTGAGTGCCGGAAAAGTGCTCCATGACCTAGTTATAGCGCACCATCCCGTGGCTGGTGGTGTCTGGGATCACCCTGAGAAGCTGGAGTTGTGCATCCTTCCATTGGGTTATATCCGGATCAAAGGGGACTGGGCCACCGACCCCAACTAGCAAACCAGTCAGCATCGAGAAGTCGTATGGAGTTAGCGTCATCTCCTCAGTTGACGAGAAGTGGAATGAATCGGTTGTATCCCACCATCTCTTTACCACGGCCCCATAAAGCCATGACTCGGCCTTGATTTGTATAAGCTTGGAGCATAATGGCCCAAAGCCAGTAGCGTCCACTAAAGTGCTGACCTCTGTAGGAAGCCGCTCATGCCAACGCCGGGGGCCAAATATAGAGTCGTAGCCACCTATTCTCCTAGCAATCACCTATTAATTGGAAGTTTTATTAGTATATGTATAGCAGAGACAAGTGGTTCGCTTATCAGTTTCAACATATATGCAAAGTAAAATAAAGGGAAAATTTATGTACCGTAGAGGTGTCGGCAGATACATGCTCCATGGGCTCTCGCAGTAAAGTGTCCTCATCCAGCCCTGGGATGAAGCCCTTAAATCTCAAGATGCCGCCTGGGGGTGGCACATGTGTACGTGGCTGGTATGTAGCTGCATCAAAGGGTCTCTCTATCATGACCCAAACCCGACCCTATGGGTTCAGCATCATAACCGGCCAGTAAACTTGGGATTACCAAAGACCTCTTGACAAAATAATATGAAATTAGGGGCTGCGGAAGCAATAAATAGAAATATACATAGTCCATTGAGCTATGAAAACTTACATGAGACAGATATTCTTAAACTTTAATAAAGATACGTATGACGTCAAAAGATACAGTTGATATACGTCACTCCATGTACAGTCTATATTAACAGGAATTTGTCCGTAATCAAACAAAGAACCAAAGTCTTAAATACAAAAACATGGCCATGGGACTTGACATGATCTGGAACCTCTTCAGGAGGCACAAAGGGTGGTTGACAAACACAAAACCTTTCAGACATCATCTTAAGCCTGGTCGCGCGCCTGGTCATCTACATGTATAATATAAATAGTGAGCGGGAGCCTAGTGAATAATAACAAAGTAAAGGGGGTTTTAATGAATGATGTCCATCATAGAATTAGAAATTAGAGTTTGTATTGAAAACAGAGTCTTAAGCATATTCAGATTTCAAATTAGAAACAGATTCATATACTTGTTCATATTCATTTCCAAAGTTCATACATTTCACATCACAGTTCATGGCACATCCATTAGCGTTAACAAATCTGATGACCCACAAAGGGACAGCCATGTAGGCATTTTGTTGACCCATAAAGAGACGGCCATAAGGCATTTCGATGACTCGTGTGCATAAAGACGTTTCCAATGACCCATAAATGGATGGCCGTAAAGGCATTCCGATGACCCGTAAAGGGACTTGATGACCTATAAAGGGACGCAAAATATCACATGATGCTATAGATGCCATGAGTACATTTCAAAACCTTGGACGATCATTCATTCACACAAAACATAGCTTTTAGAAAACTAATCATGTTGTATCATCAGAAAATAATCAAAGTCTAACATAACTTTATAGAGTTGTTACTCATAAATAACAGATGGCTCTAAACAGACGAATAGAGTAGACAATTTAGATATCTTGCGACGTGTGACCTACACAGGTACAAAATGAATGCATATTGAATTACACGTCCGAAAATATTTACTTTGTTATTTTCTTATCTTGGTGTGTCTCTACTTTTATCCTCATTATTGTGCCTTAATCTTGGCCTAGGTATACCTAGGATGGAATGAGGATGGAAAAATACACTTGAAAACACTTGACAAAACTTGCTGAAAATAGAGTCCTCGCTCGAGCGCAACTTCTTACGCTCGAGCGGACATGCAAAATGTGAGTGGTAGCTCGAGCGATCTGTAAACTTTTGTAAAAGTGCTGGTTGCTTGATTTTTTTCGCTCGAGCGTGAGAGACATGCCATCGCTCGAGCGTAACTTTTGATGCTCAAGAAGACTAGAAAACATAAGAACTTCTGGGAGCATGCATTTCATGCTCAAACGGAATTCTGGTCGCTCGAGCGGAAGTGCAAGATCGCAGAGTGGTCACTCGAGCGGAGAGGCAAAATCTGGAGTTTTTAGATTGCTTTTCTCGGCTCCAAATTCAAATCCAAGGCTACAATTCACATCCTTTTGGTCCAAAACTTAAGACAACATATGTAAACTTGTAAAATCTGAAGGTTAAAGATCATTTCTTGAAATTAAGGCCCAAAAGTATGTCAATTGTGCGACATTCGACTTGAAATGTAATAACATGATGTGAACATGTCATACATGTATTCATTTGAGTTCATGGCTTCCAAAACATGATCAAATGAGATATTCTACTAAAAAACATGGTGAATTCTTAGACTATAACCAAAATATGAACATGCATGGGACAAATTCTTAGACAACATGCTCTAAATGCAATGTAATGCACATTCATGTGTGTATACTCTTCTCTTCTACTTCATTAAGCTTAATTCTTGCCCCAACTCACTTAATTATTTTTGAATGCATGAGTTAAGCACCCTAATTACACAACTAAAGGCTTGATTTCATACCTTAGGTTCTCAACTCCTTGAATCCTAGTGAGTTCTTGCTTAATTTCTTCAATTCTCCTTAATTCTCTAGCAAATTCCTTTCTTGAAGACTTCTCTCTCTCTTTCTCTCTCTCTCTCTCTCTCTCTCTCTACACGTTTGTATGTGTGTGAGCTCAAAATGTGTTGATATGAGAGAAAAGAATGAGCGGGTGTACATAAGAATCCTTATATAGGCTTGCCTGATGATAGTTAATTAAGGCTAATCAAGTGGGCATTAAATTAATCTAATTTAATTATTCCGAACTGAATTTTAATTAAACCTACCATAATTTTCCATAATTCACAAATAACACATAGATCAAGTCAATTTCTGAATCGGATGCCGATAAGGCCTTCAATTCGCAAACTGAAATAGAAACATGAACATAATCTTCCTACGAGAGACAGATAAAAGTTCAAATAATGCATCACACATGCAATTAATTCAGGATTCGATCTCAATAACTTATTAGACATATTAAATCATGGATTAACGTTAATCATGGGTTGGGATTGTTACACTCTTGCCCCTTTAAAGAGTTTGGTCCTCCAAACTCAAATTACCTTCATTTTGGAAGAATACCAGATTCAAAGGAAACAACTCAGGGTATCTTCTCATCATGTCTTCTTCTGTCTCCTAAGTTGCATAGGTTCCTCCGTGATTTTGCCAATCAACCTTCACTAACGGAATTTCCTTATTCCTCAATCTTTTGATTCAGTGGTTAATGATCTGTATTGGCCACTCTTCGTATGTATTGTCATCTTTCAGAAGAACATGAGTCGGTTTAATCACATGGAGTGGATCTCGTAAGTAATCTCGAAGCATTGAAACATGAAAAACGTTGTACATGTTTTCCATCACTGGAGGTAAGGCTACTTGGTATGTTATTGAATTGATCTTCTCGAGAATTTCATATTGCCTGATGTATTTTGGAAGAATACCGCATTTGCCCTTTCATAGGAGTTACATTTATGAACACATGATCCCCGACTTCATATTCTCTATCTCTCCTGCATACATCTACATAACTCTTTTGGTGGCTTTGTGCGGTTTTCAATCTTTGTCGAATCAATTTCACGTTTTTAGTGGTTTCTTGCACAAGTTCTGGGCCCAACAATGGTCTGTCACCTACTTCAGCCTAACAGATAGGAAAGCAACATTTCCTTCCATATAGAGCTTCATAAGGAGCCATCCCAATACTTGAATGATAGCTGTTATTGTATACAAACTCGGCTAAAGTAAGATAAGTCTCCCAACTCCCTTGGAAGTCTAACATACACATCCGCAGCATATCTTCCAAAGTCCGATTGGTCTTTTTGGATTAACCGTCTGTCTATGGATGGTAAGCACTACTCAATTGTAATTCAGTTCCCAAAGCCTGTTGCCAACTCTACCAGAATCTTGATGTAAACTTCGAATCTCTGTCAGATATAATAGATACTAGTACACCATGTAATCTCACAATTTCATTCACATACATGTTAGCTAACTTATCTGTATTATAAATAGTTTTAACAAGTAGAAAATGGGCAGATTTAGTCAAACGATCAACTATGACCCAAATAGAATCCACCTCGAGAAGAACGAGTTAGTCCCACAATGAAGTCCAGGGTAATGTGCTCCTATTTCCATTCCGGTATTGGAAGTGGCTGTAACAAACCAGCGGGTCATTCATGTTCGGCTTTAACTTGTTGGCAGTGTAAACATCTAGCCACAAAATCTACAATACACTTTTTCATTCCTAGCCACCAGAAATTCCGTTTCAAATCATGATACACCTTCGTATTTCCCAAATGCATAGCAAATTTTGAGTTGTGAGCTTCAGTCATGATGTGTTTCCTCAAGTTAAAACAGTCCGGCACACAAAGGCGATTCTGAAATTGCAACACATCATTGTCAAGTACAAATCCTAGTTTCGGTTTTGAATCAATTTCATCAACAATTTTCCTCAAAAATTCATCTTCGCGTTGTTTCTCTTTAATGTCTTCAATAATTGCAGGTTGAGCAGAAATGGCGACTAAAATCCCGCCCTGTTCACGTAACACAACTTCAATCTTATCCTTTTCCAAGTCACATAACATATCTCTCTGACTAGTGAACAAACATGACAAATTGGCAGTAGATTTTTGGCTCAATGCATTTGCAACGGTATTTGCCTTCCCTGGATGATACAAAATTTGCAAATCATAGTCTTTGATCAATTCTAACCATCTCCTCTATCTCATGTTCAATTCTTTTTGGGTGAAGAAATATTTGAGGCTTTTATGGTTTGTGTATACCTCACAAGTCACACCATACAGATAATGTCACCAAATTTTCAAAGCAAAAACCACTGCGGCGAGTTCAAGGTCATGGGTTGGATAATTTTTTTCATGAGGACGGAGTTGCCGAGAGGCATAAGCAAGTACCTTTCCATTTTGCATTAGGACGCACCCCAAGCCTTTGTAGGAAGCATCAATGTAAATCTGAAACCCATCAGTAGCATTAGGTAAAGTTAAAATCAGTGCAGTCACTAACCTGGTTTTTAACTCTTGAAAAGATGATTCACGCTGATCATTCCAATCAAATGGTACATTTTTCTATGTCAATTGTGTCAAAGGCATGGCAAGTTTTGAGAAATCTTTCACAAATCTTTTTGTAATAACCAGCAAGTCTCAGAAAACTTCTAACTTCTAACACATTTGTCGGTTTAGGCCAGTCCACAATAGCTTCAATTTTCTGTGGGTCCACCGATATGCCATCCCTATTGATTACATGGCCCAGAAAGGCTATGCAGTCTAGCCAAAATTCACATTTGAAAATTTTTGCATATAACTTCTTTTCCCTCAAAATCTGTAAGGCAGCTCTCAAATTATTCTCATGTTCTTCCCTGTTTTTGGAGTAAATCAATGTATCATTAATAAAGACAACAATAAATTCATCCAGAAATTGTGTGAACACCCTATTCATTAAATCCATGAATGTCGCAGTTGCATTAGTTACCCCAAATGGCATTACTAAAAATTCATAATGTCCATATCTAGTTCTGAATGCAGTTTTCTCTATGTCTTATGCCTTGACCTTTAACTGGTGATACCCGGATCTAAGGTCAATTTTAGAGAATACTTAGGCTCTCTAGAGTTGGTCAAACAGGTCATCTATTCGGGGTAATGGATATTTGTTCTTCATGGTTACTTTATTCAACTCACGGTAGTCAATACATAGTCTCAAAAATCCATCTTTCTTTTTGACAAACAATATTGGGGCTCCCCAAGGTGAGGTACTCAGACGGATGAATTTCTTGTCTAAGAGTTATTGGAGTTGAACTTTTAACTCTTTCAGTTCAGAAGTCGACATTTTATAAGGAGTCTTGGAGATAGGTTGTGTTCCAGGTATTACATCAATAGTAAACTCGATTTTTCTATCAATTAAGTCCCCGGGTAGGTCAGTAAGAAATACATCGGGAAATTCAAGGACTATGGGTATTGTTTCCACTTTAGTACCATCCGAAGACTCTGAGTAAAATCCTTTAGTACCATCAGGAAATTCGTGTACTTTGGGTATTCTCGCTCATCTTTGAGTAAATCCTTGTTTTGACTCATACTTATGCCATTTGCTTGTTCTTATTTAATTCTCTACCCTTTCCTCCTCTCGTGTGTGATGCATTAGGATTGCAAATCGGTTAAAAACATTTTGGTGCGCTCGGTGTTCACACCACCCTTCCTCCTCTCATATGCGATGCGTTAGGATTGCAAATCTGTTAAAAATATTCGGGTGCAAAATAAAACATTTGGGTGCGCCCGGTGTTCACACCACCCTTTCTCCTCTCGCGTGTGACGCGTTAGGATTGTAAATCAGTTAAAAACATTCGGGTGAGCCCGGTGTTCACACCACCCTTCCTCCTCTCGCGTGTGACGCATTAGGATTGCAAATCGGTGAAAAACATTCGGGTGCGCTCGGTGTTCACACCACCCTTTCTCCTCTTGCATATGACACGTTAGGATTGCAAATCGGTTAAAAACATTTAGGTGCACCCGATGTTCACACCACCTTTCCTCCTCTCGCGTGCGACTCGTTAGGATCTCAGTTGAGACCTCGAGTGCGCTCTATAGTTACATCGCCCTTCACTTTTCCTGCGCGACGCATAGTTGGGCTTGCATAATTTTCTTACATCCTTTCTACATGAAATGAAGTTTGGCTCGTCTTTCCCATGCAAGGCGTGTTTGTTTACTTACTTCTTCCCATGGTTGGAATTGCCATACCTTGTTTCAGTTTGTTTAAATGTGGCATTTCTTTGCATCGAATTTGCATTCAAATGTTTCATTGCACAGCCTTATTGCATGATCATTAGTTATGTTCTTGCATCATATGTTTACATTTTGCCCTTGAACTATGCTGGTTTGATTCTTTGCAAAGGGATACATAAGTAGCTTGCGAGCGCAACCAATCTAATTTATGTCTTGCTTTCTTGCCCAAGTCTTGCGGCCTCATCAAATGGGTCGTCTCTGGGCTTTGACATTCACTCACGTCATTTCATGACTACTTGAGCTCTGTCAAAAAGGGGCAACTATAGACACCCCATTTTGACCACCCACAAGACTTAGGCCCTAGGTTCGATACACTCGATGATGAAAGTTGAATTGTGTGCTTTGAATTCACAGTGATTCGGATTCAATCAGGTTCTCAAAATAACCTCAAATCTTCACCATTTATCTTGTTTGAACCTCTGAGTCTCATTTTTGGACCTTTTTCCATCTTGAGCTGAGTTTGAACAAAAAAAAAATAGGGGAGGCCATCGAAGCCCAGCTGGCCCTTGGTGGCGAAAAACACTATTTTGGGCGGGAGGCCGCCAGCTATCCATTTTTGAAGATATTTTATAAAAATGAAACTGTGATTGTTTTGAGGGTTGAAAAAAATTTAGAAAGCCTAGATCTTTGAGAAGCATAATTCAAGTTTGAGAGTGAGTTGAGACTCAGTTTGGATCACAAACAAAAAGCTTAACCCTTGAGAGGTATAAACTTGTTATCTTCCTTCTTGCTCTCATTTCTTTCATTTACTACATAATTCTTACTGTTTTGTGTTGCTTTGAATCTATTTTAAGTATTCAAGCTTGGGTTTAAAGAGCTACCAAAAGGGTAGAAAGAGTTTGCTCTTTCTACACCTTTACCTATAGCTCAAACCCTTCCTTTTCCACTCTTTTTCTTTGATATCTACACTGATTTTCAGAGTTTAAGAAAGGCTAAAAATCATGTTTTGAGGTTTCAAAAGTGGAGGGATTAGCCACCCCTCCTTGTTCTTGCTTTCTAGCCTTGTTTCATCTCCTTGTTGTTTAGCTTTTTAGGCTCTTTTCATGCATTTTTAACCTCTATTTTTCATGAATTAAGGGTTGTTTTAGGGCTGTCCAAGCCTTTTAAATTGATTCATGCTTTGGTCAATTCATTTGTTGTCTCATAAGTTTGCATACATAACTTGTTACATGTTGTTCCAAGCTTTTCTTTGCTTTATTTTCATGTTAAAAGTCTAATTTTAGCAATCCATCCACCATTCGTCTCTTTCATTCTTGAAAATGATTTCAACCGATTGAGGTTGTTCAAAATATGTAAGAAAGACTCCTACTTAATGGCTTAACCTTTTCAGAGATTCATTGCCAACGGTATAGTCTTTCTTTCATGCTTTAGAAAAACCTCTCGTTTGACATTACTTCTTGTTTAGAGGACTTTAACATCACCATGGACAAATGGACTAAAGAATGGCAAGGCTTCATAAAATTGGCTTAAAACTTGGAACAACCCATATAAAGAAAATGGTTGGAATTACTTGAACTTGGCTGCACGTTATGCCAAGTTCCTTGTGTCAAGAGTTGTCACATGCTAATCCATAGCATTTTGATGATTCTTGAAGCGTTGCAACCTCCATCTTTGAGTTCACTCCATGATAAGAGGGAGGGGTGGTTTTATTCTTTGTATTCATTGACTTTTCGTCAAAAATTGTTTCCAAGATCATCAAGCAATTAATTTGCTCATTGATGACTTTGGAATCAATTTCAACCTTCTCTCGAGGCTTTCCCATGATAGAGGAGGAAGAAAGGGACAAACAGAGCTTAAGAACATTA
The DNA here is from genome assembly GCF_055761805.1 of Camellia sinensis. Taxonomy (NCBI): domain Eukaryota; kingdom Viridiplantae; phylum Streptophyta; class Magnoliopsida; order Ericales; family Theaceae; genus Camellia; species Camellia sinensis. Next base: position 155,641,820 of record NC_138968.1, on the reverse strand, counting down.
TGTCTGCATGGATTCACCTCAGAACACAAAAATAGAGTTTAGCACCAAATTGATGCACGGCCAGCCAACTGTAGGTCTGGCCGACCATCGGTGAAACCTGGACAACCCTTAGTTTTACAGCAATACAGAGGTAGCGGCTGAAAGTGAAATAGAGTTGGCTGGACAGACAGAGTAGCTCTCAGGCGCTGTGCATGCAACCTTTATCCATCTTCACTTACGTCTTTGTCGAATGCGATCAACCGTTTCATAAATGTTATAATTATCATTTACAAATTAATCTTTTGTAATTAGTATTGTTGTAATCATTGCTTATTGATTATTAGTTAAATTGTTGTAATAAATGTAGTTAATTAGCTTAGTTAAAATGGCTTAGTTAAGTTCATCCATTTGGTTTTGTAATAGTTAATTAATTCGAACTTTCGGACATTGATTCGCACCCTCTTGCATAAGGAATCAAATGTTGTAATAAGTTGTATGTCTTCCAACCCCACGTATTTCTCCATCTTATTTATTCGCTTATGATGGTTACTATAGAGCACGTTTCATTAGCATTCTTATTCCTTGCATCCATTTGTATTGCATGCATGCACCGAGGCTCGGTTCATCATTCAAACTTGCATTGTCATTTAAATAATTTTTTTTGAATACATGCTTAGACTGCATGTTAGCAGATTGATTTACATGTCATGAATTAGTAGCTGAGCCTATCAGTTGCTTATCGTATGTGTTGCATTAATCATATTGCATTCAATTAGGAGCATGCATATTTTTCTAATTATTTTACTTTGTTTTGGCTCGGAGTACTAGGTGAGCTTTTATTGCTTGAGCATCTTGCATTGAGTGTTTGTGTTTCCAAATCTACCATGCTTTCCATGAGGCTAATTACTTAAATGATATAATTGCTTGAATGCCTGTGGATAAAGGCTAATTACTTGAATTAGGGCAAATTGATTAAATGTCCATCTAAGCCCACTTTTTCAAGTGGCAAATTCTAAAGCAATTTTCAAACAAACATTGAAAATCAAATGTTTCAAATCTTGCAAAATTAGTCTATACTTGTTTGTGTACGTGACATAGTAAAATAGATAATAAATCGGAACAAGAGCGTATAATGTAAATAAGAAACACATCAAGATTAGTAGAGGCTAATCTTTGATCGGGGGAGGGTAGTGCCCAATTCATGACCTTCCCCTCTTGTACCTAAGTTCCTGAGCCGAGACATTTTGGTGATGATGGACTAATGACCTTTGGCACGAGTCTCGGGTTTCCCAGATTTCTCAAAAATATTTAGGTGGCGACTCTAAAATCTAACAAATCAGTCCACTTTTGGCATTTGATTCAAAATCGATTTTCCAAAAGATTTGTCGGATTAGGACTCTTTGGTGTTTATCTATTTCAAATTGCACTTGTGAGATCAGATTCAGAATCGTGGGAGTCTGATACTGTAGGACTTATTCGACTCCGGAAAGGGGGTGCAAAAAAGTCGAGCTACACTTGGCTCTCCACCGGCGACAAATTGATGAATGATTCTTTGGGGTTCTTGGTAGTAGCCTCCAACTCAATGATGGTTACCTCTATCTGGGTGTTATGTGAGTATTGATTGACAAATGCCTCAAATAGCTCCTCTAAATTTCGTTTTGTAAAGTCCTCTAACTTAGCATACCAGATGGCCGCCACATCAGACAAGGTTCTCCCAAACAACGAAAGCTTCTGTACCAGAGACAAACCCATAGGCCTCAATACATCCGAAAACAACTAGACATGCAACATCGAATCTCCACTCCCATCGAATCTGTCGATGTGGGGCATTTTAAATTTCTCTAGTAATCTGACCAAAGCCTCAGTGTACCCATCTTCGATATCTGGAATGGAGTTGAAGCCCTGGGATTTCTTCAATGCTTTCTCCAATCTGGAAATCTTGACCAAGGCTGGATCAATTTCATTGATATCAAAAGGAAAAATCCTTGGAGGAGGTTGAACTGGAGGACGATAAGCTGGAGCTGGGGGAAACATGTCGTGAGGATCTGGGACTGGTCGATTTTCTTCTGGTGGGGGTAGATTCGGGTTTGGCCGAGCAGTAGGGATCGAATGCATGGTTGATGCTGATGCCCCAAATGTACGTCGTAGATTGGCAATGACTTCATCTTGTGCAGCCATCCTCTGCTTTACAGTGTCCATAGTCCTTTGGACGGCAGTCATCATGGCAGCGAATTCCTCTGCGTTCGGTGCTGTATTCTGTGCCATTACTAATCTGGGTGAACTACATACTGGTGAACCGATTAAGTGAAAACGGGTAGGTGTTTGTGGAGTGCTTTGTACTGATGCTATTAACCATCTGTTTCTTCTTCGTTGAGTGACTAGAGGAAACGAGACTAGGACGGGCTGACCATCGACAAGGTCTTGAACTTTACACAGCCTACTGAAACGAGTCCACACAACTTGGGAAATGTCGGGTCTTATTGAAGCTATGATGGTAAACTACCTAGCAAAAAGAAAGGAAGAAAAACAAAATCAAAATCAGACAGCACTTAGGCCCCAATTCACAACGGTCAAAACACATAGTTGAACTGTAATCCCCACTAATCTCTGTCTTCAAACTTTATACTGAGATGAACCATCATGTACAGTCTCACTGTAAAAACACATATAAAGTAAAAAGAACCAAAACACCCCTACGAGGGGGTAGGCTTACCCTATCCTAGATTTTGGCATGATCTACGTTGCACTATTTCAAACAATGAGTTTTACAACATCTTGTAAATGGGTGGCATCCTATCCTAAGTTGGAATAGTCACTATAGCTTCACTATATGTAACTAGGTCAAATGGTCAAAAGGGTACCTCAGCAAGAATACCTAATATATCTCTCACACCTAACACCAAGAAATGGAAGGTGGATCAAGCGGTACGGCGGTAATCCAGATCCAAGGGTTGTGTTCCCAACAAGGCTGAGCCCATGACCGATCAGCCTTTTGGCAAGCTTTTTAGGAAAGCCTCCGGCAAACCGTCCAGGAATAGCAGTCGGCAAACACAGTGACTTAAACGCACCAATACAAATGCAAATGCAAAGAAACATATAAGTGTAAATAAAAATTCACATTATGAATTTCAAGTCAAGTTCTCTAAGTCCCTAGCAGAGTCGCCAGAAACTGTAGCTTGACTTTTCGTGCTCCTTTCGGAAGACGAATAGCCCTACAGTTCGGACTCATGTGGTTCTGAATCTGATTTCACAAAGTGCAATGTGAAATAGTAAAAACACAAAAGAGCCCAAATCCGGCAATTTTTTTTTGGAAAATCGATGTTTGAATCAAATGCCAAAAATGGACTGCTTTGCCAGATTACAGAGTCGCCACCTAAATATGTTTTTTGGAAAATTTAGGAAACCAAAGACTCGTGCCAAAGGCCATTAGTCTGTCATCACCAAAGTATCTCGGCTCAGGAACTTAGATACAAGAGGAGAAGGTCGTGAATTGAGCACCCCACTCACTCAATGAAAGATCGGCCTTTATTAATCATGATGTGATTTTTATTTACATTATATGTTCTTTTTCCGATTTATTAGCTATTTTTACTATGCAATGCACACACAAGGTATAGACTAATTTGCAAGAATTGGAACACTTGATCTCATGTTTTGTTTTGAAATTGTTTTGTGAATTTGCCACTTGAAAAAGTGGGCTAAAATGGACATTAATCAAGCCATCACAATTCAAACAACTAGCCTTCATCCACAAGCATTCAAACAGTTATATCATTTAAGCAATTAGCCTCATGGAAGTATACTTTGACATGATAACACAAACATTCGATGCAAGATGCTAAAGCAATAAAATTACTAACCTAGTACTCTGAGCCAAAACAAAGCAGAATTTATTAGAAAAATATGCATGCTCCTAATCAATGCAATATAACTAAATGCAACGCACACATTAGGTATTTTATAGGTTTGGCTATGAGCATGGCATACGATTCTATTCAAGACATGCGATAAAGCACGTATTCAAGTAATGAGTTTCAAACATTTGATATTGGGTTAGCATGATGAGCCAAACCTTGAATGTATGCAAGACGATGGATGCAAGGCATAAGAATGCAATGAAACGGGATGCCCTATACTAACCATCGTAAGCAAGTAAGTAAAAGGGAGAAAGACGTAGGGTTGTAAGACATACAACTTATTACAACATTGCCCTCGTGCAAGAGGGTGCAAATCAAAGTCCAAAAGTCCGAATTAAATTAATTATTACAAAACCGAATGAATAAATAAGTGAGGCTAATTAACTAGCTAACTATGCTATTACAACAAGGATAACCACGGCAAACAAACTCGCTATTTAAACTAATTAACTATAATAATTACAAAGGGACAATAATAATAATTACAACACTTAATAATTAATGAGACTAATCACAATAAGCAATATTAAATTAATTACAACAACAATTATAATGTAAGCGAGGATGCACAAGGATTGTATGCATGCACAATGTTCAAGAACAGCTCTGTTTGCCCTAGACTTACTCTATTTCAACTGAGCCACTGCCCTCTGTTTTCTGCAAAAATACAAAGCTAACCAAACATTGAGGACCGGTCATGCCTCAATTTTGTGCAAAACTCTATTTTGTATTCTGAAGTGAAAACAGTGCAGACAGAGTTATTCAAGCTCTATTTGTCTCTTCCTTCCTTCTCTATCATAGGAAAGCCTCAAGAGAAGGTTAGATTTGTTTCCAAAACCATCAATGAGCAAATTGATTGCTTGATAATTTCAATGTACAATTTTGGACAAAGATCAATAAATAGAATGAATAACAACCACCCCTCCCCCTTGCCATAGAGTGAACTCAAAGAGGGAGGTAGGGATGCTCCAAGGATGATCAAAACACCATGAATTAGCGTATGACCACTCTTGACTCGATAAACTTGGCATAACGTCCGGCCAAGCCCAAGCAATATGACTCATTTTCTTTATGTGTTTGGTTGCTTTTAAACCAATTCTTTTAGTCATTTCCATTCTTTAGTCCATTTGTTCGAAGTGATGATTAAGTCCTCTAAAAAGAGAGAAGCGTCAAACGGGAAGTAATTCTCAACGTAAAAGAGAGATTATGCCATTGACAATGAATCTCCATATAGATTAAGCCATTAAGCATGAATCTCTAGTTCATATGTTAAATAACCATCAACCGATTGAAACAACTCTTAATTGAAAGAAAGGAACGGCAAGTTGATTCTTAAAATGAGGTTAACATGAAAATTGGACAAAGAAATGCTAAGAACAACATAATACAAGCTATGTACAAAGACCAATGCTACAATAAAGGAACTAATCAAAGCTTGAATCAATTAAATAGATTAGGACAACCCTAAAATAGTCTCTAATAAGCCAAAACAGTGGCTGAAAATGTAAGAACAGAACTCAAAAAATAAATAAACAAAAAGAAAAGACAATAAAGCTATGTAAGCAAAAAGAAGGAGGGGTGGCCAACCCCTCCAACTTCAAGACTTCAAACCATGTTTTTTTGGCCTCAGTTCAACTCCAAAAATCAGTTCAAAAATCAAAGGAAAATAGTGTAAAGGAACCAAGGGTTGAGCTATGAAGATAGGTGCAAGTAAGGGTGTTAACCTTACCACCTTTGGTAGCTTATCCAAACCCAAGTTCCAACACTTAGAATGGATACAAAATAGCCCAAGAATACAAGGAATAGATAGAAATGAAGTAAGCAAAAGCAAGAACAAAAGTTGTTAGCTTATACCTCTCAAATTGGAGTAAGCTTTAGTTGATGATCAAACTCACTCTTACCACACTCTTAAGCTTGAATTATATTTCTCAAGGGTCAACCAAGGCTCTAAGATGATGAATCAAGGTTGTGTATGGTGTATATAGATGATACAAGGAAGGTAGGTTAACTCAAAGGTAGCTTGCAATGGAAGAAGGAGGAAGAAAGAGCTCTTTCTATGTGTATAGGCTTTCTTCCAATTGTTTAACCCCAAAAATAGAGGTATATGGTCGTATTTATAGAATTTGAGCACAAAAGGTGATAAATATCTTCAAAAATGGACAGCTGGCGGCCTCCCGCCCAGAATAGTGTTTCTCACTACTGAAGCCCGATCAGGCATCAATAGCCACGGCTAGGCCTCAATGAATTCCACTGTTTTCTATTTTAGCTTCAACAAATGGTGACACAAGGTGTACAAATGAATTTCTTGGGTATGATCAGTGGGAATATGGAAGGTTTGGGGTTGTTTCAAAACTTAAACAAGGCTCCTTGGTTGAGACTTCGAACCATGCACAATACCACTTTCATCATCGAGTGTACCGAGCAAAGCGCTCTAGCCTTGTGGGCAATAAAAAATGGGGTGTCCACAGCGTATCCTGATGTTCACACCACATTTCCTCATACCGCGTGTAACGTATTAGGATTATACCTTTGGTTAAGAACATTTGGACGTGTCCCGATGTTCACATCGACCTTTCCTCTTATCGCATTCTACGCGTTAGGATTGTACCTTCGGTTAAAAACATATGGGCGTGTCCCAGTGTTCACACCAACCTTTTCTTCTATCGTGTGCAACGCATTAGGATTGTACCTTCGGTTAAACACATTTGGGCGTGTCTCAGTGTTCACACCAACCTTTCCTCCTATCACGTGCAACATGTTACAATTGTACCTTTCGTTAAAAACGACAGGTGTGCCTATTCGTTCACACCACCTTTCCTCTTCCCCTCGGTTAAAAACATTAGGTGTGCCTGTTTGATCACACCACCTTTCCTCCTATCGTGTAAGATGCGTTAGGATCTCGGTTGAAACCTCGGGTGCGCCCAATGGTTACATCGCCCTTCCCACTTCCTACGTGAGGCGTAGTTAGGTTTGTTTTTTCTTACATCCTTTCTACGTAAGACATAGGTTGGTTTGTGCTTTCTTTGTCCTTTTCATGTGAGACGTATATGTTTGCTCACTTCTTTCCATATGAGACACAACGGGGTTTATTTTGCTTTGATTTGCGTTTTCATTCAAACGTTGCATTCTTGTTAGATTATAGCATTGTTTCATTGCTTCATTTACATTATGTTTCATTACATTGTTTCATTGCATGATCATAAGTTATTTGTTGCATTTCATATTGCATTTTGCCCTCGAGTTCAATCTTTACATTTATGTCTTGATTTCTTGCCCGAGCCTTGCGGCCTTGTCAAATGGGTCATCTCTGGGCTTTGACATTCAGTCACATCACTTTATGACTTCGAGCTCTGTCAAAGAGGGGCAACTGTGGACACCCCATTTTTGACCGCTCGCAAAACTCGAGCGCTTTGCCTGGTACAGTAGCTCGGCTTTTTTGCCCCCCTTTTCGAAGGTTTGAAAGAAAGCCCTACAGTTCGAACTCCTGTGGTTCTGAATCTAATCTTACAAGTGCAATGTGAAATTGATAAACACTAAAGAGTCCAAATTCGGCAAATCTTTTGAAAAATTGATTTTAGGATCAAAATGCCAAAATTGGATTACTTTTCCAGATACAGAGTCGCCACCTAAATATTTTATTTTGAGGAAATCTAGGAAATCCATGACTCGTACCAAAGGCCACGTGTCCATCATCAACAAAGTTGCCTCGGCTCGGGAACATAGGTACGAGAGGGAAAGGTCATGAATTGAGCACCCCCGTTCGCTCGATCAAAGATCGGCCTCTACTAATCATGATATGATTTTTTATCAATATTATATGTTCTTGTTCCAGTTATTAAACTAACATTACTATGTGATGTGCGCAAGCCAATATAGACTAGTTTGCTCAAGTTGGAACAATTCAATTCATGTTTGTTTGTGAAAAGGGTTTGAATTTGCCACCTCAAGTAGGCTTAAAGTTTGTGGATTTGCCACCAAACATAGTGGGCTTAAAACTGATTTGCCACTCAACAAAGTGGGTTTAAAAACATACATTCGTTGAATCGTTCCAATTCAAACAACAAGCATTTATCTACAGGCATTCAAATAGTTCATCACTTAAACATTTAGTCTCATGGTGAGCATGCTAAACATGGCAACATTCACAATCATGCAAATATGCTAAAGCATAAAAACTCATCTAGTACTCCAAGCTAAGAAGATATGAGTTATAAAAATATGCATGATTCCTAATTATACAAAATGACTAATGCAACACATGCAAAGAATGTAATTAATAGGCTCAGCTACTAATATGACATATGATTCAATTAAATAGCACGCGGTTAAACACGTATTCAAAGAAGTATTGAGCTAACAATGAAGTTTGAATGATGCGCCGAGCCTCGGTGCATGCCATACAAATGAATGGATGAAAGCGTAAGGTATGTTAATTTGAAATATGTCCTTAATCTAACCATCAAAAGCGGATAAATAAAAGGGAGAAAAGATGTGGGGTTGGAAAACATACACATTATTACAACACGCTCTCACGAAGGAGAGTCCGAATGAATAAAGCTAACTAACTAAGCTAAGCAAAGCTAATTAAGCTAATTATTACAAAACTTGAATAAATAGCTAAACTAATTAACAAATTATTACGACACTTGAAATGAATAATTAACTAACTATCTAAGCTAATTAATTAAGAATTTAACTGAGCTAAGCAAATTAAATATTACAACAACAAATAATTAGCTACAACTAATTAGATATTACAACACAATTAATTATACCAATGAAACAATTAAATAATCAAACACATTCGATATGAGCACCAAGGAAGATGGATGGAGGTTGCATGCGTATCGCCTGAAAGCTACTCTGTCTGCCCTAGGCTGCCTCTGTTTCACCTTCATCCACTGCCTCTGTTTCTGTAAAATTGTACTACTGGCCATACACCAAGGGCCATGCATTACTGATGGCCAGCCGGGCCTACAAAAGGCCAATCGTGCATTGATTTGGTGCAAAACTCTGTTTCTGTGCTCTGAGGTGAAATCAGTGCAGATAGAGCATTTTCAAGCTTTGTTTGTTCTTTCTTCATTCTCTATCATGGGAAAGTCTCAGGAGAAGGTTGGGATTGACTCCAAAACCATCAATGATCCATATGATTGCTTAATAATCTCAGATATCATTTTGGACCAAAAATCAATAAATGTGATACAAATGGACCACCTCTCCCTTTTTGTCATGGAATGAACTCAAAAAAGGAAGTTGAGACACTTCAAGGACATCAAACACACCATCAATTGATGCTTAATGACCCTTGACACAAGAAACTCGGCATAACGTCCAACGAAATTCAAGCTATTTAAGCCATTTTCTTTAGGTATGTTGATCCAAGTTTTAAACCAATTGCTTTAGTCATTGCCATTCATTAGCCTATTTTTCCAAATGTGATGTTAAATTCCTCTAAACAAGAAGTGTTTTCAAACAAGAGGTCCTTCCAAGACATGAGAATGAGACTACACCGTTGACGATGAATCTCCGAAGAGATTAAGCCATTAAGTGTAGGTCTCTCCTTTACATGCATTGAACACCCTCAATCGGTTGAAACCTTCTCATGAATGAAAGATATGGAATGATTGATTGATTAGTAAACTTAGGCTCCAAACATGGAAAATGAACAAAGAAAGCATATCAAACAACAAGCATGCCAACTTGTGAGACCCCAAGTGTATTAAACAAGGCATGAACCAATTGAAAAAGCCTAAACAACCTCAAAACAGTCCTAAATACATGAAAATTAGAGGTGAAGCATGCATGAAAAGGGGTTGAAAAGCGAGACAATAAAGATGAGAATTAAGGCTAGTAAACAAGGATGAGGAGGGGTGGCTAACCCCTCCATTTTTGAAGCTTCAAAGTATGGTTTTTAGCCTTTTCAAACCTCTTCCAAGAAGTAAGCTTGTCCTTGGAGTTTCAAACTTAGTTCCAATACACTCTCAAGCTTGAATTACACTTCCTCAAGATCAACCAAGGTTTAGGATGGTAAGATAAGGTTGTATATGATGTATATAGGTGGTGTAAGCAAGCTAGGTTAGCTCAAATATAACTTGCAATGGAAGAAAGAGGAGTGAAGGGCTCTTAAGGTGTATATATCTCTTATAGAATTTTGTTCAACCCTCAAAACAATCCCAAAGCTTTGGTTTTATAGAATTCGGGCTCAGAAGGTGATAAATATCTTCAAAAATGGACAGCTGGCGATTTCCCGCCCAGAATGGTGTTTGTCGCCATCGAAGGCCGACCGGCCATTCAGAGCCACGGCCGGCCATCACTGATGCACAACTGGGCCCTGATGGCCTCCCCTATTTTTTTTTTGGTTCAAACTCAGCTCGAGGTGAGAAATGGTCCAAAAATGAAACCCCAGGGTTCAAACAAGGTAAATGTTGAAGATGTGAGGTTATTTCAGAAGACTGATTGATTTCGAATTGCTGCGAATTCATAATTCAACTTTCATCATTGAGTGTATTGAACCAAACATCTAAGTCTTGCAAGTGGTCAAAAACGGGATGTCTACAGGTACACTCAATGATGAAAGTGGTGTTGTGCGTGGTTCGAGGTCTCAACGAAGGGGCCATGTTTGAAGCTCCAAAACAATCCCGAACCTCCCATATTCTCACTAATTATCCCAAGAAATCCATTTTTACACATTATGCCACCCTATGCTGAGGCTAAAACAGAAAAACAGGAGAACACATTGAGGGCCGGCAGTGCCTCAATAAGGGCTGGCCGTGGCTATTAAAGGCCGGTCGTGCCTTAGTAGCAAGAAACACTGTTCTGGGCGAGAGGCCGCCAGCTGTCCTTTTTTGAAGATATTTATAACCCCTCTTGCTCAAATTCTATAAAAACGACCATATATCTGTCACGACCCCATTCCGCTCCTAGTAGAATGGTGCCATGATGGCCAGTAATTCGAAATTACCTAAGGCCAACTTGCAAGGGTTCACACACAAACAGAGTATACATATGGGGCTTACAAATGCGGAAGCAATAAATTCAAAGCTAAGTAGTCCATAAGAGCAGTGCATAAGTTAAATGGAATGGCATACATCCTCACATAGCTTTAATATAACAAAATGAAGTACAAAAATGCATCTTGACCAAAAGGCTTCTCAGCCCTCAAATACAAAATACAATGAAATACAACTAAGAAGCATAATCTTCAAGATGCTACAAAAGTGCAAAATCCAAAACAAGTGGCAAGTACATCTAGGCGTTACCGCCGTCCTGCTCGTTACCTACATATATATATATAGAGGGGGGTGAGCTTGGATACTCAATGAATGGTATAAATAATAAAAGGGTTTGCATGACTGGTATTCAAGATCTTTATCAAACGATACATAACATAATTAGTGCAAGTCAAAGGATGAACCAAGTCCATCTAGCAAATCTGTCAAGCTTCAAGGGATGCTTATTAGCATCATTATAATACAAGTGATGACATCTCGGACAAACAAACCCACGCGGTAAACCGTCAGTGGCAAACAAGGCAAGACAAGGGAGATATCTCAATTCAATGGTACAGTTGCATTATAGTCCCCTGGCACTAAGGACTTGTGCTACAAATGCTTAGAGTCCCCTAGCACGTACAGACTTCCAAACTTTGTGCTGCAAATGCTTAGAGTCCTCCAACACGTAAGGACTTTAAAGATTGTGCTGCAAATGCTTAGAGTCCTCTAGCATATAAGGACTTTCAAGATTGTGCTGCAAATGCTTAGAGTCCTCCAGCACGTAAGGACTTTCCAAGAATGTCATCAAAACAAGATAGTACATATTTTCCAACTAGGAATAACTATTCATGCTTACAAATACTTTTCAAAAACAAAGCAAAACAAGGCTTTTATCAAAGCATTATAACATAACTTTATTAAAAATACCACTCACTTAGCTCTTCAAACGTCGGGGTTAAGGCAAGTCCAAGTCCTACAAACACATAGCAAAGTCTGTTGAATGCACTTTCAAACAAGTTTCACATGCATGCAAATGATCTCGGCATTCCTCAAAAACTAAGTCAAATCAAAACAAAACACAGTTTCTTATCTCGGGAAACATGCTGGGCAACTACCAGGTCTAGGCCGAGGTCCCACACCTCCTTGCCGAGGTGTGGTCCCGGTGGCCACATTCAAGGAAATGAAGTCGGAAAAATCTAGGTTTCCCTCTCTTGAAGAACATAACGAACATGAAGAACATGAACATGAGGAAGATGAATGCAAAGATCATAATTTGCTATTACAAAATCTGAGATTTCATGCTATGAATTCAAAAACATGGACCTGGGTACCCATATCCAAGGATCTTGTGAGAACAAACACAAAAACATGAATCTTAATGCAAACTCTCGGATCAAACAAGACTTTTTCTTCAAGAACACATGAACACTATTTTCTCTTTCTAAAACCAACTTTAAATCAATGCATGACGTGCAGAACAGGTTCGATCGTGCAATGCAGCTAGATGGTCAATAAGAACAACAAGAGTGAATCAAGAATCTAACCTCAATACACGAATCTAACAGTTTGATCTCTAGGAATCAAGCTCGAAAGCCCACTCTCTCACTCTAAAACTTCTTCTTCTTCCTAGAGCTTCTCTCTCTCTACAAGGCAAAGATATAATACAAAAATGTATATTTTTTGGGTCTGTCGACTGACTTAACCCTCTGCAGGGGTACGTGGCAACGGCTAGTTGGTTTTACTCAAAAAGTGACCAAGTGAAAAGACAAGGCTATGACAAAGTGTACTCAATAAGCTAGGCGGCAAGAACACTCGAACAAGTAACGACATCGGCTAACAACAAGACTTCGGCAAGCAAGGGGCAAGGACATCGGCTAGAAAGGACAACACTTGGCCTAGCTGTGCCACACCTTGGCCTAGATGTGCCACACCTCGGTCTAGGTCGTACCAATCCAGGAGTACGGTCACTTGGGTTCAAGGGTAACATCTCGGCCTAGATAATATACATCTCGGCCTAGATAGTGACATCTCGGCCAACATGTCAGAGTGAAGATGGAGTCAACCAAAGTAAATTCCAAGATGGTCTTAGATGTAAGAGGTTCAAAACTGACATAGGCTCAGGGTGACCTCGGCTAAACCCGCACCGAGTAAGGTACAAAGCACGCTGTAACACTTAAGCGAACAAGGACAAGACTTGAAATGCAAGCTTAACAAGACAGAATCATATGAATGCATATGAGTATGGTTAGGACAGTGTGAGGATTATTACAATATCTCTGTTTTGTGGGTTGAAGAATTTCTACAAAGCCTCTACATCACTTTGAGAGCTCCCTCTTCTCTTTCTTCTTGTGCAAGCAACACTTTGAACAAACCCATCACCTTGAACCTATATCCATACACCATATACACCTTCATACCTTGGCCTAGGAACCTTGGTTGAGCCTTGAACACCATAATTCAAGCTTGAGAGCGTGTTGAGACTTAGTTTGAATCATAAGCAAAAGCTCACTTCTTTGAGAGGTATAAGCTTGTCATCTTCTCTTTTACTCCTTGTTCTTTCATTTGCTATCTAGTTCTTATAGTTTTATGTTGTTTTGATTCTATTACAAGTGTTTGAGTTTGGTTTTGAAGAGCTACCAAAAGGATAGAGAGAGTTTACACTCACTATACCTTTACTTATAGCTTAAACCCTTACTTTTACACTCTTTTTCTTTTCTCCCTAAACTAATTTTCAGAGTTAAAAAAGGGCTAAAAATCATGCTTTGAGGTTTTAAAAATGGAGGGATTAGCCATCCCTCCTTGTTCTTGTTTACTAGTCTTGTTTTCTCTCTTTGTTGATTAGCTTTTTAGGCTCTTTTCATGAATTCTAAGCCTCTATTTTTCATCTCTTGAAGGCTATTTTAGATTGTGTAAATAGTTCATGCTTTGATTTGCTTGGTTGTTGTCCTATAAGTTTGCCTGCATAGCTCGTTGTATATTGTTCTTAGCTTTTCTTTAACTCATTTCCATGTTTAAGAACCTCATTTTAATAATCAACTTGCAATTCATCTCTTTCATTTGAGAGTTGTTTCAATCAGTTGACGGTTATTCAAAACGTGAACTAGCAATTTATGCTTAATGGCTTAATCTCTACGGAGGTTCATTGCCAACAGTGTAGTCTCTTTTTCATATTGAGAATCACCTCCCATTTGACATATTTCTCATTTAGTGGACATAATCCCTAATGGACGTAACAATCATCTTGGACTTAATGGATTAAAGGATGGTAAAGGCTAAAGAATTTGGATTAAAATGAACCAACCCACATAAAGAAAATGTGTTATATTGCTTGGGGTTCGGCCGGACGTTATGTCGAATCCATTGTGTCAAAGGTTATCTGGCATCAATTCATGATGTTTTGATGAATCTTGAAGCGCCTCTACCTTCCTCTTTGAGTTCATTATATGATAGGAGGGAGGGGTGGTTGTTGTTTATTTCGTTTATTGATTTTTGTCCAAATTGTACCCGAAATCATCAAGCAATCAACTTGCTCATTGATGGTTTTGGAAACGACTTCAACCTTCTCTCGAGGCTTTCCCATGACAGAGAAGTGTGAGGGGGACAAACAGAGTCCAGAACACTCTGTCTACACTATTTTTATTTCAAAGCACACAACAGAATTTGGCATGAAACTGAGGCACGACCGGCCTTCTTTGGGCCCGACCGGGCTTCATTGAGGGCCAGCCGGTCATCAATGTTTGGTCAGCAGTGTATTTTGCAGAAAATAGAGGGCAGTGGCTGAAGGTGAAACAGTGCAAGCCTGGGGAAGATAGAGTTATTCTTGGACACTATACATGCAACCCTTGCGCATCCTTGTTTACATCATGATCATTTTTTAATTAATTAATTAGTCTTGTTAATTATTAGTGTTGTAATTAATTAATTTATCATCATTGTTTATTTGTAATTGTTATAGCTAGTTAACTTAAATAGTTAGTCTATTTATTATTATCCTTGTTGTAATAGAGTAGTTAGTTAGTTATTCTTTGCGTATTTATTCATTCGGTTTTGTAATAATTAGTTTGATTTGGACTTTCGGACTTTAATTTGCACCCTCTTGTACGAGGGCAACTATATAATAAGTTGTATGTCTTCCAACCCCACGTCTTTCTCCCTTTTACTTACTTGCTTACGATGGTTAATATAGGAACATCATTTTTCATATTAGCATTCTTATGTTTTGCATCCATTATCTTGCATGCATCCAAGGCTTAGCTCATCATACTAACCTAGTATCAATGTTCAAATCCATTACTTGAATACGTGCTTTATTGCATGCCTTGAACGAAATCATATGCCATGCTCATAGCTAAGCCTATAAATGACATAATGTGTGCGTTGCATTAGCCATATTGCATTAATTAGAAACATGCATATTTTTCTTAATTATTTTGCTTGGTTTTGGCTTGAAATACTAAGTGAGTAATTTTGTGTTTTAGCATTTTGCATCGAATGTTTGTGTTACCATGTCAAAACATACTTCCATGAGGCTAGTTGCTTAAATGATATAACTGTTTGAATGCTTGTGGATGAAGGCTAGTTGCTTGAATTGGGATAATTTGATTAATGTCCATTTTAGCCCACTTTTTCAAGTGGCATATTCACAAAACAATTTCAAACAAAATATGAAATCAAATGTTCCAAATCTTGCAAATTAGTCTATACTTGTGTGATTCATGTAGTAATATAGTTGATAATCGGATCAAGAGTATATAATGTAAATAACAATCACATTATGATTACTAGAGGTCGATCTTTGATCGGGCGAGTGGGGTGCTCAATTCATGATCTTCCCCTCTCATACCTAAGTTCTTGAGCCGAGACAACTTTGGTGATGATGGACTAATGGCCTTTGGCACGAGTCTTGGGTTTCTTAAATTTCTCAAAAATATTTAGGTGGCAACTCTGAAATCTGACAAAACAGTCCATCTTTGACATTTTATTCAAAACATCGATTTTCCAAAAAGAATTGCCGGATTTGGACTTTTTTTGTGTGTGTTTTCACTGTTTCACATTGCACTTGTGAAATCAGATTCAGAACCATAGGTAGAGTCTGAATTATAGGGCTTCTCGTCTTCCGAAAGGAGCTCGAAAAGTCGAGCTACAGTATCCCCACATTGTAACCCAAACAAAAGCCTCACATCCACATCGGGGAAGTCCACACCACGCCTACCAGCCACCAACATCACCGCTTGTACGTTGTAAGACTGAATAATGCTAACCACCAAATCATCACATTTTCTGAACTCGGTGTGGTCCAACTAATTTACGAGTATTGCTTTGAACAATAACCAGAATGGTGTCTTCCACAAGTCAACAAGGTGCATATCCTTTAACTTCATTGTGTACACCATCTTTACCACGCCTGCTATGTTGGAACGAAAATTTAATCTTTGTTTCGGACGCCTAACAGTACCACCAGAACAGGCCATAATTTTCAGTTGTACAAATAGGTTGAGCCCTTGCAATTTACCCCCTACATTCTTAGATGTCGACGCGTCATCCGCATTTTTCCGTTTACGCTCACACGACCGTGTCCACGGACTTGACAGCCTAACAACTTTTGCATTCAAACACAATAACACAACAGACCCAAAAGCAAAAAATTATGCACACACACATTACACATGACATTGTATGGTTCGTTGTTGTTCAATTATCCACCACATAACCGAAAATGTTTACACAACCAGGCAAACAAACACATAACAACAGCCCAACAACAACAAATGCCTAATGCACAACGTGACATGTGAAGGAACAAGTACAATTTTCCGCACCAAGCACAACTACCATAATACATACAAATTGTGTAACTCCCTCGCAACATTCAATTAGCGATGTAAATCTCGCTCGGCTCGGCCCACCGAGCCCGGCCCTGTCCATGTCGGGCTTCGCGGGCTCCTGCCAAAATTCAGGCCTGCTGGGCTGGCTCACGAGCCAAAAAATTAAGCCTAGGCTTTGACCCTAACCCAAGGGTATTCGGGCCTTGGCCGGGCCTTGGGGCGGCCCGATGGGCCTGACTATTTTTTTAATTTTTTCTACCAAAATTTTATTATTTTCTACTAAAAAAGACACTGGGCCTCGGGCGGGGCGAAGCGGGCCTTGAGTGGGCCATAAGTAGGCCGATGGGCTAGGTTTCAAAATGATGGCCCAAGCCCTGGCCTAGGGTCTCGGGCTGGGCATGGGTCTGGACCCAAACAGGCCTAAACGGGTCGAGCACACCTCGGGCCGCGAGCAGGCTTCAAGCCGCCCACGGGCCGTGGGCCATTTTTACACTCCTACATTCAGGACAATTCAACGCACCTTTCAGCAAATCACCCCCCCTCCATAACGCATGCAGTTGTTAACACCTACATGACCCCATACCATTGAAACAACCACAAAACACAATCAAAAATCAAAACTAACTTATGCACACTTCCACACACCCACATTCAAATTCGTTCGCTCAGTAAATCTCATCCCCACAATGCATGAAATTGTTAACATATACATGACCCCACACCATTGGTATGACCAAAAAACACAATTAAAAATCAAAACTAACATACGCACACTTCTCCACACTCACACGACCAACCACATACAATAAAAAACAACGTCACACCCTTACCCCACCACCCCACCGTACAACGTTGAACATACAGCCCCACACAACACATACACCCACAAATCAACAGGCCAACAAAAAAAAAAACCCAACCCCGCCCTCCCAGCAACCGAAACCCCAAATCGGGCCCCAATCTCACACGTGTTGTCCCCCAAACACACTACATTCGTTTCTACGTAAACACCCCCCCAATGTAAACCCAAACACAAATGACATTAACAGGCACACTGCCACATCAAAAATAAATCACTTAACACCGAATCAGTTCAAACTCAGTACAACAACATGCACATACACACACTGTGTAATGGAATAGAGAAATACTTACATTCCCAGACATTGTGCACCCATACGTCGACACTTTTCGTGTGCCACTAGACAGAATGCAGAGGTTCACGTCAACGGCAACAACACCCCAAAGACAATTAGGGTTCCACACCAGAAACTACTAAAACAATCAATCCACCAACACGAGTGATGCTACGTCGCTTTGTTTGGAAAATCTTTCTGAAATTACTAATGTGGGATGCAATCACATCTTATCATTTCAAAATTCAAACATGGAAAACTATAATCAAATGATCGTACCGTTCCGCTCATTTCGGCAACACTGTTTGCTTCCGATTTAGGGATTAAACCACACACGTTAATTGGTTATACGGGGAGGGTCAGACAATTACCAAAACAATAATGATACAGACCACTAAAACATCACCACTAACATCACCATTAATGATGTGGCAAGCCAAAAAAAAAAAAACTAAGGCACAAAACACATGTGGCAGTGGGTACGACAAATTAGTGGTCTGCATCATTTTTCTTACCAAAATGAAAAAAGAATCTATACCGTCTCACAAAAATGGGTACGACAAACGGGTCATAAAAAAATTACGGTTCACTGCAGTCCCCCACAACCTCATATGCCACGTGTAGTGTTCACATTCCACAACTTCACGCCAAAAACAATCTAAACAATAAAAACATAATAGTATGCTTTTTTTAGGTGAAACACACACACACGATAATTCCCATAATTAAACACATCAGCCATTGCTAGTCAACAAACCAATGGCAATTAAGTAAACAAACATCCACAAGGACTACATGGTGAACAAGAAAACAATTAGGAGCATATGGATTACATGATCAAAAAATGGGATTTTTTTGGTCAATTCCTCTATAATTTAAGCGGCTCAATTTATATGGCTTGTTGAGCATATTATCGATGTAAAAAATTAAGTTGATTGGATACTAAAAACTATATGATCACGTCACATTTTTCTTACAAAAATTGATGGCATATATAATTTTTTTACAATAGCCTATTCATTATTTTATGAGATAAGTGTGATCTAATCAAACAATTGTTGATTTTTTTATATGAATTAATGAACAATTTAATTCACCAAATGGGTCTAGAGCTAGCTGACCAAAGCCCAACAATACTTATTTAATTTGTAATTCGTAATCAAATTAGAGAGAAGTTGAACCTTCTAATAGTTAGTTTAACTTGTTTGAAACACACTTCTCAAAATTTTTGCTATTATTCTTGCAATCTCAAGCTTATTGTTTAATGCACCCTCTACCAAAAAAAAAAAAAAAGAAGTGAGAGAGCTTATTGTTTAATATGAATATGTGATTGTTTGTTTAATTTTTAGCATTAATATTTTAATTAATTATGGAAGTATTATAATGCTTTACTACTTTTCTAAGGTTCCCAATAAATTTTATTATAAATATCATATTCAATCTTATATTATCTAATATTTTCAGTTTTTCATAATATTTTTGGACCACTTTTTATTTTTATATTTCCTATGTGTTTTTATTATTTTTTTACAGATTGTATTGAATTAAGGGTTTATTATACTTTATACCCCTAAACTATCATCACCAAATTATCTATTTAGTCCCTGAATTATCAATTGAGCGTTCTTAGTTCCTAAAGTATATAAATTAAAATCTATTTAATCATTAAACTATCGATTGAATCTATTAAGTACTTAAAATATTTAATTCATTAAGGCCACAAATGACCTTCCTGACTACATGCAAATATGTTATTTAGCCATTTTCAACTTTGGAAATGCAATTGCCTATGACATTCTTAGGGACCGTGGCTTAAGTGTGATCTCCTTCATTAAAGAAGAGGTAAGATAATAATTTGGAAATTTAGACTAATGCAACTAAAATTATGGAATTGGGCACATATATATATATATATATATATAGCGATAGTATCTCTTGGAGCATTACCACAACATGTATACATGGTACTCCCATTAAACAAAGAAATAGATAATGTCAATCTTGTCTCTCACTCAGTTGACTAAACTGGATTGGATCAAGTAGAATTGGTTTCACTCATCCCATAACTACTGCTCTTATTGATTTGTGAATATTATATCAACATTTTGAGTTAGTACTCGGCCAGTATTGACATCTAATCATGTGTATATTGCAGTGGGCAAATCTTTGCAGATCACATTTGGCGGAGGCAAGGTGGTTCTACAGTGGATATACACCAACATTGGAAGAGTACTTTAAAAATGCATGGATTTCAGTGGGTGGCCAAGCAGGCATAGCCCATGCTTACCTGCTACTCGAGTCTACCATGATCAAAACTCGTCTTGATATCTTCAAGATCAATGGCTTTGGCCCAATTTACTGGTCATCTCTTATTGCCCAACTAAGCGATGATTTGGGCACCTCCAAGGTAATACAACATAGAATACATCAAATTAATCCTTAATTATACATGCATTATAGTGTATAATCTTTAAAATTTTATAAACTATTCTGATTATCAAAATAAGTTTTGTGAAGTGTTATGAAAGTAGAGAGAGGAGAAAAGAGAAACTCTATATTGAATTGAATAATGAAATACAAGAAGCCTGTATATATAGGATAAGAAGAAACCTAGATAAGTATAGAAAATGAGATGAGATACATCTACAATACAGATAGAAAAGTATAAAATAATAATATATATCTAATATATATCTAACACCTCCCTTAAGTTCATGGTGGTAAGTTAGATATCAATTTGAGCTTAGAGAGGGGATCAGAGAGGTGTCCTAGAAGATGAGCTTTGGTGAAGAGGTCAGCGGTCTGATCAACAGAGGTAACAAAGAGAAAACGAATATGGCCACTAGTAACATGTTGTCGTATGAAGTGGCAATCAATCTCAATATGCATGGTGCGATCATGG
Organism: Camellia sinensis; assembly: GCF_055761805.1. NCBI lineage: Eukaryota > Viridiplantae > Streptophyta > Magnoliopsida > Ericales > Theaceae > Camellia > Camellia sinensis. The sequence goes on along the minus strand of NC_138968.1, from coordinate 155,621,069 downwards.
AAGACATCGTTATGTACAATCTGAATAACACTCTGATTGTCATAATAAAGATTGGTGACAATAGAATAAGAAACACCTATGTCAGAAAGAAGCCAACGAAGCCACACAAGCTCCTAAGTAGTGTCAGCAAGAGCACGATACTCAGCCTCGGCACTAGAACGAGCAATAAGGGTTTTGTAGCGCCCTCAAAATAATACATAAAATCCATCACTTTAGACATGCATTGGTACAAAGAAACCAACCATCTTTCCATTAATCAGAGTAGTTCTTACAAAAGTATTACATGTTAACAACAAAAGCAAATGTCCTACGGGCTTACAGCTTTCCAAGTTAACACTTGGTTACAAAAAGAAGAGTGCTAACTCGATACATATTAAGCCCTTGGCTTGAATTTACATGTAATATATCAAAAGAAAACAAACAACAAAAGCAATCTGCCTGCCTCTAGCCTCCCAAGCTATGTCCTTGGAGGTGGCATGCTACTTGTACCTCAAAATGATGTCCCATAAAGGGTGAGCCACAGCCTAGTAGAAATACACTAAACCAGCTATGAACAATGACTAAAAGATTAGCAGTTGATAAATGGCCAACACAGATCCATCCACATATATCACATTTCGGTTTCATGACATTAAGTCCATGTTACATTTCATTTCCCATGTCTTTTCCAACTTTGAGTTTGAAAACAGGGCTCAACACCTAGCCAAATAACTTAATGAGATTTAGACTCATCTTTAAAACACTTTCGAAATTCATGAGGGATACACATTTTAATGTTGTATTAATAACACATAGACCATTCTACACTTTGCGAAAGATACACATTTCGGTGCTGTATCAACATAACATAGAATCACTTCTATACTTCACAATTGATAACGATATACATTTTAGTGATATATCAAATCAATTCAAACACTTCCATAATCAACACTTGATACACATGGTAGCGCTGTATCAATGTCACACAAAATTCGGTTTAGAGGTCCATCCCCTATCTTCCCCTAAACCGTGGAGTACAACCCCTATCTCCTCCCACACAACACATGTACATAAACATAGATCATATACAATCAATCAATACATAGAATTAATGTATTATACCAGTCGCTATATTCAATAGCATACTCAATCGATTAGTTTTAGTTTGCCTAATCATCATGCAGTGTCTACAATAGTCAAGACTATCCTCCACCGATAGTCCAAAGCAGTTATTTCTATACTGAAAATAAATGCACCAAATGGATATATAATCAACATTTCAACTAGGTAAGCGATGAACGAATCTAACTACACCATTTAATTCCATACACATTCAATTCCAACGTTCTCAACTTAATTCCTATTTTCTTCAAAATAATTATACCAATTAATTTATCAATGTAATTAGAACATTTCCCATAATTAACATCACAACCCTAAGGTTCCATTTTCACCAATAATCCAATATTGATCTCATTTCTCTATGCCAAACATGCATATAAATTTATATAAACAAAACCCCAACTTTTTTGTAAAATTACACAAAGGCCCAAACTTTTTCAAAATTACCCAACAACCCTCAACTCATCAAAATGCTAAAATTCAAAGACAAAACTCATGAGAAGGAGTATGATATTCCTACCTCGAAGTTAGAGCTCAAACGGAGAAGAGACCAAAAACCAAAGTGCTCCAAACTCCAAACCTTTCGGATCAAAACGACGCCCATGACGATCAACACAACTTTTACAAAGGCCGAAGGGAAAGGAAGCACTCTATCTAGATTAAACCCTAGAGAGAAGAGAGTTTCTAGAGAGAGAAGCTTTCAAAATCGATTTTGGGAAAGTTAGAGAGAGAGACGAAAAGTGAAAAGTGATTCAAAAATGCCCAACTGCTAGCTGATATACGACAGGTCCGCTCAAGCGAAAAACACAACGCCCGAGCGTCAAGAACAAAAAGCATGGTCCGCTCGAGCACAAGAAGGCCCGCTCGAGCTCCAAGACACAGAGATAAAGCACATCCGCTCGAGCGCGAAAACCAGTCTGCTCGAGCATAGATTTCCCTCTCCCAGAACTTTCACAGACAAAACACTACCCGCTCGAGAGCCAATAGGTCCACTCGAGCGTAAGAAAACCCGCTCGAGCGTGAAAAACACACCTGCAGAAGTTTGGCAGAGGCACGAAATACTGGGAGTGTGTAAACTCCGCTCGAGCGCAAGAAGACCCGCTCGAGGGGTCAACCAAAAGCAAACTCCGCTCGAGCGCAGAATGGCCTGCTCGAGCGTAACACCAAAACTCTGGGCAACAACACTTGATACCAAAACTCAACCTACCTGCTCGAAACACGCCCAACACATCCTAAAATTCAAACATAGGGAATTAAAAGACAACAACAAGATACACAACTACCAACTCCACGGAACCAAAGTTCAGGAGTACAACAAATACAAAAAGGAAAAAAAATCGGGATCGCTATAACCTCCCCCCCTTAAAGAATTTCGTCCCCGAAATTAAATACAAGTTTTTCAAAAACAAGATTTTCTCAATTCCTAACATTATTACAATGCGAATTTTAACAACTCGACCCCTTACCGGTCATCTCATCTCTTTTCAAGAGGCAATTTATAACATTTTCCACAACATGCATTATAGTTATGCATTCCCTGAAATTTCACAAATTTCAATACTACATTCCACAATTCTATATCATATTCAGTATTCATAATATATTTCCATTTCTACAATACATCCAACATATGCAATGTTACATTAAACTTCCATTTTGAGGCAAGTTCAAAATACTTCCATTAAATCAAAACATAAACCATGTTTTACAACCTAAGATATATTCAATACTCTTAAGGTTCAACAATACAACAAAGTACCTCCAACTCACGTTCCCAAGTGGCTTCCTTCACTCCGTGATGTTTCCACAAGACTTTTACCAAGGGAACGGTCTTGCCTCGCAAGACTTGATCCCGCCTATCCAAGACCCGAACCGGTCTCTCCTCATACGAGGCATCCTCACCAACCTCTAAGTCGGTCCAATCCAATACATGCGATGGATCTGGCTCATACTTCCGAAGCATACTCACATGAAACACGTCATGAACTCCAGATAACTGCGGCGGTAATGCTAAACGATAGGCAACCTCGCCAATCCTCTCAAGGATCTCAAAAGGGCCAATAAACCGAGGGGATAACTTCCCACTCTTCTCAAACCTCATCAATCCCCGCCTAGGTGATATCTTCAGAAAAACATGATCACCCACCTCGAATACCAAAGGTCGCCTCCTACGGTCGGCATAAGATTTCTGACGACTCTAGGCTGCAACAACCCTCCTACGGATAAGCTCAACTTTCTCCGTCGTTTCCCTCACCAACTCCGAACCCAACAAAGGTGCATCACCCACCTCAGCCCAACAAACTGGAGACCTACACGGTCGGCTATACAAGGCCTCAAACGGTGCCATACCGATGCTAGATTGAAAGCTGTTGTTATAGGCAAACTCCACCAAGGGCAAGTACCTCTCCCACGTCCCACTAAAATCAAGGACACAATCCCGAAGCATATCCTCAAGGATCTGAATAGTACGCTCAGACTGCCCGTCAGTCTGAGGATGATAAGCCGTGCTAAAGGTCAACTTAGTGCCCAAGGCACTCTGCAAACTCTGCCACAACCTAGCAGTAAAACGAGGATCTCGATCTGAGACGATCGTCATTGGAACCCCATGCAACCTCACTATGTCCTGAATATACAAGTCGGCGAGATGATCTACCGAATCTCTCACGTGCATAGGAATGAAGTGCGCCGACTTAGTCAACCGGTCTACAACCACCCAAATGGCATCACTACCCCGCTGAGTCCTCGGAAGACCTACAACGAAGTCCATAGTGACATGCTCCCACTTCCACTCGGCAATAGGCAAGGGTTGCAACAAACTCGCTGGCCTCTAATGCTTGGTCTTCACTTGCTGGCAAGTAAGGCACTTTGATATGAAAACAGCCACATCTCTCTTCATATCCCACCACCAAAACTGGCGACCCAAATACCGATACATCTTAGTGCCTCCCGGGTGTACCGCAAGGCGTGAATGATGGAACTCTCGGAGTACTTCCTCTCGGCAAGACTCTGGCACAAACAAACGGTCTCGATATCTCACACTCTGGTCGGGATACACCGCCAAACCCTTCTCAACCTTCCCACTGGATCTTCTCTCTGAAGGACTCTACCTCAAGGTCACCTCTCTGTGCCTCTAATACTCGGGTCACAAGTGTAGGCTGCGCAACAACAGAAAACAAGGCCGCAGCCTCAACAGATTCGCCCAGAAGCAAATCAAACTCGCCAAGTACACCCAACATCTCCCATTCCCGGATGGCTATACAAGCTACATCACTAATGGATTTCCTACTAAGGGCATCGGCCACAACATTAGCCTTTCCCGGGTGATAGTGCAACTCAAAATCATAGTCCTCAATGAACTCCATCCACCTCCCCTGCCTCAGATTCAAGTCTCTCTGTGTGAAAAGTTACTTCAAACTCTTGTGGTCCGAGAACACCTCGAACCTCTCACCATAAAGGTAGTGCTTGCAAATCTTCAAGGCGAAGATCACTGCTACTAACTCTAGGTCGTGTGTATGGTAATTTTTCTCGTGCATTTTCAACTGACGTGAGCCATAAGCTACCACATTCCCCTCTTGCATCAACACACAACCCAAACCCTCCCGTGAGGCATCACAATAAACCACATAACCCAACCCTCTCTCCGGAATAATCAAAACGGGAGCAGTAGTCAATCTAACCCTCAACTCCTGGAACGACTTTTCGCAAGTCTCACTCCATACAAACTTGACCCCTTTTCGCGTCAATCTAGTCAAAGGCGAAGCTAGCCTGGAGAAATCTTTCACAAACCGACGGTAATACCCAGCTAATCCCAGAAAACTGCGAATCTCAAACACATTCTTCGGCTGTGCCCAATCTTGCACTGCCTCTACCTTGGATGTATCAACAGACACCCCTTCCCCCGGACACCACATGGCCTAAAAATTTGACCTCTCCTAGCTAGAACTCACACTTCCCAAACTTGGCATACAGCCTGTGCGCTCTAGGCGATTTAAGCACCACTCTCAAGTGTTCCTCGTGCTCCTCCTCAAAAGGCGAATAGATAAGAATGTCGTCCACGAAAACGACCACAAATCGATCTAAGAATTCCCGGAAGATCCGGTTCATCAAATCCATAAAGACTGCCAGTGCATTGGTAAGCCCGAATGGCATCACCAGAAACTCATAATGGCCATACCGCGTACGGAATGCCGTCTTAGAAATATCCTCCTCTCTGACTCTCAACCGGTGGTAACCCGATCTCAAGTCTATCTTAGAGAAACAACGGGAACCCTTCAACTGGTCAAACAGATCATCAATACGGGGCATAGGGTACTTGTTCTTGACTGTAGCCCGATTCAACTTTCAGTAGTCGATACAAAGTCTCAAGGCACCATCTTTCTTCTTAGCGAAGAGGGGCGGTGCTCCCCACGGCAAAACACTAGGGTGAACAAAGCCCTTATCTAGCAAATCCTAGAGCTGAATCTTCAACTCACTCAACTCGGCTGGGGCAAAATGGTAAGGTGCCATAGAAATCGGCCCTGTGCCGGGCACTAAATCAATAGAGAACTCTATCTCACGGTGAGGTGGCAAACTAACGAGATCCTCGGGAAAGACATCCGAGTACTCACAAACCACTCTCGGCAACACAGTCTGGGTCTCACCGCACTCACGACTCAAAAAGCTAGCAAGTAGACCACTAAGCTCACTCCGCCCTCGTGGATTGTACACCGGTGGCAACACACTACCAACCCGATCCCCCAAGAAATGGAAACACTCCCCGCTCAAGGTACATACTGTGACCCTCTGGCGGTAGCAATCAATAACAGCCCGGTATGACGATAGCCAGTCCATACCCAAAATAACATCAAAACCCTTCATGGGCATGACAACAAAAGGAAAAGGAAGCCTATGGTCGGCGACCTCTATATCACAACCTCTAACACCTTGTTTCAAGATCAACTCACCACCAACAAGCGATACTACACATATAGGAGATGCTAACTGTGCCAACTCTAATTCCAAAACAGATGCAAATGCTGCAGATACAAAAGAATGAGATGCACCCGTATCAATCAATACATTAGCAACCGAGTTGCAAAACAAAAAGGTACCTCTCACAACTGATGGAGCAGGTACAAGATCCTGCGTGGTAACAGCGTACACGCGACCTGTAGGCCCCTGTAGGACCCTGAGTACGGACCATAGCAGAGAAATCATAGTACATCTGTTTAAGTTCAGAGCAATTTTTGAGAAGAAAAAGCCAAGTATAACGAGAAAAATCATCAACAAAAATCACAAAATATCTGGACCCCCATGGTCAGTTCGGGGGAAGGTCCCTAAATATCTAAATGCACAAGATCAAAAGGAGAAGGAGAAATAGAATTACTTTTATTAAAGGTAAGGTAGGTTGTTTAGCAATTTGACAAGACAAACAATCGACATCTTCAAGATGGACACGACCTAACTGACCACTAGAAACGAAAGTTTCCAAATGACAAAAAGAGACATGTCCTAAGCGACAATGCCAAAGATGAAAAGAAGACATAATAGATACAGCAGCAATAGTAGATAATTTGTGTGGACTGTGAAGATGGATAAGGTCAAACATACATCCATGCTTACAGCCTAAACCAAGGATCTATCTCGTTTGACGGTCTTGCACCAAACAACTAGTAGTAGAAAAAGGTATTGGTTAGACCAAGTTCACATAACTGACCAACATAGATAAGGTTAAATTGAAAAGCATGAATATGATAAACATCAAAAAGAGATACAGTGGAAGTAAAGATTTGGCCAGTGTGACTAATAGGCATATGAGAACCATCAGTGGTGTATATAGTGAGAGTAGAAGATGATGATGATAAAGAAGAAAATCGAGTGGAGTCAGAAGTCATGTGATTACAGCATGCGGAATCAAAATACCATGCAGAGTTGCCTGAGGTTACTGAAAAAGTAGTAGAGGGAGGAGTACCTGTGATGCCCCGACTCTACACTATTGGTTGCAGTCAAGGGAGAGTCGCTAATGAGCCCTATGGTCAATAACCAAGTAAGATCCCAGATCGCCGGAGGAATCAAATTAGCCTCCCTTCTAAGTCCAGCTTTCTTAGGCAGCGCACTACCTTTTTGACAAATCTTACAAGGTATTGACACAAGGTCTCATAAGCAACGATAAGGTTCATACATATATATATTAGAATATAAGCACATAACAACCACGAATATCCTTAATTTCAAAAATTTGTTCCATTATATTACATCCCAAAAGAAATTTTAAATCTTCATATGAGCCTTACAAAATATCAAAAGGGAAATTTCTAACTTTTCTAAGATAGCCAAAGTCTTCGAAGGTTTCAGGCTCGTCGTCTCCAGCTATAAGCTCCTCTTCAGCACCTGGCATGATACGTCATGAGCTTTGAATGCCCAGTAAACACACACACACCCCACCCATTTTTCCCAGTCCAATACACAATCACAAATATAACATCAAGTAGTAAAGCATGATACTCAACTAAATAAATAAAGGGTTATAAGCTAGATGTTAGTAAACTAGAAATCCCCCAAAGAGATTCCGTCCTCCCAACCACAAGAATCGGACGCGGATTATTCAGTATGCCCCCTCTTTTGCTACTTTGTTGCAGTCCTAACCTCTGATGCCTACCAACGGTTATGTACCGTGTAGCGCTAACCACAGGGCCTTAAAAGAGACGGTAAAATAGGGCTTTGCCCAAATCCCTCCTCACACCAAACCACCTAGGGTCCGAATACAACCGCTCCATTCAAGGGTTCCGAAAACCACTTGCGCAAGATTTTAACTTCCAAATAGGGAACGCATCCCAACAATCCATACATCACATATTATCATCTTTCCATTACTCAAAAGATTGAAAACCCAATACCATCCCAATTAAGTTTTTCGTTGAATTAAATGTTTTAAATCAAGGTTAGACTAACTTAACAAGATAATGATATCCACACAAGCATGCATCATTAAGATGAAGAAGATAAAGAACATAACAATAACACATATAATATCATGCCAAGATATGATCATAAGCTAATAAGCATTTTCATGAACACAAGAGCATAAAACACCCATGCGCAACAGAATTTCCAGATTCAATATCACATAAGGATTAGAATGAAAGGACTATTTTAAATTTTTCACCAGACTCGGCCTTCCTATGGTTCGTAGAGAATTTAATCTAGTTTCATAACATATTTCGGAAATGGGATAGCTTTTCTAGATTTTAAGTTATTTAGAAAACACTCCAGCGCTGTCCAGATTCGTCGACCGTTACGAAATTTTGATTTTCTTGCAAACCGCTCACTGTTTTTCAATGAAACCAATTTTAGTTGAAAGATAACTCCTTAAGGAAGATTTTGACATAAAATAGAGGTCCAGAATAATTTTATAAATTTTTCTAGAAATTTTGAAAGTTGGCTGCGAAAACAGATTCTAAGGCACAATACCCAAAACAAGAAGATTTGTGAAAAAAGAGATCCACTACGGGAAAATTTTCATTTATTTTGTGATGAAAACATGCTAAATAACATATATTAAACTCAGAAATTTTGCTTGAAGGTGTGCCTTTGGAAAGTTTAAGAGATAGATATGAAAAAGATAGTTTTGCATCGAAATGAGGGAAACTACAAGAGAGGTAGAATCATGGCTCAACCCTTATCATTTTTAACACAAGTAGCTCATCAATAACACATTTGAAAACAATGTTTAGAACTCTTAAGAACATGTATTTGAAAAAAGGAAAATGAAAGAGAAGGTTGCGTTGTGGCTTACTTGCTAGGCTTGAACAAGATGGCTCTCCTCTTTCTTCCTCTCCCTCTCAAGACTTCTCTCTTGCTCTCCTTTCTCTCCTCTAGGCCGAATGTGTGTGAGGGTGTGTTGTTTGTGTTTGTCATGCCAGGGGGTGGTGGTATTTATAGGCAAATTTTGGTGTAAAAAGACATAAAGGCCCACTAGTTGGAATTGGATGGAAAAGATTGGATTTACTTGGAGTCTAATGGAATAGGGAGTGATTAGGGAACTTAATCATAGGATTAGACAATATCTAGTTGGTCTCTAGTTGGAGTGAAACTAGTGTTGGAAACAAAACCCTAGATTTAGGGGTACTAGGTGTTAGGGTTTCTAGAATACCATGATTACAATTCTTGAAAATAAGCCCCTCACAATCTCCTAGGGTGGTCGGCCATTGGGAAGGGAGATGGGGCATTTTTTTTTATTCAATTTAGATACTAGGGACGCATCTCCCAATGTATATATATATATATATATATCTCAAATTGATTTGATGGTACCTATAGTATAAAAGTACAAGTACTATTTTTGGGGCAATTCTTGAAATTAATAAAAGAAGTGAGGACTTGGAATTAAACTCATGTATTGATACCTTACTTATGTAGAATTAAATTAAATTAGGCTAAGGAACCTAATTCGGCTAGGATATTCCTGTTTCGATAAAAATAAAATAAAAAAAAATGCTAACCGACAAGATTCGAAATAATTCAAGAAACTGAGGGGCTTTAAGGAAATAATTCAAACATAAGGGTTTTTAAAGAGAATACATTTTTCAGGGGCTTCACAGTACCAGATTTGGCTAGTACCTGGTAGATAACGGACTCAACATCATCCATAGAGAAGGAAGGAGTAGAAGAACCCTCAAAAGAAACAGCAGCAGAGCGAAAACCGTGGCTTGATTTGGCAATGCGAACCACCCAAACTACCTCCTTTGGTGCACCACCCAAGTCGTCCCCTCTAGCGCACAATCCAAGCTGTCCCCCCTCTGGCGCACAACCCAAGCCGCCTTCATTATCCACCAGGTGCTCGCCAAATCTGGATAATTCTTACTTTCCCATTCATCAAGATGGTCATCGAATGCAGAGTTAGTCTCATCCTCCTTTTGGTTAGGTTTGGGAAGAACACTAATAATGATCTGCCAAAGCCGTTTCCCTTTGATGAAGCTAGAGAGAGCTTGGGCCCAACTAACATAATCAGACCCATCAAGTGTAACAGAAATAGGTTGGATGTTCTCAATATGATCCATAAGAAGAAAACAGATTTAGCCAAAACAGAGGTCACCAACAGATTCAGAAGGTTGAAAAACCTTAGGAACAAGTAGGGCTGATGTCAGCATTGTGGCTGTGATGATGTCAGCAGCTAGTCAGTGGCTGAGTAGGGCTGACATCAGTGGCTGAGGAACAAGGCACGCGGTTGAGCGAACCGGGCATAAGCCGGGGTGGGGGTACGCAGCTAAAAGAAATCGAAAGGAAGCCAATGGTGAATCAACTGAGGTGGAAGCCGATGGGCGAGCTGACGGTGAATCGACTGAGGCGAACGTCGAGGGGCTGAAGCCGAGGAAAGCCAGTTGAGATGACTCGTGCGGGCACGTAGGAAGAGTGGAACCAATGTCAACCGACGCGTCGTTCTTTGGGAGGCATGTGAGGGCGCATGTGGAGACCGATGAAGGTGAGTCTGGTGGCGTTAGCTTCATCTTGCAGAGATGAAGAGGTTGGTATAGTCCAAACATTGAAACAAGGATGGACTAGATATTTAAAAACAGTAGAAACCAACAGGGGACAAAAGCAAGCTGCTAGAAACAAAACGTGATGAAGAAGAAAATGAGGCTAGGAGAGAACCCTACGCTTTGATACCATGTTATGAAAGTAGAGAGAGAAGACAAAAGAGAAACTTTGTATTGAATTGAATAATGAAAAACAAGAAGCCTGTATATATAGGTTGAGAAGAAACCTAGATAAGTATAGAAAAAGAGATGAGGTACATCTACAATACAAATAGATAAGTATAAAGTGATAATATATATCTAACATGGAGGTCACGAAGGCCTTAATAGTATGCCTCAATTGACTTTGCCAATTTGGTAGAATCTCATTCCAAAATTAAATAATAGTGAGTGGGGTTCACTTGTGTTGATGTGAATGTTATCAATAAAATATCTAAAAATGATACTATACTATCTTAGGTCATTAATTCATTTTTGTTGTTTTCGTATCTTGATTAAAGGCAGAGATTACGAGAGGGGATGTGGCAAAATCCATTCAATGTCATATGATGGATAAGGGTGTGACAGAAGAACAAGCATGAGATCATATTAAAGGCCTCATAAGCTTTTCATAGAGAAAACTTAATAATGCAATTGCAAAGAATTCAAACCCTAAATCCATAATATTAACTACTTTGTCACTAAACATGGCAAGGACTGCCCGGTGCATCTACCAACATGGTGATGGTGTTAGTACATCAGCTGGGGTGACCAGAGATCGTTTGATGCCATTGATCGTCGATCCCATTGCAATGTTCAACTCAAATCAAGGAACAGTGGCAATAATGTATTACCCAACGGAGAACCCTGCATGAACACGCACAAATGGGTCCTAGGGATAGATAGTGATGGTCCACATGTATCTCTTGTCTTGTTGTTTGATATTGTCCTAATAACCAGCAGAGCCAATTCAAAGGCCAATACAACCTTGATCAATGATAATCAACACCAAAATCATAAATTCAGTCATGGTGATCACGTATAATCAATCAGCATGAGACTTGTAAACTAGAACATTCAAATACCAAAATAAATCTCGGGAAACAGAATTAACCACAGAATCAATTACATAAATTAATTAGAGTCATACGTATAAGATAGTGAGACCATCCATTGATGAGATTATTTAACTCAAGTTGTTCCACTTGTGTTTTCTGTAGTAGATTCTATAGTCAGTTTGTGTCGCTAGACTTGTCATTCACATACCATGTATGAAGGAGGCAAACCAATGAGCATTCTCTGATAGGGGATGCTTTTTAAATCTCGTCTTCAATACAAATGTTGCACTCACCAACCATGTTGGCAAGAATATGTGCAAGACCCAAATGGTGATTTCAAAACCATTTATTTCTATCGAGCATAAAACATGCTAATGGTCATTTCATTGACTGAATTTATTGTACCCTTGTTCAATGAACAATTAGCTTCAAGTAAATTCCTTTCAGTGAAAAAGCCAGGTTGTTTAGGCTGAGGCAATACACCCTCACTGCCTAACATCAAAACCACAGTTGACATGTTTGGCCTATCCTCTGGATGTTGTTGTACACATAAAAGACCCACATGTATTGATCGCAACACTTCAAATAGGTCACATGAGTCCCTTAGAGATTCATCAATCAATTCCATTGACCTATCTTGTTTATAGAGTATCCATGCCTGAAAAATTCATAACAATATTAACAACAACAATTTGAACGAATACATACGATAATGATAATGAGCACTTTTAGATTTAAATTTAACACTTACATGACCAAGGAGGTTATGGTGATGATCTGGATGACAGAAACCTCTGTTTCTCTTCCCACTCATTATCTCCAACACCAACACACCAAAGCTAAATGCATCTGACTTTACTGAAAATAGCCCATCAAATGCGTATTCTGGAGACATGTAGCCGCTGCAGCAGAGCACTATATGAAGAATCGAATTTTGAAGCAAATGTAAGTGAATTAGAAAAACATGTTTTAGCGATGCTTACTATGTTCCAACCACTCTTTTTGTATTTCCTGCCGTCTCATTTCCTCCAAAACTTCTAGCCATTCCAAAGTCTGATATTTTTGGGTTCATGCCAATATCTAGCAAAATATTGCTTGCTTTGAGATCTCTATGAATAATTCTTAGTCTAGAATCTTGATGAAGATAAAGAATCCCCCGGGCAATTCCATTAATAATTTGGAAGCGCTTGGGCCAATCCAGTAATGTTCTTTGAGTTTGATCTGGTCACATTTTTTCCAGAGTTAGACCATGATCCTAATAAATAAATGCTTGAATTTAACAAAATTCCTTCAGGAAGTTCACAATTATTTTTTTGGTAGACAAAGTTCATACAGGTGCACATGTAAAACAAAACCATGTGATCTTGATCCCATTTTCAAATAATTAAAAAGATTTATAAGGAGCCAAAAGGATTAAATTAGAAGAAGATGGAAGTGAGAAAGTGATGTAGTATTATAGTTTCAAGAGAGACTAACCAAAAATAAAGTAGTCCAGACTTTTGTTGGGCATGTATTCATAGATCAACATTTTTTCTTCTCCTTGATTACAGCATCCTAAAAGCTTCACAAGATTTCGGTGCTGAAGTTTGGCAATACAGATAACTTCATTCTTGAACTCATTAGGCCCTTGTGTTGAATACTCTGAAAGCCGCTTAACAGCTATTTCTTGTCCACCTTCCAAAATACCCTGAATATAAACCAATTTGATCAGTATAATAGTCTTCAAACCTAGAAAAATAAATAAATAAATAAATAATAAATAAAAATATCTTTTTTCATGCCACACACTGCTAACAAACAGAACTCAACTTTTAGGTCCATTTTTCCGTTCTAAAAAAAAAAAAAGTAGGCCCATTTTGAATCCTATGGCACAAATACACATTCCATGTTTTGGATGGGTATGTGTGTGCTCTTGGAGGAGGGAGGGAGGGAGGGTTATCTAGAAATATACAAAAATTCATTCATCGTCACTTCTATGCAAAAGGTCAGACTCAATAGTCATTTCATTTCCCATTAGAGCAAGTTCATAAATAAAATTCCTCTTACTGGTGTTTTTGCCAATTTCATATTCCAGAATTGTGGTTTGGCATTAAAACTTGAGCACGTTTGGAAAAATAGTGATAGAAATATTGCCTTACGAGAAGTATCTACAATATTACCTTGTAAACAGGTCCAAATCCACCCTCTCCAATCTTATTGTTGATTGAAAAGTAATTTGTAGAATCAACTATTGTAGCTAAGTCGAAGAATGGCAACTCTAGATCTTTCTTCTGGTTTTTGTTTGGATAAAGTTGCCCGGAGTTGTGGTCCATACGTTCTGCGAAGTGGATTTAGATGAGACAGCATGTTCCAACATATTGTTACAGAACAAAAAGTAAAAAAAAAAAAATAACCTTAGAAAGGCACATAATTACAGCACAAAATCACTCATTTGCGTTACCTTCTTTCTTGAGGTGCAATTTTTTCTTCTTTTGCCGGACATAAAAGGCAAGGCTCAGAGCAAACAGTAGCATCCAAGAGAATAGCGCCAAGCTGACAATGATTATTGTTCTTTTCTTGCCATGGTAGACAACTTGTTGGTCTGTTGAATCTCCATACAAACAAAATGGTCAATTAATTCAATCTGATGATAATACAACCATGAAAGCACAAAATTAGCAGCACTACAAATTATCATAGGCTTCAAACTAAATAAAAAAAAAAAAAAAAAACCCTTCTACTTGAATCAACGTCAAAACCAAACTTACTGAAATCTCTGCTTGTTAAACCTTAACTAGATAAAATGAATAAGAAAAAGGCAAAATCTGTTATTTTCATGCTTACTTATCTTTGCCTGCATTTGTATAATAATATTACTCGACATATCTTTAATTGTAATCAAGTAAGGAACAATTATGAAGAATAAGCTAACAGGATAGGATAAATATATATATATATATATATATTTTTACCACGGCCACGTTTTCTATATATTTTTCTGTGCATCTTGCAGTGCCCATATGTGAATCTTACCTACGTCGGAGGACGCCATCCTTATGTAAACATTTAGCCCATTGTCACTGAACACTCTCAAGTCAATCAGGTCATGAAACCAAAGCAAGCAGCCACTTCCGCTGCCTCTCACATCTAAATTTGTATAAGCCGTGCAAGAGCAATTTTTCAAGCATACCTCTCTGCATTCCTCAAGTGTCATGGTAGTGTTATACCAGGACTGTCGTGTGTCTGGTATTTTAATTCCAGAAAACTTGACAAACCCATCATTGTGGCAATCCAATGGTGTCATCCGAACACACCCGCTCGACCAATCTGCCATATCCCAATTTTTAGAGTCTTTTGGAACAAATTTATCACTCAAACAACCACAAACAGGGGAAGTATCAATGCTACAAATACCATATGGACCACACAACTTAAAACTGTCACAAGGATCTTGTGGCGCGGTCACATATTGTACCCAACCGTGGGTTCGATCAATCCATGTCGTTTGCTCTGCAATGCCATTCGGATTCAAAACCAACCTCGAAACAATAGAGCTATTTATGAGCTCATAACTATAGTACACCTCATCATTTTTAAAAACAACTTCATTTGTGTAAATTGGATTATGTCTCAAGTGTGGACCACTGAACCCGACACCATTCCAGGGTCCAGCACGAAACTGCTCGGTGGAACCCTTGCTCAAAACAATTTGCGGATACCCGTGAAGATCCAACAGGCACTGCTGGGAAAATGACTTTTAGCGGCGTTTTAAAAACGCCGCTATATGTATGAAAAACGCCGCTAATTCCTTTAGTGACGCTTATCACAAAACGTCGAGGACGCGGCCGTCGCTATAAGTTTATGACGCTTTAAAAACGTCGTAAAATTAATATAGGCGGCGTTTTTAAAAACGCCGCTAAATGCGATAAATAATAATAAAATGACATCATCCAATATTTAGCGACGTTTTTAAAACGCCGTGATAGATTTTTTTATTTTAAAAAAAATGTCCGTTGGCACTGTAGTGGCGTTTTGAAAAAACGCCGTTATAGCTCTTTTTTAAAAAAAAAAAATTCCTGAATCTGTTATATTTAACTAAAAAACATACCTGTAATAAAGCTAAAAAATAACAATAATATGAATAAAATTTTACAGCTACTTCAATATATTGACTAAATAAACATTACATGATTGTGTCTGAACCAAAATCAAACAACAAACACAATCAAAAAATAAAAAGAAAAAATAGATTAAGTCATTTGCTTGCACATGCAGATGCAATGGAATAGCCAAGCATATTACACATCGTTACACTGCATCAGTAAATTTCCAAGCTTTGGATCAGTAAATTTCCATTTGTAGTTTGAAAATGAACTGGTCCATAGCTGTGATCCGTGATCCTAAAATAACTGCTGATGATGAATCTTCCGTGCCATGCTTGTCCTTGAGTGGTGTATGAGGACCACGAACAATGCATTTTGCTTTTGCTCCGTATTCAAGAGTAGAAATCGTCTTGTGCATCTCCTTGGGATCGGGGCTAGCACACAATATCATCAAAATCTTCGACTTATCATCCTCAAATGAATCCTAAAGACAAAAAAAAAAAAAAAATGAACACAACACAAGGATTTGAAAAATAAAGATTTAAAAAAAATCAGAAAACAGAATCATGTTAAACTTTATATGACAATATTATGACTGAAATTTACCTGCAAAAGCATAGTCAACTTGCTGTCTCTGAACGGCACGTGAGAATCACCATTTGCAATGGACTCTACCACTCTCTTTAGTGCTATATTTCCTTGGTTGATCTTTCCAGTCTGCACTTTCAATGGAAAATAAATTAATAATTTTACTAATTAAAACCTCGAATCAGTAGAAGGGACCTTCATAATTTTTCAGAAAGCTACGAATAGAGCATTGTTTAAAAATAATACCTGCATTTTGGCTTCCAAACCATTTTGACCAGCTTGCTCAATATTTTCAGAACCAGCCATGTCAACAAGCATAAGCTGTCCTCCCATAGTTGGGACATCAAGAATTACCTGTGAAAAAACAAAGAAGTGCATGTTCAAGTAAATAGGATTCCATGAATAAGGTATCCATCAAAAAGAGGCACAGAGAGAGAGAGAGAGATTCAAACCATGCAGTGGCTTCGAGAGCTCCTCTCATTGCAGAGTGTGCTTTTGA
Organism: Camellia sinensis; assembly: GCF_055761805.1. NCBI lineage: Eukaryota > Viridiplantae > Streptophyta > Magnoliopsida > Ericales > Theaceae > Camellia > Camellia sinensis. The sequence continues at coordinate 155,604,244 of NC_138968.1, read as the reverse complement.
CAATCCTTCGCTTCTCAACTTTTTGGATCTCTTTTGATATCTTTGCTGCTTCATTTCCACAGATAAAGGTTGCATTCTTCGCCTTCTTTCCCATCACTTCAAGTCTTACCTGCAAATGCAAAGTGAAGATTTGAAGTTACTAATAGAGAACAAAGTACCCACATAAGCACACATGGGCAAACAAGTGACCTAATGGTAAGAACGGTAGCATTTGTCCCATGGTCAGAGAAAATTGAACTACCAGCCTAATTCCAGGCTAACATAAGACAGACATCTAAGGAAGGATAAGGCCTATCATTCAATTGACAGAAACCAGAAAAACTGTGAATAAGTGTGAGTGCAAAACAAAAGAAATAAATCCTAAGAAGAATTATGCCTAGGTTGCATTCATGAAGTCCTTTTTCTCCTCAAACTCAACATCTTATGTTTCCATAATTCAACACAATAGACTCCAATCAATTTTTTCTTTGGTAGGCTGACGTAAACATCATAAAAAAGTATAGCTCAAAAAATGCAATCCTTTTACCCTCAAAATCAAAATGTGTGTGATAATTGGGAAATTTATCTGTTCATGCATACAGTTTGAAATGTCATCCCTAATCCCTTGTATGCTTTTGATTAAATGATTGCTCACCTCTTGTCTGCTTTTGTGTGGCTTGACTTGAGCTAGGACCTACAAAACACAGATACATGGCATGCCACAATCAGTAAATGTTTACCATTGCTAGCGAGTTAGAAATCACGCTGCAGCGTGTGTCAAAGAAGCATATTATCAGCACACCTGAGGTGAAGATGAGAAAGTTAAAATAGAACAAACATACAAGCATATAAGTGTATATCCACCAGCAAAGGACTTTCATTATTACAGTGAGCCGGTTCCCTCAACAACCATGATGACCAGAAGCTCTCAAGTAATTTTCATGAACATGTTTTCATGCAAGTGGGGCAAGAAAAAGTAATTCACGAGAATATTTAATGCTATAAAAATAAAACAAGTAAACAAGATTTTGATACTTAGTCAGATTTTTCAGGAAATTAGTGTTATGTATGTTAAAGTTGCTTTATTTGAAAAGCAACAGTGTTCTTTTGTTTCACTAGAAAATGGAATCTTTGGGAGAAACATCATAACAATTTGCATTGGACATGTACAATTTTGAGTATTGATGTTGGTATTTTTGATAAAGTAGTACATCTGACAATCCCCAGACCCCACAGTATGGGGAACCTCATGCATTAAGACTGCCGTTGTATGTAACGGCAGCAAACAGCATATTTTGGAAAATTTAACTGACTCTAAAAGTAAATATGAAATGAAGAAAGACAAATTTCTCCATTTTTAAGAATGTAACATAATGAGTGAGTATGCGGTCAACATAGCTTGGTCTTCCTTGCACCACTAACGTAATTTCTGTGCAACATTTTAAAAATAATTTTGAAGATTTAGCCACTAATACCAAATGGAGAATAAATGCCCCCCATTTCTGTTTAATGCAAATGTAACATCTAAAGAATTGATATTATTTCAGAAATTTAATGTATATACCTGAGTGGCTGTCCCAAAGCAGGTCCACGGGAAGGGAGGCGATGCAAGGAAGCTGCCTCTTGGAGTTGAATAAGTGATGCATAAGCACTATTTGGTTTCGAAATGAGCTGATCATGACTCCCGGTCTCCACTATCTTTCCACCTTGAACAACAGCTATTACATCTGCATTTCTAACAGTAGAAAGCCGATGGGCCACAACAATAGTTGTCCGTCCCACCATCACACGATCAAGTGCCTCCTGTACACTCTTCTCAGACTCCGCATCAAGAGCGCTTGTAGCTTCATCCAGCAGAAGTATTGAAGGATTCTTTACTATTGCTCGTGATATTGCAATTCTCTGCTTCTGTCCACCCGATAATTGTATTCCCCTTTCACCCACCTGCAAATGAACTTCAATTGTTACTCCTTTCACCCAGAATATAAAAATCCTCCCATCCTAATGTTCTCTTAGGCAATGTTTGGATCAAGGACTTGAGGAAGGATTTGCAGCGGGAAAGGAATTAAGAAAATAAAAGTGAATGAAATAGAAGATAAACTTTTGTCACATTTTCCTTGACTTTTCCTTTTCCTTTTCCTTTCCCTCTCCAAATTCTAATCCAAACACAGCTTTAAAGATTAAGATCACAACGTGCTAACTTTACAGTGTCAATTTTCAAATTTCATGTATATATATATACCAACAGTTCCATATACCTGGGTTTCCAATCTATCAGGAAGGTTGTTGATGAAAGTGATTGCCTCTGAAAGTTTCGCAGCACGTGTAATCTCTTCGAGGGTGGCATCGTCTTTCCCATAGAGAATGTTCTCCCTAATGGTTGTAGCAAAAAGTGCAGGCTCTTGATTAACCAACCCAATCTGTTGCCTGAGCCACTGGAGGTCAAGCTCTCTGATATCGGTTCCATCTAATAGTATCCGTCCAGAGAGAGGCTCGTAGAAGCGCTCAATCAAGGATACAACCGTGCTCTTTCCCGACCCACTTCCTCCCACAAGGGCTACAATCTTCCCAGAAGGTATGGGAAAAGCATACCTACACTCTAGAAAGTGTCACTGCCAAAGTTGCAGACCAATGTCATTTCACATGATTAATTATTATCACTTTATAATCAAATAGGCCCAAATTTTAATAGGTATGGGAAAAGCATAATAAACTTGCTTCCAATTTTATGTTAAATCTAACATACTGAAGAAACATCTAAACAGGCCCAAGATGTACAAGAAATCATGTTCACTGAAAATGCAAAATGGAGGCACCAGAAGTAACGAAGGACTTGTTCATATGCTACCTTCCAATTTCAATGGACCAACTCATAGATTCATCGAAATACAATAAGAGGCACAACGGACTAATTCAAAAAATTGCTTGAATAAAGAGAAAGGGGCAAAGACTTACAGTCCGGCAATGACAACATTGAGCATGGTAGTGAAAGAATCTCCTCCATTGGCAATGTTCTTATGAACAACAATGCTCGTATACCAAACAAGCAATGACCATGAAAGAAAAAGGACACAGTGCAAGGTGCCAAGCCCCAGGCCCTTGGCTAGTCCTGCTTTCCTCCCGTACTTGTAAGTGTCCAAGAGTGCTGCTCTATACAATCTCACTGCCTTTTCTTCTCCTGCAAATGCTTGAACTGTTCTCACATTTCCTATCACCTGAGAATTGCATAAAATGAGGAGAGAGAGAGAGAGAGAGAGAGAGAGAGATCTGTTCTACTAAACCGGGTGAATTACATTTCTATTCTATTCCTAATCATAACCCAACAGAGCACCAAATTGAGACATCTCCACAAAATGCACAAGAGAGGGCTAAAAATTAGAGATGAAGCAAATGCAAAGCCTCTGGACTTACATGGGGTATTATTGAATTTGACAATGTTCACTTCAAGATTTTTATTCATCTGAGCAAAAACAAATTGCATGTGTACAGTGCGGATATTATATATAACTAGAAGTAGGCACATATTGCGATAGTTATCTAAAAGATCATACCAAGGGTACACTAATTCATCATTCATGCAACTATAGTTACCTGCTCAAGTGGAAAATATCAAGCAAAGTTCATACATACCAGCTGAAACAGAGCCATGTGATGTACTACCGCTACGTGATGTGGTAGGAAGACTGCCTAGTGGATGCCATGATGCCGGTGGATCGGGTATGACTTTCGTCTTGAGTGTGGTCTGAGTCTCATCTGAACTAGAACTACTAGAGCTTGATTGCTCGCTTTCACCAGAAGAATGGTCAGAGCTAGAACTCATAGATAATATCTATAAAAAAACTACAAACATAAGAGTAAGGACATAATAATCTATAAATATCTACTGCATTCAAAACAAAATAAGAGTACATGAAAGGTAAAAATAGCCACAAAGGTACAAAAGCAAAGATTTTATTAACTTTTATTACAAGTTGGTTAAAAGGCCCCAACAAAATGAGGGACAACCATGTACACACGATGTAAAAGAGGTATATGTAATTAGAAGCATTGTTCCTTCTCTATTTTTTGCAAAGATTGGGGTATAATGGCATCCAAGCATGTGATTAACAAAGTATTCCCCCCCAATTATGCAGGGTGTGGCTCCAAAGTTTTCAACTTGATTTGTAAAGAAAAGCATGTGTGTAGGATACATTAATTCGAATAACTCTATTTCAGATTATAGAATGGAGGGAGAAAATTTGAAAACTACATATATTGACTGTATTCGACGTAGTCTAATCTGAGCTACTTAGTTGAAATAATAATCTCCACTTGAAATGCATCAACATTTTGAACTCAGTGATATCTCTTATCAATCTTTTGAAGTTTTATCTTGTTGTAATGACATCTACTTTTGACAGGAAAATATTCGAAAGCAGCAATTCTTGGCAGTGGGGTGCACAAATCAGGTAATGAACTTACTAAGAGAGCCAGTAATACTCACCCAATTGTGCTCTTATTATGTTCATGTTAAATATGATTTCGAGCTAGTCATATCTTGCAGTTCCAAAATGGCATGCATCTGCCTTTCAGCTTGGGTGTTGAGCAACAGGTTCGACATTTGAAGGAGCCAAACTTGCCTCCCAAAAGGTGAGTGGCATGTCAATCAAGCATCAGATTTGTTTTGCATGCATGAAAACATGCTCTGTTAAAAGTTATTATGCTCTGTTAATCAAGATTCATTTCAAATGTCAGTCTCATTACAAAACTAAATCTAAACCACACCATCAGTCAATATTCTAGATAAATTTCAAAACAATTTTCTAGTTTCTTAGCTTTTCTGTTATTGTAGACGAAAGATTCCTAGCAAAAAGTAATCAATAATATTCAAAAATCACATGCAAGAGATAGCAAGAGAGAAAGAGGCCCCCTGAATCTCTAAATCACAGAGCTGAACTGACAGAGATAACTAGGGTTTAGACAGCACAGAGAGCGAGAGAGAGAAAGGGGGAGAGAGAGAGAGTAGCTCACCGATCTGAATCGATTTTGAGAGAGAACTTCGAAATGGCTCGGATGAATCACCGATCTGAATCGATTTTGAGAGAGAACTTCGAAATGGCTCGTATGAATCACCGATCTGAATCGATTTTGAGCGAGAACTTCGAACAGTGCAGAGAGGGCGAGAGAGACGGAGAGAGAGAGACCGCGAAAGTGAGAGTGAGAGTGAGAGCGCGAGAGTGAGATTGAGATTTTCGCTTATACTGCTATCATATTCAAAATAAAGGTGAAACAGGAGAGAAGGAGGGGGTTGAACAAAAGACCATTCCAAGGCGTTTAAAAAACGTCTTTGATTCTTGAAACGGTGCCGTTTCAATTACAGCAAAACAAGACGTTTCTAAAACGCCGTTAAATATTAGAAACAATGGCGTTTTAAAAAACGCCGTTAAAAAAACGCCGCCTAACACCATATTTCCTGTAGTGAGGAATGTGTACGCGCCTTGAGATGGATCAACCTTGCTCTTCCAAGACGAGAGGTACCATTCTTTGCCAGTCACAAAGTTCTTCCCAAGCTTCATACCAGGTAAAAAAGTATCACCCGGATAATCAAAACTCTGCCAGAGGAGGAGGTGCTCTGTTTTTGTGTTTTTTTCATCATTCACAACAAGATTGCCTGAATCAAGAAGTCGGGCTACTGGGTTCTGAGCGGAGATTGAGGAATTGGTAGACCATACGATTTGATTGGATCCATTGACAAGGACGAGAATTCCGGGGTCGATGATCTTCAAGACACCAGATTTATCAGGGATTGGGGTTTCTCTGTTGGCAACCCAAACCACAGTCCCGGTTGATATTTTCTTGTACCATATTCCCACGTACCGGTTCTTGGAATCGGCGCCGGGAGTGAAGAACCCCAATTCGAAGGTTCCGGAAGATGAAACTATGGTGTTACCATCTGAAATGAAGTGGGTTTTAGTAATGGTGGTGTTTATGGAGATTATTAAGATGAAAAAAGTAAAGAAGAAAGAAGGTACGGCACATACTTCTTCCATTGATGTCTTGTCAGATCTCTTCATGGTATGTGTGTCTATTATTCACTGATTCAAACCAAATAGTACCACATGAAAATTATCAGCAGCACCACGACATATTTGGGGGTGATGGGCCCAGCGCAAGAGAGAATGGAAAGCATCCTCGTATCATAATCATTATACAGTAGCAAAGATCCTGTCTCCTGTTCTAAATTACTTACAACCATTAGATTATTTGAGAATTCCAAGATATGAGAATCTTAAATCATATCTAATGTCTCCTGTTCTAAATTACTTACAACTATTAGATTATTTGAGAATTTCAAGATATGAGAATCTTAAATCATATCTAATGGCTGTGAGTGATTTGGGACATGGAGACAGGAATTTTTAGGGACAAGAAATCTTTGGGCATGATACACCTAACCTAAGCGAAGTCGGACTTAACACTATTGGAATCAAGGCAAGAAAATAAAAGAAATGATTACGTAAGTTAGAGAAAATGAAAGAAAAGAAATGATTGTGATTTCTCTCATTATTTAGATAAGTAAGAAATAAAAGAAAATAAATAATTATGATTTCTCTTTTTTTTGTTTGGTTAGATTTCATAAGTGAAAAGAAAAGAAACTGCTTTATATTATATTACCAAAATAACATTTTTATATTTTGTCAATTATTTTATTTTTTTTATTTTTACAGGGACAAAATTAGTATTATGAAAATATAAAAAACTGTTAGTTTCTTTTCTCTCCAAATCTTTCCACTTTTGAAAAGATTGAAAATGTAGATTACAAGAGAAATGATTTCTCTGCGTTTCTCTCCATTTCTTTTCACTAAAGTTATTCAAAAATATCACGTGGTTTGTTGGGGTCAGGCTCCGCCGCATTGCCGCCACAAGGGTGGTTGCTCCGCCGCCGCCCCACCAAACAAGTGCCGAAAGAAGAATCCTCCTGTTGGTTCATACTTGACTGTGACTGTGACTGACTGTGAATTGCTCAGCTACGTTGATTGCAAAATCTGCTTCCACAAAATCGGCTTCCGATCTTGACGACGCGGCAAACCACCTATTTATCAATTTAGGGCTGTCAATTAACAAACACAAAAATCTCAACATATTTATAAATTTATAATCTACAAAAGATAGAGAAAAACCCTCTTTCCCTTCTCTCCCTCTCTTTAATATATACACAAATAGATAAATACCGTATTGGGTTTTAACTTTTGATCTTGAGCATTCTTTTCATTGCTAAATTTTTAGCTTGGATTTGACAGATAAAATATTTTTTAAAAAATGTTAAAATGAATTACTTTATTGAATTTAGTACTGTTGCCAAAAAAATATTAACTGACAATAACCCACTTTTTTTTATAAAAAAAAAAAAAAAAATTATTATGCAAGGAAGAGATAGTTAACATTTTTTTGGTAATTAAGATATATTTAAGATATTTTCAAAAGTAGCAATATCGGTAGTTCTTATTTCTATAAATAATAGACATGCATGAAAATATTTCTCAACAATACAGTACATTCTAGAGATATTTTTAACAAATTGAAGATACTTCACAAATTAACTTAAAGATGAGGTAGACTTGGGATTATTTTTATCTCAGACATCACTATGTAAGATTTTTAATTCAACCATCTTGTTTCCCTATTACTATATTGACTTTATGTTCTTTTGCTTGCTTCTGGTTTTATGGGACAATGATTTGCTTGCGAAGTTTCTGAACATCATCTAATATGTAATCAAAGCATGGTGATACATCAACAATATTAAAAATTTGATCACCATATCATTATTTATAACTTCAATGGTTGTATCACAGCACCTTGAAAGAAATAGTGTTCATGTTGCCCACAACCTTGCTAAGGCGGCCCAAAATTCACTCTTTTGTGCCCTGTCTAAATATACAGGCCACTCTTATTTTGGTGCACTATACTTTTGATTTTGTCTTGTGCTGTTCTTATTTTCTCTTATGTCTGAACTAATTATGCATTCGAATTGTATTTTGTATTCCTTCTAAAATTAGTTTAAGAAGCGAAAAAAAAAAAATTCTACATGAACAAATGTATTGTGTATAAGTATCTGATTTGATAAGGAAATTTTTTTAATATTATGAAATTATAGGACTGCTGAATCAAAATTCCAATTTTGTTTCAAAATTCCTATCATTCAAACCAACGATTCAAAAATTTGAAAGTCACCCTTTGGAGTGCCTTTCACTGTAGTAATATTAAATGTAGATGGATAACTGGGATGTGACACCTGTGGCAATCCAGTCCCCATTTTCTTTTCTCCTTCCTCTTTTGTTTGCTCCTTTCTCTTCACCTTCATCTGTTGGGGAGAAGACTGAGAGGCAAGACTTTCAAAAAGTCATTTGAATGCCATCGTCAATATGAAACTAAAACAAAGACCTTCAGTTGACGGCAAGACCGTCAACTGAAGACATTGCCCTTGCCATCCCACCAAAATTACCACCAATGCATTGCCCATTAATATATTATATAAATTTATTTAGAAAGATGTATTATTTTTGAAATTCAAAGTCAATCCTAAATGGATGCTTTTATTTAAAAAAAGTGCAATTTAATCACATTTATAGTGATGCATTTATGAACTCTTTTATAAGTGATGCATTTTTTTTTTTATCAACATTACATTTATAGTGATGCATTTAGAAGTGAACCCATTAAGAATTTTTGATAAAATCTTGTTCATATACTTGTATTTCATTTTATTTGTGTGTTTAGTTTTTATGTTTGTATCAAAATTATAAAAAATTAAGAATAGACCATGCTGCTAAAATAAAATAAAATGGAATGAAATATCATTCTTAAGAAAAGTCATTTTCTTAAAAGTGAAAAAGCCGAACGATCATTTCGAAACACTATCCCAAAGCCTAAAAATAGTTGGTGAAGCTATGGGAAGATAGATTGTGTGATGCTCAATTCATGTGTATGTTACAATCTTATTTATTTATTTTTTGAAATAAATATCTAATGTTATACATTTTTTTGTAAGCTTGAAATTAATTATTGTAAATGGTCTTTTTTTTTTTTTTTGGTTTCTTTTTGCAGATGCACCCTTTTGAGGAGTTGAGATCCTCTCCTTAAGCTCTCTCCTTGTCTCCCTACTTACAACAGTAGAGATGCATTTTGAGTTGATCCAATGGTTCAGATTTGATTATTTAAAAACAAAAAATAATAAAACAAATTCAAATTTGCTTTTCCCACCCAAATTTAAACCATTGGATAAACTCAAAGTGCATTTCCATAATTGCAAATAGGGAGACAAAAAGATAGCACAAGGAGAGGATCTCAACTCCCTTTTGAGTACGTGATGATATTTCACATATCGGTATTGGAGCTTACAATCTTATTTATTTATTTATTTATTTTGAAATAAATATCAAATATTTTACATTTTCTGTAAGCTTGAAATTAATTATATTTTAAATGATTATTCTTTTTAATTTTTTTTTACAAATGCAACCATTTTGAGTATATGATGATACCATTGCATATCTATATTAGAGGTTACAATTTTATTTATTTATTTATTTATTGAAATAAATATCAAATGTTTTACATTTTCTATAAGTTTGAAATTAATTATCATGTAAATGATTTTTTTTTTTTTTTGTTTCTTTTTGCAAATGCAACCTTTTGAATACGTGCTGATATCTTTGCATATCAATATTGGAGTTTACTGTTGATATTAAAAAAAGTTATAGTATAAATGTTTTTTTATTTGTATTGTTGATGCTTTTGTTTGTTTTAGATACAAAAATTTGAGTTCTTGAATTATCAAAAATTATTAATATTGTTGGAGGATGTTTTATATATTTTTGTAAAAAATATTTGGTTGATACTGTATTGTTACAGGGTATATATATATTATTCGTATGATTTTGTGAATGTGGATATAGATGTGGATGTGGATGTATTTTATTTTAGAAAATATTAATAACTTGTGCAGGGAATAAATTACTAGAGTATATATCTATTTTATGAAAATAAATTTGTTGCGACAATAATAATCTGTCGCTAATATAATTATCATTTTCTTGCATTTTATTAGCGACGGGTTAACCTGTCGCATATACATATTAGTTCAAATCTTTAGCGATGGTTTAAGCTGTCGCGAATATGGTTTTAATTTAATTCTATTTTTTTGACGACGTTCTAGACCGTCGCTAATAATACTTTTTGCGACGTTAAACACCGTCTCTAAAAAAGTTTTTGGTGATGGGAACCTAAATCATCGCTAAAAGTGGAGTTTTTTTATCCCTCTTTCATGTCAAATTCTACTGCCGCAAAAACCTTTGATTTACCGTCGCTAAAAGAAAGTAACGGTTTGTAACCGTCGCAAATACCTTTTGTCACGCCCCCTTTCTCCACCTCCATTTCCAGTTGCTACTCTATCGCAAAAAGTCTTTTGCGACGACATATGCACCTTTTGCGACGTTTACGACCGCCGCAAAAGTTTTGATTTTTAGTAGTGAAGGACATATAATATTTTCATAGTTGTTAAGGTCTCTCAACATTTCTACAGAGAAAATTCGACTTTGAAAAATTTTGTTCGACTCTGAGAAATTTTGAAATTTCTCTGTGGTCATACCAAAGAAATTTTGAAGTTTCTTCGAGTTAGGGCCGAAATTTCTCTAAGTTGGGCAAAATTACTCTGAGTCGAATTTTCTCTGTGAAAATATTGAGGGACCTTAGCTAATAAAAAAAAACATCTTTGATCTCTCCTACTACACAAAGTTGGAGAGAGATGTTTCACTAATTTTTCCTTAAAAATATAGTTAAATTAGAAAAAGAATTAGTAATATAAAATTAAAAGTAATTCTAACTGTTTAATTTTCTTTTATATTCATTTGGAAAATAAAAATATGTAGAAATAGAAATTATATAAAATTAAATATAAATATGTTGTAGTTGGATTATCATGTAATGATTTTATATGATATATATATATATATATATATTAGATTATAAGATTGTAAAATAAACACTCTTAATTAAATTAAAATATTAACTATATGAAAGAAATTCAACAACGACTAACTAAGAAAGAATCACATAAAAACATCTAAACTCAAAAAGAAAAAATAATGAAAATATTCAAATAATGGAAACATCTCAGTGTGTGAAGTGATTAATTGTAAGGTCTCGGTATCCCACATCAAGAATGGCGGGGAGTTCCTGGGCTATAAAAGTAAAAACCTGGACTCTTTTTTAGTATCGAGGCCTTTTCTTGGGCGGTGAGATCCCTAGCAGAACTCTCCAATTAACCATGCTTAGGTTGGAGTAGTTCTGGGATGGGTAACCCACTGAGAAAAACAAATCCTTGTGGGTATGGCCCAAAGCGGACAATATCGATGACATATGAAGGGTTGAGGCGTTACAAATGGTATCAGAGCCGACTCTCTGGAGTACCGAGTGTGGGCCCTTGACGTCTCTTGGTGCATGTGGACAGGTTCGTGAGCTGGAAGGCTACTGCACAAGGACGTGCAACCTTAAAAGGGGTGGATTGTAAGGTCCCGGTATCTTAGATCAATAATGGAGGGGAGTTCCTGGGCTATAAAAGTAAAAACCTAGACCCTTACATAGCATCGAGGCCTTTTCTTGGGTGGTGAGATCCCTAGTAGAACTCCCTAGTTAAGCGTGTTTAGGCTGGAGTTGTTCTGGGATGGGCAATCTATTGGGAAGAACAAATCTGTGCGGGCATGGCCCAAAGCGAACGATATCGATGACATATGAAGGGTTGCGGCGTTACATTAATCATCTGTAATATTATATCAAAACATAAAAAAACTTATTGTTCAACAATTGAAAAAGTAACTCAAACAGTAAATCCAAAATTTAGAAGTTACTCAAGAATATCATTGTAAAATTATACGAATAGCCTACTAGTTAATAATTAAAGTTATAAATTTTTAATGAATGTAAAATTATTTTTTTTAAAATACATTGATCATTTAGAAACATCATCTCGAAGTCTAAAAATAGTTGGAGAAGCTGTGGGAAGATACATTATGTGGCGCTCAATTCTTGTATATGTTACAATCTTATTTATTTTTATTTTTTTTGAAATAAATATCTAATGTATTACATTTTCTGTAAGCTTAAAATTAATTATATTGCAAAAGATTTTTTTGTTGTTTCTTTTTGCAATTGCAACACTTTGAGTACGTGATGATATCTTCGCATATCGATATTGAAGCTTAAATTTTTTTTTTTTTTTTTGAAAAAAAATATCAAATGTTTTATTTTTTGTAAGCTTGAAATTAATTATTGTAAATGATTTTTTTTTTTTTTTTTTTTTACAGATGTACCATTTTGAGTACGTGATGATATCTTCGCATATCGATATTGCAGTTTAAAATCTTATTTATTTATTGAAATAAATATCAAATATTTTACATTTTCTGTAAGTTGGAAATTAATTATCTTTTAAATGATTTTTTTTTTGTTTTTTTTTTTTTGCAGATGCAACCATTTTGAGTACATGATGATATCTTCACATATCTTTATCGGAGGTTACAATCTTATTTATTTATTTATTTTTTGAAATAAATATCAAATGTTTTACATTTTCTATAAACTTGAAATTAATTATCATGTAAATGATTTTTTTTTTTTTTTTTTTGGTTTCTTTTTGCAGATGCAACCCTTTTGAATACGTGATGATATCTTTACATATTGATATTGGAGCTTACTGTTGATATTAAAAAAGGTATAATACAATGTTTTTTTATTTGTATTGTTGATGCTTTTGTTTTGTTTTAGATACAAAAATTTGAGTTCTTGAATTATCAAAAATTATTAATATTGTTGGAGGATGTTTTATATATTTTTGTAAAGAATATTCGGTTGACAATGTATTGTTACATGGTATATATATATATTACTCGTATGATTTTGTGAATATGAATGTGAATGTGGATGTGTGTGGATATGGATGTGGATGTATTTTATTTTAAAAAATATTAATAACTTGTACAGGGAATAAATTAATAGAGTATATATTTATTTTATGAAAATAAATTTATTGCGACAATAATAATCCGTCACTAGTGTAATTATCATTTCCTTGTATTTTATTAGCAACAGGTTAATCTGTCGCATATACATATTAGTTCAAATCTTTAGGGACAGTTTAAGCTGTCAGGATTATGTTTTTAATTTAATTCTATTTTTTTGACGACATTCTAGACTATTGCTAATAATACTTTTCGCAATGTTAAACGCCGTCTCTAAAAAAGTTTTTGGTGACAAGAACCTAAACCGTCGCTAAAAGTGAAGTTTTTTTCTTATTTTTTCGTGTCAAATTATACTGTCTCATAAACTTTTGATTTGCCGTCTCTAAAAGAAAGCGACAGTTTGTAACTGTCACAAATACCTTTTGTCACGCCCCCTTCCGCCACCTCCATTTCCCATTATTACTTCGTCACCCCCTTGCGACGACATGTGCACATTTTGTGACGTTTACGACCGTCACAAAAGCTTTGATTTTTAGTAGTGAATGACATATAGTATTTTCATAGTAATTAAGGTCTCTTAACATTTTTATAGAGAAAATTCAACTTCGAGAAATTTTGCTCAACTCAAAGAAATTTCGTCTCGACTTAGAGAAATTTCCGTGATCATACCAAAGAAAATTTGAAATTTCTCTAAGTCATAGCCAAAATTTCTCTAAGTCAGGCAAAATTCTTCTGAGTTGAATTTTCTCTGTGAAAATGTTGAGGGACCTTAGCTAATAAAAAAGAAATCTTAGATCTCTTCTACTACACAAAGTTGGAGAGTGATATTTTACTAATTTTTCCTTAAAAATAATAGTTAAATTAGAAGAAGAATTAGTAATACAAAATTAAAAAGTAATTCTAACTACTTAATTTTCTTTTATATTCATTTAGAAAATAAAAATATGTAAAAATAGAAATTATATTAAATTTATTAAAAAAATTAAATATAAATATGTTGCAGTTGGATTATCATGTAATGATTTTATATTTTATATATATATATATATTAAATTATGAGATTGTAAAATAAACACTCTTAATTAAATTAAAATATTAACTATATGAAAGAAATTCAACAACGACTAACCAAGAAAGAATCACATAACAATACCTAAACTAAAATAATAATAATAATAATGAAAACATCTAAACAATGGAAACATCTCAGTGTATGAAGTGATTAATCATCTGTAATATGATGTCAAAATATAAAAGAACTTACTGTTCAACAATTGAAAAAGTAACTCAAATAGTAAATCCAAATTTTAGAGGTTACTCGAGAGTATCATTGTAAACTTATACGAATAGCCTATCAATTAATAATTAAAGTTATAAATTTTTAATGAATGTAAAATTATTTTTTTAAAACAAATACATTGAATTGCAATTGTCCCTTATATATATATATATATATAATTTTTTTATGCCATAAATGGAGAGAAAATTTACCTATAAATCCCATCTTGAGCGATGGTGATCCGATTATTGCCAAGAATTTTCTTATAGACCAATTAGTCCTATTGATTTTAGAAAAGTAGATTTAATATATTATTTGAAAATTGGATTTACAGTTATACTCTTATTTCTATTATTTTTTTATTTTTATTTATTTATTTATTTATTTATTAGAAAGGTAAGGTACACATTCTATGGTAATCAAATTTGGAATAAATTTTTATATAGAAATCTTTTTTTTATTTTGAATGACCTGAAATGTAAAATTTTTCAAACATTTCAAAAAGAGTACAGAAATAACTTGAAATATGAAATTCTTCAAACATTCTAAAAGGATGTGAAATTCTTCAAATATTTCAAAGAGAGTACAAAAACTCCTCATTAAGTTTCGAGCAAACGTATAATTTCAATATATAACACTCAAACGTAATACTCTAATGTAATATTCCAAAAAAACTTCTTAATATATTTTTTCCAATAACGTAACACTCTAATTCTTCAATATAACGCACACAAAAAAATTCTTATTATGTGTTTTTCAAACATAATACTCTAATGCAACACTCCAAAAAAAAGGATGTGGAATTCTTCAAGCCATTCCAAAAGGGTACGAGATTTTTCAAATCATTCCAAAGGAAGTACAAAAATTCCTTTGTAAACTTTGGGTAAATGCATAATTTCAAACTGTGAGTGTTACATTTTAAAAAAAAAATACACTTAGTATTTTTTAGTGTTTTTATGTGTGTAACATTGGAGTGTTACATTTGAGATTGCATTGATTAAAGTGTTATGTTTGAAAAAAATACAGTAAGGAATTTTTTTTTTTTTTTTTGTATGTTACATAACAGTGTTACGTTCTTGTTCATATTGTGAGATTTGTTCTAGAAGGATAAAAATTGTCCAAATGTGTTATTTCACATTTGGAAAAATCCACTTTATCTCTCAAAAAATAAATCTAAACGTGTAAGTGACTACCTTTTTGTGTAATTTCTATTTTAATGGGACCTTTGGGTTCATAAGAAAAAAGGAAAGATTAACTAGTTCAAAAGATCACATTTTGAAATTCATTGGTGCTCCATCCTAAATAGAGTTGCAAATTATGAGTTATGAGCTGAGTACTAAGCTCTTTAAAGCATAATTTAGGCTACCTTTGTAATTAGTTAAAAACTTAATTTATTAATTAATCAAAATTATAAATTTTTTAGATTAAGTGTAAAATCAGGATTAAAATATGACCTATAATTTAAGGTAGTTCTATCTTAGATCAATTTTTTTTTATACATAAATATATATAACTATTCATTTCATTAGGGGTGCAACTTGGACGGGCTCAACCCGAGTAACCCGAACCCGGACCCGAACCCGAACCCAACCCGAATTTTTTTAGGGCTTGGACAAGATATTTTCAAATTCGGTACGGGCTTGGATGAAAATTCAGAAGTCCGAATTAAATTTGGACGGGCTTGGACAAAGACGCCAAATTATACATATATAAATATATAAAAATATCAAATATACATATAAATTATTAGCTATTGTATGATATTAAAGTAATTTAGATTATTAAATCATATTGAATATATATTATCTATATAAATAACATAAAATTTTACATTTTTTATTTGCACTTATAAATTGTAAAGACTACTATAGTAGCATTTCTTTTACATTATATAAATTATTTTTTTTGATAGTATTAATGATTTTCTATATAAAAAATATATATACATAGTCAAACTTAAATAATTTAATAATGTAGCTACACACACACACAACAATAAAATAAAATAAATAAATAATTTGAAATTTATTTACAATTCAGGCAATTCGGGTAATTCAGGTTTAGCTCGAGTCGGGCTTGGGCAGACCTCGGGTTACAATTCGGGCCTGGGCAAGTCTCAGTATAATTTGGGTTGGACATGGACAACCTCTCAATCCAACCGAATCCGCCCAAGTTGCACCTCTACATTTCATAGTGTTAACACTAAAACTACATGATCACATCACATTTTTTTTACAAAAATTGATGGCATATATAATTTTTTACAATAGTCTATTAATTATTTTATGAGATAAGTGTGATCTAATCAAACAATTGTTGATTTGTTTTTTATATGGATTAATGAACAATTTAATTCACCAAATGGGTCTAGAGCTAGCTAACCAAAGGCCAACAATACAAGATTAGTATACTTTTTGACTTTTTATGAAAAAATGTGAAATATGAGTTAAGTTTGAAGTAATGTGATAGAAAGATGATATAACCCAAAGAAAATGATTGTAACTTAAATAGAATAATGTGCTAAAATAGCACATGCCAAACAAACAGTTAGTTTAACTTGTTTGAAACACACTTCTCAAAGTTTTTGCTATTATTTTTGCAATCTCAAGCTTATTGTTTGATGCACCCTCTACAAACAAACAAACAAACAAACAAAAATTAAAAAAATAAATAAAAAGAGCTTATTGTTTAATATGAATATGTGATTGTTTAAGTTTTAGCATTAATATTTTAATTAATTATGGAAGTATTATAATACTTCTTTTTTAAGGTTCCTAATAAATTTTATTATAAATATCGTATTCGATCTTATATTATCTAATATTAATTCAGTTTTTCATAATATTTTTGGACCACTTTTTATATTTATATTTCCTATATCTTTTTATTATATTTTTTTACATATTATATTGAATTAAGGGTTTATTATACTTTATACTCCTAAACTACTGTCAAATTATCTATTTAGTCCTAAATTATCGATTGAGCCCATTTCATTCCTAAAGTATATAAATTAAAATCTATTTAGTTATTAAACTATCGATTGAATCTATAAGTACCTAAAATATTTAATTCATTAAGGGCACAGATCACCTTGCTGACTACATGAAAATATGTTATTTAGCCATGTTCAACTTTGGAAATGAAATTGCCTATGACATTCATAGAGACCGTGGCTTAAGTGTGATCTCCGTCATTAAAGAAGAGGTAAGATAATAATTTGGAAATTTAGACTAATGCACCTAAAAATATGGAATTGGGCATATATATATATATGAGAGGGTGATTTGTGACCTGGAGTTGGGCCGAAGCAACGGCCGAACAGGTTGAGAGCCCAACGATGCATGGGCCGAGATGATCGACTATCCGCCCAGAGATGGGCTGCCAGAACTTGGGCCGGGCAGAACTTGGGCCAAGTGTGAGCTGCCCCGGACCGAGAAGAAGCTCGGCAAGGTAGTGCTCGGCAAAGGGATGGCTGAAGCCAGACAAGCTGAGTGACCGGCGCCCGGAAAGGCGTGGTCAACCGAGGAGACCATTTGATCGGCAGGGAGGCCGACCAAAGGAGGTGCCCGGGCTAGGCTCTGCCGAGATGCCGCCTAGCCCGGTCCTCTTTGTGTTTATCCAGTGAGGTGCTTGGGTATGAAGCATAGCATGGCCGTGGTAGAGCAGCTCGGCTGCCGAGCTCCAGCTGTGAAGTCAGGCAGTTGAGATTAGGTGATGTTCAGCAAGGTTTATGCTGACAGATGGGATAGCGGAGCCACGTGTAAGGAGACGACTGGGAGTAGATACGGGGCACAGAGGGTATATAAGCATGTCTGAGCCCCCCATACGCGACGGATGAACACTTTGTAAGGAATTTCTTACATTCAAACACCTTCATCTCTCTCTCTCTCTATCTCAAGGTGTGTGCTAACTTGATCGTCGGAGGGTTTTTCCGGCCACACACCGCCGGGTAGCTCACCATTGTTTGCGCGCAGGCGATCGGACATAAACGGAGCTCGGAAGAAAGAAGTACGGGCTTGCCGGAATATTTACTCCCCGTACAATTGGCGCCGTCTGTGGGAATCTCGACAGACAAAACCTTGTCTTCCAGGTTCATCTGATCGCCATCCATGGCGAACAACGACGAGTTTTCGTTGTCTGCCATAGATGGAGCTACCCCGGAGTTCACCCGACGGAGAGAAGGCCCTCTCGCCGTCCATCCAATGGCGAGCTTGGGGACGCTCACCGGAGGACAGTCAGGAGACGCGCGGGATAAGCGCGGAAGAAGTCATGGACATTAACGGAGTCCAGACGGTCACCAGCGGGGGAGAGACTCACACGCCAGGCGACTGGAGAGTAAGCTGAGGGACCAAGATGCTGTCATCCGGCGAATGGCGGCAGAGATGGAGGACCTGAAGCGGCATGTCAAAGGGAAGGGTGTAGATGGAGTGGGAGACCACAGTGAGCGCACCCCATCCCGTCGTTCAGGCGGTCAGAGTCAGCGACGTACTCAGTCCATATCTATTACCAGAAGTTACCAGGTTGGTGATTCCGACGCGGGTGCAGAGAAGTCTAGCGCGCAAGACAGCACCTACAAACCCTCACGTCCGGAGACGACGTTGAGGTACTCTTTCTCCGCTCATACAGAGGATTTGCGGGCAGTTTTAAAGGAGCGGGCCCGCCGGCGCGAAGCACAGAGAATACCGGCGTTCCAGCGGTTATCCTATGGGGTTCACGCCAGCGAGGAGGTCGGAATGCCTCCACCCCGCCAAGCAGTGCCGCTCTTTGAAGATACGGACTTGGCCAGGCTGAGCGCCACCCCTTTTTCCCTGGATATAGAAACAACACCGCTTTCGGCAGGCTTCCACCAGCCTAAGTTCACACTTTACGACGGAAAAACCGATCCATATATGCATGTGAGCCACTTCCGACAGGTTATGGCCAGACATAGGTGCAATGACGAACTTATGTGCTGAATATTCCCGTCAAGTTTGGGCGAGCTGGGCTTGAAATGGTTCGAGAGGTTGCCGGAAGGGAGCATACAAAGGTGGCACCAGCTGGCCGAGGCGTTTGTTACACGCTTCAAAACCAACACAAAGACACCAAAGGAAGTTGATCATCTGCTAAGTGTCAAGATGGAACCGAGCGACACGCTGAAGGTATACAACTCAAGGTGCTGGGAAACCTTCAACGAGATCTTGGACTGCCCGGTCAACCTTGCAATCACGCAATACAAGCGTGGTCTCCCGGTCGGACATAGACTACGGGACTCGCTTACCATGCACCAGCCGACCTCCATGGGCCAACTCATGCAGCGCATCAATGAACACATCCGAGTAGAGGATGACGCGTCCGCTTCTACCGTGAAGGCCACTCCGGTAGCAACAGACAAGAAGACAGCGGGCAAAGTGCACGCAGTTGGGAGAGAGTCCAGCCGCTCAAGCGACTGAGCAGAGGAATCGGACCGTGGCACGAACCGTAAAAACCGAGGAAGAGGACGTCGGAATGACCGGGATGACTACCCCCGAGACGATGTAGCGGACGCAAACAGAAGGATGAAGGCAAGGACCGACATAACCACGGTCTTCAAGATTCCAATCTATCGCGTACTTAGTGAAATCCGAGACGAGGAGTATGTTCGGTTTCCTGCTAAGTTGGGCGATGGACAAAAGGGCTATAATCCGTGGTACCATTGCACGTTCCACCGTGAGAGAGGCCACCGGACTGAGGATTGTTTGCCTTTGCAGCAACACTTGGAAGAGCTGGTTACGGCCGGGCATCTAGACCTTTACATTGATGGCGGCGTGAAGCCGAATCAGGCTCCGGTCGATCCCAGGGGACAGGATGACCGAGACGCACCACCACAAGGAGTTATTAATGTCATCCACGGCATCGTGGAACCGGAGCGAGTTTGCGAACTCCGGGGCATGATAAAAACGACAGAGCATATGAGGGAAGTTTTGTCGGTACAGCCTGCCATCAAAAGGGGGAAGACTGAAGAAAAAGACGTGATTAGTTTTACCTCAAGGGATCTAGAGCGTATCCAGACGCCGCACAACGATGCCCTAGTAGTAACACTACGCGTCAAGGACTTTGATGTTAAGCGGATCTTGATCGATCAGGGAAGCTCGGTCGAGATCATGTACTATGATGCGTTCAAGCAGCTTAAACTTCGGGAGACCGACTTGGCTCCGGCAACTTCGCCACTGGTTGGATTCAACTCGCAACTAGAGTGGCCTTTGGAAAAGATTATCCTGCCGGTCAAAGCGGGATCCGTGGTCAAACAAGTTGAGTTTTGGGTGCTACAAGTGCCTTCGACGTACAACCTTATCCTTGGTAGGGGATGGCTACACGCCATGCAAGCTGTAGCGTCGACTTATCACCAGGTGATGAGATTCCCCTCGGCTATGGGGGCAATCGAGGAGATTTGGGGCGATCAGGTCATGTCCAAGCAGTGCTTCGTGGCGGTCAACGGAAGCCGGGCTGCCAAAGGATTCGTTTAAATGATTGAGGGACCGGAGGACCAGGGTGTCTTGGATGATGTGGGCACCAAGGCCGAAGATAAGGCTGTTGAAGAATTGGTTGAGGTGCGGATTGATACAGAGCAGCCGGACAAGTTCTTCTTGCTCGGTTCGAGTCTCACGGCCATAGAGAGGACCGAGATGATTGAGTTTTTGATGGCGAATATCGAAGTCTTTGCATGGTCACCTTACGATATGCCTGGCCTCGACCCAAGTTTTATCTGCCATCACCTCAATGTCTTCCCTGGAGCAAAGCCGGTCATCCAGCGAACAAGGAGATCGGCGCTACATCACGCCGAGGTAGTTGCAGAGGAGGTAAAGAACCTGCTTAAAGCACGAGCAATTCAGGAAGTGCACTATCCTCGGTGGATTTCCAACACAGTAGTGGTGCCTAAGAAGAACGAAAAGTGGCGAGTTTGTGTCGACTATAAGACAGTCAACCGAGCTTGTCCCAAAGACAGCTTCCCTTTGCCGCGCATTGACCAGCTAGTGGATTTGACGGCTGGACACAATCGGCTCAGTTTCTTGGATGCGTACCGCGGCTATCACCAGATCGCCATGCATGGGCCTGACCGAGAGATCACCTCTTTCACGACTCCAAGGGGACTCTTCTGCTACCGAGTCATGCCTTTTGGTTTGAAGAACGCCGGGGCAACCTTTCAGAGGATGGTGACCAAAATGTTTGCTCCTTTGCTTGGCCGGACAATGGAGGCTTACATCGACGATATGGTGGTCAAGAGCCGACATGAGGCAAACCATTTGTCCGACTTAGCCGAGATGTTTGCCATTCTAAAGAAGCACAAGCTGCGCTTGGATGCCTCAAAGTGTGCCTTTGGCGTGGGATTCGGAAAATTTTTGGGATTCTTAGTCACGAACTGAGGTATCGAAGCAGACCCTACTCAGATCAGAGCCGTGCAAGAGTTGAAGCAGCCCAGCTCGTCTAAGGACGTGCAGCATCTGGCCGGGATGGCCACCGCGCTTAATCGATTTATAAGCCAGTCATCAGATCGCTGCCGCCCTTTCTTTCAAGCATTGAAATCAAAGTTCTCATGGGACGACGAATGTGACCGAGCTTTGGCCGAGCTTAAGGAATATCTGTCTTCTCCGCCACTATTGGTTACACCAGAGCCGGGTGAGGAACTCTACCTTTACCTTGCCGTCTCCCAGCACGCAGTCAATGCGGTGCTGGTCCGGGCTGAAGGAATCAAGCACCTCCCAATTTTTTATGTCAGCAAAACTTTGTTACCGGCAGAGTCGAGATACTTGCCGTTGGAGAAGCTTGCTTTGGCCTTGATGATGGCTTCAAGGAAATTGGCGCACTATTTCCACGCCCATACCATTGTCGTACTGACTGAGTTTCCCCTCAAGGCCTTGTTTGAACGGGCGGACTTTTCAGGTCGAATTCTTAAGTGGGCGGTCGAGTTGGGACAATTTGATGTGAAGTTCCAGCCGCGCACCGCTATCAAAGCCCAGACCTTGGCAGATTTCGTCGCCGAGTTCTCACCGGGCACTCATCCGGTTTGCCCGGTCGATATTACCGTGGCAGATGATAAGATGCACGCAAGGCCATCCGAGATACTAGGGCTGGGCAACAAACCCACCCGCCCGCACAAACCGCCCGACCCTACCCTACCCACAGTGCTTTGGGCGGTTTCGATGTAGGTAGGCGGGCGGGTGCGGGTCAAGAAATTAGCAAAAGATCGGGTTCGGGTCGAACCCGACCCGCCCGCAACCCGCATCTTTTTTTTTTTTTTTTTTTTAAAGAAAAAATAACTAGTTATTATTATTATTTTTTGCATTTTGGATGGATGGAGATAACTAGTTATTATTTTTATTTTTACATTTTGGATGAAAGTAAAATTTATTATATGGGCACTTATATACATTATCATGATCTAATGATATTTAAATTAGTGTTACTAGTTTGACTTTTATTTATATATATATAAAAAAAAATCATTATATTCCATTAGTCTAGTAGACACAGTTAAATATGATATTTTGAATTGTCATTCTATTATCACATTATTGCATATTAAAAACTAAACAGTGAAGATTAATCCACTATTAAAATTAGTGTTACTAGTTTGACTTTTAAGGGTTTGTTTTTGCATATTTAAATTAGTGTTACTAGTTTGACTTTTAAGCGTTTGTTTTTGCAAGCTAAGGAGGAAGATTAATTACTATCCTCAAGCATGGTTCCATATCATCTTATCTAACATGTGGACTATTTATTATGATCATGAATTGTATATCTTGTAATTTAATTTATAACTCTTCTAAAAAAAAAAAATGTTTAGAAAGTAACAAAAAATATCAAATTTGCTTAAGTTAAAAAAAAAAAAAAAAAAAAAAAAAAAAAAAAAAAAAAAAAAAAAACTAAACCGCAAACTGAACTGCACCCGCCCGCACAAACCGCGAACCGCATCGCGGGCGGTTGCGGGTCCATTTTTCCCCAACCGCATAAGTGCGGGTCGGGTCGGGTTTGACCCGCACCCGGCCAAAACCGACCCGTGAGCAGCCCTACGAGATACAACTAGTTGGTGGTAGTAGCGACGCGGAGTTTGCGCGCACCAGTGAAGCACCCTCAGTTTGCACGGTCATACCACCCGGTGATGCGATGACAGAGTCGTGTATCACCGACCCATCCACTCTGTCCGGTCCCGCATCATCAAGGGGGGAAGAAATTGAACCACATCGCTCAGAACCTGATGATTCACCTACGGACTTGGGCATTACAGATCGACTTGCTGAGTCCGGTGCCGAATCATCAAGGGGGGAAGGAATGGACCCACACAACTCAGACCCTGCGTCCGGCTTAACACCGCAACCTGAGGATTCGCCCACGGACTTGAGCCTTATAGCACTTGCTGAGTCCGGTGCCGAATCCCCAAGGGGGACTGAATTGGAACCGGTCAACACAGAACTTGAAACCGCGTGGCCGAGCAGTTGTGATCCCATTGCCCTTCGCAACTCTCAGGACCCATCCGACTGCTGGAAGCTTTTTGTGGGGGAAATGTGGAAGCTTTTTGTCGATGGAGCGTCCAACTGCCATGGTGCCGGCCTTGGTATCGTTCTTATCTCCCCGGATGGCCTAACCATTGAACATTCCATCACGCTTGGCTTCCCAGCATCTAACAACGAGGCTGAGTACGAGGCGCTTCTCGCCGGGCTCAAGAGCGCAATTCAAATGAAGGCTGCCAAGCTCCTTGTGTACAGTGACTCCCAGCTTGTGGTTAACCAAGTCTCTGGGATATATGAAACAAAGGACGACAGGATGGCGAAGTACCAGGCTCTGGTCAGGGAATATATCAAGCAGTTTGAGGCAATCAGAGTCCAACAGATTGGCCGGGAAGAAAACAGCCAAGCTGATGAACTGGCCAGCCTCGCTTCCATGGTAGATAGTACATCTCCAAACCCCCTGTTGATCGACTTTCTTCCGCGGCCAAGCATTGAAAACGCCGGGCAGACGGATGTACTCTGCGCCGCGCTAGGTCCTTCCTGGATGGACCCCTTGATCTTGTTCCTCAGAGACCGGACTCTTCCAACTGACAAAAAAGAAGCACACAAAATCCGGGTGAAGTCAGCACGGTTTTGGCTCTCTCCATCTGGCGCGTTGTATAAGAAGTCCTTCACTGGTCCTTATCTAAAGTGCGTGCACCCGAATAGTGTGGAGGCCTTCTTGTACGAAATTCACGAAGGCATTTGCGACAGCCACATAGGGGGCAGGTCCTTGGCCTACCGAGCTATTTCGCAAGGATACTGGTGGCCGTGCATACAGGCCGACGCACAAAAGTACGTCCGCAAGTGCAAAAAATGCCAGAAATTCGCCCATCAGATCCATCAGCCTGCTAGGGAACTTCTTCCCCTTACCAGTCCTTGGCCCTTCGCCATGTGGGGGCTAGATATAGTGGGGCCACTGCCAACAGCACCGGGCAACCGGAAATTCTTTATTGCAGCCACAGATTACTTCACGAAATGGGTTGAAGCTGAGCCCTTAGCAACCATCAAAGAGAAAGACGTGAAGCAGTTTGTCTGGCAGAACGTGGTCACACGGTTTGGCGTCCCCAAGATTTTGATCTCTGACAACGGCACCCAGTTTGACGGTCGCCTATTCAGAGGATTTTGTGAAGATTTGAAGATAGAATTCTACAACTCCACCCCGGCTTACCCGCAGTCCAATGGTCAAGCCGAGGCATCGAACAAGACTATACTGGATGGGTTGAAGAAACGGTTGGAGAAGGCAAAGGGAAAATGGGCTGAGGAATTGCCCAGCGTCCTTTGGGCATACCGAACAACCCCGCGGCGATCTACCGAGGAAACTCCATTTGCTTTGGCTTACGGCATGGAGGCGGTCATACCTTTGGAAGTTGGAATGCCCACCCTTAGAAGCGAAAGTTTTGAGCCCGAGCTGAACGCCGAGGCTATTGCCTTGGAGCTGGACCTAGTGGAAGAGCGTCGGGAGAAGGCCCTCATCCATGTGGCCGCCTACCAACAAGAGCTCTCAAAGAAGTATAACAAGACGGTGCACCCCAGACCGTTCAAAGTTGGTGATTGGGTTTTGAGGAAGATTATGGGCAACACCCTGGTGCCAGGAGAAGGCAAACTAGGGGCAAATTGGGAAGGACCCTACAAGATCACCGGTCTGGCAGGCAAGGGGGCTTACCACTTGGAGGATTTAGAGGGAAGAGCAATACCCCGGCCATGGAATGCGGCCAACTTGAAACTGTATTATTTTTAAGCTTTTGCCTTCTTTTCTTGTGCAAAGAAATTTTTTGGCTTGCATTACAGCATGTAATTCTTTTTGTCAATTTATGGAAGTAAATTTTGCTTTAGCACTTGGACTGTTGTCTTAATATTTAAAGACTGAGATGATGTACTCCGGTTGGAAGAGTTGGTGTTTTGTCCAACTTCGGATTCCCAACCGAAATGACGTGCTCCGGTTGAAAGAGTTGGTGTTTTGTCCAACTTCGGATTCCCAACCGAGATGACATACTCCGGTTGGAAGAGTTGGTGTTTTGTCCAACTTCGGATTCCCAACCAAGATGACGTGCTCCGGTTGGAAGAGTTGGTGTTTTGTCCAAACTCGGATTCCCAACCGAGATGACGTACTCCGGTTGCAAGAGTTGGTGTTTTGTCTAACTTCGGATTCCCAACCGAGATGACGTGCTCCGGTTGGAAGAGTTGGTGTTTTGTCCAAACTCGGATTCCCAACCGAGATGACGTACTCCGGTTGCATGAGTTGGTGTTTTGTCTAACTTCGGATTCCCAACCGAGATGACGTACTCCGGTTGGAAGCGTTGGTGTTTTGTCCAACCTCGGATTCCCAATCGAGATGATCTAATCCGGTTGGAAGTGTTGATGATTTGTTCAACTTTGTCATTACCAACCAGGATGGTTATTTCGGTTTATTAATTTGTTGTTTTGTTCTGCTTAAGTACTTCAACCGTGTTATGCATTCCGGTTGACAAGGTGTTTTGTTCAAACAATGATTTATACCAAGATATGTTGCTGAAGATGGAATTGATAACTACCGTGCAAACACTTAGCAAAATTTGAATTTCTCATTGAAACGAAAATCAATACAAAAGGTGGGGACAGAGCTCGGTTACATCAGAAGCGTTGAAAGCAAAAATACAAAAAAGAAAACTAAACTAAGGGGGATAGATTGGTGAATTCGTCCTCGCCGGCATCAAGGTTAATGGTTGGATTTGTGTCTTGGGCACCGGGCTCCTCATTGCCGGGCTGCTCTTGCACCTCAGCCTCTTCTGCCTCAGAATCTATCTCACCGTCTCCTTCTTCAAGTCCTTCCTCGGCCTCAGCTTGCAAAGCGCTGAAAACGTCGTTTGCATAAGGCACGAGGTAGACCGGTAGCGAAGTTGGAGGAGGGTTGGCAAATACGTCGGTGTCAGAGCCCTGGCCGAGGTGTTCGCAGGCGGACTTCCAGCCAGCCTTGAAGTAGATGTCTTGTGTTGCAAAGACTTGCTTCTTGTAACTCTCCTCGGCCTCGTTAAAACCGGCGTTGTTGGCAGCCCGGCAAGCTTTCTTCTTCGAATTTTTCAGGGTGTCCACCTCGGTCTGGAGCTCATCCCATTTTTTCTCGGCCGCATCCAGCTGACCAAGCAGTCTGTTATTATCGGCGTTGGCCATCTCGAGGGAAGCCTTAGCCCGGCCGAGCTCGGCTTGAAGGCTCTCGACCTGGCTGGCTGTGTCGTTGGCTTTTTGCCGAAACCTGTGGATGTGCTCCAAAACCAGGTGTTGTTTTTGAATGGCCTGCAAAAAAGCAAAGTTGATTAGAAAGGGAACCGAGCAGAAAGGGAACCGAGCAAACACTTGTGAAATTTTCAGAGGAACATCAACTTACCCTGGCCATAGACTTCACTGACGATTTGACTAACCGGGTGTCGGGGACGTGGTCGCTGCCGACCACGTCGCTCAGTAGCAGCAGGGCTTTGGACAGATCGAAGGCGAGCAGATGCTCTTTGTCAGCCTTGATCGAAGCCATTGCCGGGATGTCTTGACCCCAGTGCTTCAACTGTGGACGCCAGGCCGACACTGGGGCGGGGGCGTCAGCTGGATGCTCGGTGGTAAGCTCGGCGACTAGCTCGGCGGATGGGTCTGCCCGAGCTCTTTTACCGGCACGTCGTGCAGAGGGTTCTCGGCTGGATTGCCCAGCGGATTGAGAGGCAAGGGCGACCACAGCGCCACTGGATTGACCGGCGGATGGCGAGCAAATTACGATGCTCGGTATCTCGGCAGACGTGGCAGTGAGCAGGTTCTTGATTCTGCTGCGCTTGGCCATTTCTTGTTCCTCGGTCAGGCGTATGAGGGGAACGTCTGGCAGAGTAGGATCTGGAGGCGGCGAAGGAGGGCGGAGGAAGTCAGTTACTCTACTCCGGCGCGGAGCAGAATACCTGTAGGTCGGTGTGTAGCCGAGTAAATCGTTGCAATCTCGGTGAGGATACCGAAGCACGGTCCGAATTGCTTCGACGTTGGGAAATTGATAGTTGGCTTGCAAGGCTTGGATTGCTGCAAAAGAAACAGGAAAACCGGTTAGTTACAAAGTAAAGAGTTAGGCTAACCGAGCAAGTTTGAGTGGCTTACATGAAGAACCGAAGTCCTTGTTTATGAACCAGCCCGGCACCTCGGCTGTTTCGTAATTGCCCGACACCTAGAAAAAATCGTCGTCGTGCAGATCTTTATCCGGGGTGCCGGTTACAATTTTTTCCTTGCCCGGTCTTATCTTCAAGTAATATGCTAGGCCGTCGCTGGTGTGGCCCATTGTGTATTGCCTCAATATCTCGGCTAGACCTAAGTTGGTGCCTAGCCGATTGTTCAATTCGTGAACACCGTTGATAATTCTATAGGTATTGGTGGACACTTGTGTGGGTGCCAGCCCGGTACGACGACGGAACTCGGTTATAAGAGGGTTGAGCGGGAAACGGAGGCCCCCTTCGACAATTGAGAGCACGGTGAAGGGGCATTGATCAAGTCTGCCCCAGGGTGTGGTCTCCTCTTTAGCCAGTTCGAGATGAACATCGGCCGGGATGTCGTAATCCTCTCTGAAAGCAGCTAGCGCGGCCGGAGTATCCACTAGGAAGCGGAATTTCCCCATTTGTGGCCGGCTTGGTGTATCCCGGTTGAGGGGTTTGGCACTGGTTATTGGATGCTGCTCGGTCTTGAGAGCCTCAGGAATGACAGTGGTCCCCTTGGACTCTGCAGGAAAAGGATGGCAAGTGTTAAGTGTGAGCGCGGTCGCGCAAAAGGAGCTGGATTTTAGCTCGGTCATTAAGATTGCCAAACCACCTCGGTTGTCTATTCTATCTAAGGAGCCCGGTCGCCCAAGCAGACCAGATGTTAGCCCGGTTGAGCGACCATGTCCTTTTGTTATCTCGGTTTTTGCTGGGGTTGAAACAAACATGTTATTTGCTCGGTCAGATTGGTTTTTTGGATCAAAAGAAGACCAGGAGCTCGGTTCGCTCCAGTTCTTCAGTGTTCTTCAGGAAGAAGAAGAACACTAAGAACAGTGGGAGGTTTGGGACGGATTCTATGACCTATGCCCTAAGAGCTACGTTTTTGTGCCCTAATGTGTATAATATGAAAGAAAATAGCAACAAAATAGAGGTATAAGGACTCACCAGTGAAGGGCAGGGTCGAGTCCCTCGAACATGAAGAATGGCAGACGAGTCCAAGGCAAGGTTGCTAGAGCTCTGGAGTTGTGAGACGGAATAGCAGTAGGAGGAGATGAAGTTAGGAGGTCCTGTATGTATAGACCAGCGAGAGGCCGCCCAAATTCAAATTCTGGCAAAAACGGCGGGTTGGCTTCTCGATGACCAATGGGAGCCCGCCACGTGTCCCCATTTATGGCGACGTCAAGACTGAAGCGACGGGTTGAAGAGTCGGAGAGCCAACCGAGCTACTTTCGAAGAAAAGGATGTCAGCCGAGGAGTATGACCGGGCAAGTTTGCAGACAGTTATGTTAATTAGCCCGGTCGAGGTTTGGCATCTTGAAGACCGGAGAAATGCTACCTCGGTCGAAGTGAGTAATCCCAGTCACGCTTTCGCGGACGGAATTAAGGGGCAATTGAGAGGGTGATTTGTGACCTGGAGTTGGGCCGAAGCAACGGCCGAACAGGTTGAGAGCCCAACGATGCATGGGCCGAGATGATCGACTATCCGCCCAGAGATGGGCTGCCAGAACTTGGGCCGGGCAGAACTTGGGCCAAGTGTGAGCTGCCCCGGATCGAGAAGAAGCTCGGTAAGGTAGTGCTCGGCAAGGGGATGGCTGAAGCCAGACAAGCTGAGTGACCGGCGCCCGGAAAGGCGTGGTCAACCGAGGAGACCGTTTGATCGGCAGGGAGGCCGACCAAAGGAGGTGCCCGGGCTAGGCTCTGCCGAGATGCCGCCTAGCCCGGTCCTCTTTGTGTTTATCCAGTGAGGTGCTTGGGTATGAAGCATAGCATGGCCGTGGTAGAGCAGCTCGGCTGCCGAGCTCCAGCTGTGAAGTCAGACAGTTGAGATTAGGTGATGTTCAGCAAGGTTTATGCTGACAGATGGGATAGCGGAGCCACGTGTAAGGAGACGACTGGAAGTAGATACGGGGCACAGAGGGTATATAAGCATGTCTGAGCCCCCCATACGCGACGGATGAACACTTTGTAAGGAATTTCTTACATTCAAACACCTCCATCTCTCTCTCTCTCTATCTCAAGGTGTGTGCTAACTTGATCGTCGGAGGGTTTTTCCGGCCACACACCGCTGGGTAGCTCACCATTGTTTGCGCGCAGGCGATCGGACATAAACAGAGCTCGGAAGAAAGGAGTACGGGCTTGCCGGAATATTTACTCCCCGTACAATATATATATATATATATATATTGGGATAGTGTCGCTTGGAGCATTACCACACCATGTGTACATGGTACTCCCATTAAAAAAAGAAATAGATAATGTCAATCTTGTCTTTCACCTAGTTGACTAAAGTGGATTGTATCAAGTACAATTGGTTTCACTCATTCCATAACTACTGCTCTTATTGATTTAATATTATATCAACATTTTGAGTTAGTAATCGGCCAGTATTGGCATCTAATCATGTGTATATTGCAGTGGGCAACTCTTTGCAGAACATATTTGGCGGAGGCAAGGTGGTTCTACAGTGGATATACACCAACATTGGAAGAGTACTTGGAAAATGCATGGATTTCAGTGGGTGGCCATGCAGGCATGGCATAGCCCATGCTGACCTGCTGCTCGAGTCTACCATGACCAAAACTTGTCTTCATAGCTTCAAGATCAATTGCTTTGGCCCAATTTATTGGTCATCTCTTATTGCCCAACTAAGCGATGATTTGGGCACCTCCAAGGTAATACAACATAGAATACATCAAATTAATCATTAATTATACATGCATTATAGAGTATAATCTTTAAAATTTTACAAACTATTCTGATTATCAAAATGAGTCTTGTGGAGATCACGAAGGCCTTAATAGTACGCCTCTGTTGACTTTGCCAATTTTATAGAATCTCATTCCACAATTAAATAATAGTGAGTGGGGTTCTCTTATGTTGATGTGAATGTTATCAATAAAATATCTAAAAATGATGCGATACTATCTTAGGTCATTAATTCATTTTTATTGTTTGCTTATCTTGATTAAAGGCAGAGATTATGAGAGGGGATTGAAAAGTGAATCTTGAGTTATGAGTCCAAACAAATTGATTATCTTTTAAATAATATTTTTAAATCATTCATTAATGAACAAACTTTATAAAGATGAAATTAAGAAATAGTGATATTATAATTATGATAGTGTTAGAATTAGGAAAGAGTGATATTGTAATTATGGTATAAAATCTGTGATAGTGTCAATCACATATTTAATATCTTTTTTTATCTCCGTTTCCTTTTTTGTTTGTTTCTTATTTTGTAATATTGTTTGACTATAAATACAAGGCTCTACCCCATTCATAGGTAAGCAAAATAATTCTTTTCATTCTTTTTGGTATCAGAGCTAGGTTAAGTACCTAGTAATTTTGCTTCACCGGTGGGGGGCAGCCTTGCCTTGGCCGCCCGCCGGACCTCAACCCATTCTACTGTCATATTTTCTTTCAGTATCACTTCATGGTGATCTCTTCCTTTATCCACTAGTTTATTCCTATCCCAAATATCTTTATCATAAATTATGTGGTGCCACGCTTACTGGTTCAACATCCAATTCTATACAACAGTCCGACATAACCCCTAAACTGTCCCGACATTGATTTCGGTTAGTTTCTACAACAATTCCGGCATGACCCCATAAACTGTCTCAACATTGACTCCGGTCAGTTTCTACAACGGTCCGGCAAGACCCTTTTAAACTGTCCCGACATTGATTTCGGTCAGTTTCTTCTAGGGCTGTTCAATCCCCTTTTTTTCCCTTTCAAAGGTGTGGTGCTGATGTATTAAGCATTTTTTGGCCTTTTTTATTTAGTAGACTACCAGATATGTTCAGTAGCATTTATTTGGACTAGCCATTGAGTTTTTTCCGGCTTTGGTGCTGATATATTAAGCACTTTTTGGCCTTTTTTATTTAGTGGACTACCACATTTGTTCGGTAGCATTTATTTGGACCAGCCGTTGAGTTTTTTCCGGCTTCTTCCAGTCATCCATTGGCAAGCTGCGTTTATTAAATATCTTCATACCAGCTTGAGGGGGAGTGTTGAAATTAGGAAATAGTGATATTATAATTATGGTAGTGTTGGAATTAGGAAAGAGTGATATTGTAATTATGATAGTGTGTATAAAATCTGTGATCGTGTCAATCACAGATTTAATACCTTTTTTTATCTTCGTTTATTTTGCTTACCTATGAATGAGGTAGAGCCTTGTATTTATAATGAAACAATATTACAAAATAAGAAACAAACAAAAAGGAAACGAAGATAAAAATAAAAAAATAAATAAATAAAGGTATTAAATCTGTGATTGACGCAATCACAGATTTTATACACACTACCATAATTACAATATCACTCTTTCCTAATTCCAACACTACCATAATTATAATATCACTATTTCCCAATTTCAACAGATGGTCGTTGGTTGACATTTTTTTTCCGAGCATAAATTATAGAAAAAATTTATTTAACATCCCTCTCTAATTTTGGGTAGTCGAAAAGGTCCATATTTTTTTTTTAAATGTTAGATAAGATCCCTCACATCTTTTATTTTTATTTTATTCAAAAAAAATACCAACGTAAACTCATTTTTTCCTCTTATCTCTCTATATATTTGGGTCTCTCTTCTCTCTCTCATCCATTTCTCTGATTTCTCACTTCTCAAACCCTAAAACCTAAATCTATCATCTCCTCACTCTGCCACACTACCACATCCGCCTCCTTTCACTCCAGCGGCTCTTTCATCATTGACTCCGACTTCTACTCTGGCATCATCTTTTCATTTATCTTTTCTCTTCTCTCTCTATAGATTTGGATCTCTCCATCACCTCACAATCTTCTCTTCCCAAATCCTAGAACCCAAATCCACAATTTCTTCATTCTTCAACATCGTCACCTCCGCTTCCTTCTATCCTGACGACCATTTTATCACTACCGGTCTTGTCTATGTCTTTGACGCCAAGTTCCGAACCCTCTCCATCGCCTTTGCGGCCATGTCTACCCCATTGACCTTATCCACTACCATGAGGATGGGTCCTTGATTTATTTGTTGAAGAATAAAGAGTAGGTGATCATGGACAACAATAAACTCAAATCTTAAGGAATTTGGAGAATCTGTTGAAATTTCTCTAGATCTATACCATAGAAATTTCACTGGACCTATATCAGGTAATTTTCTTTGGACCTATACCAGAGAATTTGGAGGACCTGCTGTAATTTCTCTGGATCTATACCATAGAAATTTCACTGGGCTTATACCAGGTAATTTCTCTGAACCTATACTAGAAAATTTGGAGGACCTGCTGAAATTTCTCTGGACCTATACCAGAAATTTCTCTGGAGTTGTACCAAAGAAATTTCACTGGACCTATGGCAAAAATTTCTCTGGACCTATACTAAAGAATTTGGAGGACCTACTAAAATTTTATTGGACTTATACCAAAGAAATTTATTCATGAAGAGAATTTTTTTTGAAATTTCACTGAACTTATACCAGAGAAATTTCACTCAAACCTATGTATGGAATTTCTCTGTAATATTGATCATCTTTAGCCATCACACACTTGCAATATGAAATTTCTTTGGACTTATATTTGAAATCTCTGTCATCTTGATTATCTTTGAATTTTCTCTACAAACCTAGTCAAAGAAATTTACTTGCATGTTGATTTTTTTTCCAACACATTTGATTTTTCTCTAAAATTTCTCCGCAAATGTAGTAAAAGAAATTGACTTGCATATGTTGATTTTCTCTACACGTTTGATTTTCTTAGAAATTTCTCTACAAATGTAGTTAGAGAAATTTACTTACATGTTGATTTTCTCTAAATCATTTGATTTTTTCTGAAATTGCTATATAAATGTATTTAGAGAAATTCACTTTCATATTGATTTCTAATTCAATGAAATTTTATCAATTTTTTTTTTTTTTCTGAATTTCAGATTCATCATAGATCTTGTTTGATAGATCTCGACAAGGGCATTCCAAAAATATATTTTTTGTTGAAAATAGACATCTAAATCAAAAGTTACTAAATTTTTAAGTTTTGAAAAATTTCAAAAAATGAAAGACATTTGAATATAAAATGCAAGGATATTTTGCTCCAATAATTTTAGGGAGAAGAGGCACATGTTTTTGAGGGACCCGAGACAGTATAAAAGTTTGGCATGTCTTTTATCTCCTAAAATTGTAATATTAGGGACCTTAAAAAAAAACCGTAAATTATACTCCTCCTTTTTAATATTTGAAAAAAATATACTATAATTAATTTTATATTTTTAATATAATTATATCACATTCGTTTGAGAATTTAATTTATATAATACCTAGATTATTTTATCAATATTTCGTAACAATGTTATATGATGGATAAGGGTGTGACAGAAGAACAAGCACGAGATCATATTAAAGGCGTTATAAGCTTTTCATGGAGAAAAATTAATGAGACAATTGCAAAGAATTCAAACCCTCAATCCATAATATTAACTACTTTCTCACTAAACATGGCAAGGACTGCCCAGTGCATCTACCAACATGGTGATGGTGCTGGTACGTCGGCTGGGGTGACCAGAGATCATTTGATGTCATTGATCGTCGAACCTATTGCAATGTTCGACTAAAATCAAGGAACAGTGGCAGGAATGTATTACCCAACAGAGAATCCTACATGTACACGCACAAATGGCTCCTAGGGATAGATAGTGATGGTCCACATGTAGCTCTTGCCCTGTTTGATATGGTCCTAATAACCAGCAGGGCCAATTCAAAGGCCAATACAACCCTGATCAATGATAATCAACACCAAAATCATAAATTCAGTCATGGTGATCACGTATAATCAATCAGCATGAGACTTGTAAACTAGAACATTCAAATACCAAAATAAATCCCAGGAGACAGAATTAACAACAGAATTGATTACATAAATTAATCAGAGTCATACGTACAAGATGGTGAGACCATCCATTGATGAGATTATTTCACTCAAGTTGTTCCACTTGTGTTTTCTGTAGTAGATTCTATAGTCAGTTTGTGTCGCTAGACTTATTGTTCACAAACCATGTATGAAGGAGGCAAACCAGTGAGCGTTGTCTGATAGGCGATGCTTTTTGAATCTCCTCTTCAATACAAATGTTGCACTCACCAACCACGTTAGCAAGAACATGTGAAAGACCCAAATGGTGATTTCAAAACCATTTGTTTCTATCGAGCATGTAACATGCTAATGGTCATTTCATTGACTGAATTTATTGTACCCTTGCTCGATGAACAATCAGCTTCAAGTAAATTCCTTTCAGTGAAAAAGCCAGGCTGTTTGGGCTGAGGCAATACACCCTCACTACCTAACATCAAAACCACAGTTGACATGCTTGGCCTATCCTCTGGATGTTGTTGTACACATAAAAGACCCACATGTATTGATCGCAACACTTCAAATAGGTCACATGAGTCCCTCAGAGATTCATCGATCAATTCCATTGACCTGTCTTCTTTATAGAGTATCCATGCCTGAAAAATTCATAACAATGTTAATAGCAACAATTTGAACAAATACATATGATAATGAGTACTTTTAGATTTAACATTAAGGCTTACATGACCAAGGAGGTTAAGGTGATGATCTGGATGATAGAAACCTCTGTTTCTCTTCCCACTCATTATCTCCAACACCAACACACCAAAGCTAAATGCATCGGACTTAACTGAAAATAGCCCATCCAATGCGTATTCTGGAGACATGTAGCCACTGCAGCAGAGCATTATATGAAGAATCGGATTTTGAAGCAAATGTAAGTGAATTAGACAAAAACATGTTGTAGAGATGCTTACTATGTTCCAACCACTCTTTTTGTATTTCCTGCCATCTCATTTCCTCCAAAACTTCTAGCCATTCCGAAGTCTGATATTTTTGGATTCATGCCAATATCTAGCAAAATATTGCTTGCTTTGAGATCTCTATGAATAATTCTTAGTCTAGAATCTTGATGAAGATAAAGAAGCCCCCGGGCAATCCCATTAATAATTTGGAAGCGCTTGGGCCAATCCAATAACGTTCTTTGAGTTTGATCTGGTCACATTTTTTCCTGAGTTAGACCATGATCCTGATAAATAAGTGCTTGAATTTAACAGGATTCCTTCAAGAAGTTCACAATTATTTTTTTGGTAGACGAAGTTCATGCAAGTGCACATGTAAAACGAAACCATATGATCTTGATCCCATTTTCAAATAATTAAAAAGATTTATAAGGAGCCAAAAGGATTAAATTAGAAGAAGACTAAGATGGAAGTAAGAAAGTGATGTGGTATTATAGTTTCAGGAGAGCCTAACCAAAAATAAAGTAGTCCAGACTTTTGTTGGGCATGAATTCGTAGATCAACATTTTTTCTTCTCCTTGAATACAACATCCTAAAAGCTTCACGAGATTTCGGTGCTGAAGTTTGGCAATACAAATAACTTCATTCTTGAACTCATTAGGCCCTTGTGTCGAATACTCTGAAAGCCGCTTAACAGCTATTTCTTGTCCACCTCCCAAAATACCCTGAATATAAACCAATTGATCAGTATAATAGTCTTCAAAACTGGGGGGGGGGGGGGGGGGGGGGCGGGGGAAGAATTTCGTTTTTCATGCCACACACTGCTAACAAACAGCACTCAACTTTTAGGTTCCGTCTAAAAAAAAACCCATTTTGAATCCTATAGCACAAATACACAATCCATATTTTGGATGGATATGTGTGTGTGTTCTTGGAGGAGGTTCGGAGGGTTATCTAGAACTCCACAAAAATTCATTCACCATCACTTCTATGGAAAATGTCAGACTCAATAGTCATTTCATTTCCCACTAGAGCAAGTTCATAGATAAAATTCTTCTTGCTGGTGTTTTTGCCAATTTCATATTCCAGAATTGTGGTTTGGCATTAAAAGTGGAGCAAGTTTGGAAAAATAGTGACAGAAATATTGCCTTACAAGAAGTGTCTACAATATTACCTTGTAAACAGGTCCAAATCCACCCTCTCCAATCTTATTGTAGATTGAAAAGTTATTTGTAGAATCAACTATTGTAGCTAAGTCAAAGAATGGCAACTCTAGATCTTCCTTCTGGTTTTTGTTAGGATAAAGTTGCCCAGAGTTGTGGTCCATACGTTCTGCAAAGTGGATTTAGATGAGACAGCATGTTCCAACATATTGTTACAGAACAAAAAGCATGGCTTCTTCTTCTTCTTCTACTTTTTTAGAAAAAAAATTAAAATTAAAAATTAAAAAGAAAACCATAGAAAGGCACATAATTACAGCACAAAATCACTCATTTGGGTTACCTTCTTTCTTGAGGTGCAATTTTTTCTTCTTTTGCCAGACATAAAAGGCAAGGCTCAGAGCAAACAGTAGCATGCCAGAGAATAGCGCTAAGCTGACAATGATTATTGTTCTTTTCTTGCTATGATAGACAACTTGTTGGTCTGTTGAATCTCCACACAAACAAAATGGTCAATTAATTCAATCTGATAATACAACCATGAAAGCACAAAATTAGCAGCACTACAAATTACCATAGGCTTCAAACTAAATAAAAAAACCCTTCTACTTGAATCAACGTCAAAACCAAACTTATTGAAATCTCTGTTTGTTAAACCTTAAGTAGATAAAATGAATAAGAAAAAGGCAAAATCTGTTATTTACCTATTTTTGCCTGCATTTGTATAATAATATAGCTCGACATATCTTTAATTGTAATCAAGTAAGGAACAATTATGAAGAATGAGCTAACAGGATAGGATAAATATTTTTTTTTCTACCACGGCCACGTTTTCTATATATTTTTCTGTGCACCTTGCAGTGTCCATATGTGAATCTTACCTAAATCGGAGGAAGCCATCCTTATGTAAATATTTAGCCCATTGTCAGTGAACACTCTCAAGTCAATCAGGTCATGAAACCAAAGCAAGCAGCCACTTCCACTGCCTCTCACATCTAAATTTGTATAAGCCGTGCAAGAGCAATTTTTCAAGCATACCTCTCTGCATTCCTCAAGTGTCATGGTAGTGTTATACCAGGACTGTCGTGTGTCTGGCATTTTAATTCCAGAAAACTTGACAAACCCATCATTGTGGCAATCCAATGGTGTCATCCGAACACACCCGCTCAACCAATCTGTCATATCCCAATTTTTGGGGTCTTTGGGCACAAATTTATCACTCAAACAACCACAAACAGGGGATTTGTCAACATTACAAACACCGTATGGACCGCACAATTTATAACTGTCACAAGTATCTTGTGGCACAGTCAGGTAAAGCATCCAACCGTGCGTTCGATCAATCCATGTCGAGCGCTCTCCAATTCCATTCGGATTCAAGACAAATCTCGAAACAACAGAGCTATTAATGAGCTCATAAGTATAGTACACCTCATCATTTTTAAAAACAACTCCATATTTGTAAAATGGATTAGGTCTCAAGTGTGGACCGCTGAACCGGACACCATTCCAGGGTCCAGAACGAAACTGCTCGGTGGAACCCTTGCTCAAAACAAGTTGCGGATACCGGCGAAGATCCAACCAGTATGTGTACCCGCCTTGAGATGGATCAACCTTGCTCTTCCAAGACGAGAGGTACCATTCTTTACCAGTCACAAAGTTCTTCCCAAGCTTCATACCTGGTAAAAAAGTATCACCCGGATAATCAAAACTCTGCCAGAGGAGGAGGTGCTCTGTTTCTGGGTTTTTTTCATCATTCACAACAAGATTGCCTGAATCAAGAAGCCGGGCTACTGGGTTCTGCGCGGAGATTGAGGAATTTGTAAACCATACGGTTTGATTGAATCCATTGACAAGGACGAGAATTCCGGGGTCGATGATCTTCAAGACACCAGATTTATCAGGGATTGGGGTTTCTCTGTTGGCAACCCAAACCACAGTCCCGGTTGATATTTTCTTGTACCATATTCCCACGTACCGGTTCTTGGAATCGGCGCGGGGAGTGAAGAACCCCAATTCGAAAGTTCCGGAAGATGAAACTATGGTGTTACCATCTGTAACGAAGTGGGTTTTAGTAATGGTGGTGTCTATTGCGTTGTTGGAGATTATTAAGATGAAAAAAGTAAAGAAGACAGAAGGTAGGGCGCATGCTTCTTCCATTGATGTCCTGTCAAATCTCTTCATGGTATTAATGTGTGTCTATTGTTCATTGATTCTGTTAATAGTAGATATTATTATATGTAGATATT
This sequence comes from Camellia sinensis, assembly GCF_055761805.1. Lineage (NCBI taxonomy): Eukaryota > Viridiplantae > Streptophyta > Magnoliopsida > Ericales > Theaceae > Camellia > Camellia sinensis. The sequence goes on along the minus strand of NC_138968.1, from coordinate 155,565,097 downwards.
ATAGTAGATAATATATGTAGATATTATATTTAATATATAGATAGTTGTTGCATAGTTGTTGCTAGCCTAGTACAGAGATGCTTTCTTTTCCTTTTGCTATCTTTCGGTGGCTTCATCATTTTGTCTTGTAAAACATCTCCTATACAATGGAGGTTCCATTTGGTTGCAATATACATCATAAAACACAGAGCTAATTTGCTCTCTCAATCTCTCTCAATTTCTCTTATATGGTATCAGAGCACAGGTTTTCTGCCTAGCCTCTTCTTCCAACATTTTTTTTTTTCTGCAGATTGCATTTCATCTGTATCCCTTTTTCGTCCATCTCTGAAATACAGTTTTCACCACACCAGAGCCTTCGTCTCCTCCGGACGATTCCAACGCCACCAATTTCAGTCCAATCAGACGTTACACGCGCTCTCACGCGCCACTTCTGTGAACGGCGCGTCGCCTGCCTCCGCCTTCCGCCTCACACGCGCTCTACGCGTCCTCCACTCTGTCCCGTGCTAACGTGCACCGCGCACTATCTTGCTAACGTGCGCCGCGTGTTTCTAACGTCAGCACACGTCAGCCCTTCTGCTACCGTGCACTGCTGCCCTGTTTTGCTAACGTGCGCTGCGCCCTTTCTTGCTAACGTGCGCCGCGCCCCTTTGCCTCTCATTTTTGTGCCTCTATGGTCATATTTTGGGTCGTTTCACTCTTTTTCCCACTAATTTCGGCCTTCTGAATTCACTGGTAACCTCGGTTTTTTCAGATTCTACCACCATTGTGCTATTTTTCCCTCATGGATCGCCCGGATTCCTCTAATCACCCTATTTCCGTTATTCTTGACGGGACTAATTATGTCCTTTGGGCACAAGCCATGTCTGGCTTCCTCAAAGGCAAGAAACTTTGGCGTATCATTACTGGGGATGTGTGCAAACCAGTCCCAGCAACCACGGAATCCGCTGCCACGGACTCCGCTGCCAAATATATCGACCGACTAGAAGATTGGGATAGTAAAAACTATCAGATCATCACCTGGTTTCGCAATACTTCTATTACATCCATCAGGCTTCAGTTTGGTAGGTTCCAACTTGAGTCTGCTTTCTCTCCAGCCAAGGCCATCTGGGATTTTTTGCAAGAACGCTATCAGACTACTGGTCTTGCTCACCAATATCAGCTTCTGAGTCATCTTCACCGTATGCGCCAAGAAAACACTCAGACCATTAATGATTTCCTCTCCCAAATGTATTATGTTTGGGATCAACTCGCTCTTTCTGAGCCTCCATGGCCTCATACTGAGGATGCTGCCTTGTTTACTACCTACCGTGACCAACAGCGCTTGGTTCAGTTTCTCATGGCTCTCACTCCTCGTTTTGAGCCCGTCCGCGCATCTCTCCTACATCGCACTCCTTTACCCACTCTTGAGCAAGCCGTTTCTGAACTCCTGTCCGAGGAAACCAGGTTTGGTACTCTCCATCCACACCCTGTGGACTCTGTTCTTGCTACTCCCCAGATTCGGAGTTCTCCTTCACCACAGCGGTCCACTACCTGCAACTATTGTCACAACCGCAATCTTCCATCGACTCATCTTCTTGTTCATTGTCCCGTTCGTCTTTGTCGATTTTGCAACAAGACTGGCCCCGGTCATCTCCAACAAGATTGCTTCCGCAATCCTACCCGTGCCTCTCGCCATGGTCCTTCCACCGGGAATCTTTCCCGCAGCAACTCTCACCGTTCTGGGACTCCATTTAAAAACATGCGTGCTCCACGCACTGCTGCTGCCGCCTCCGAAGATTCACCTTCTTCTGTCCCTGTAGATCCTTCCACTCCGGTCTTCTCTCATACCGATGTTGAAGCCATGTTTCAACATTTTTGGCAGCATTCCGGTACTCCTCCATCTACTGCTTTGTCTACCACCGCAGGTAACACTTCCTGGTACTTTGACTCCGCTTGTTGTAATCACATGACCTTTGATCCTACTATTTTTACTCCTCTCTCTTCGACTCCTCATGTTCCTTCTATCCATACTGCTGATGGGTCTCTCCTGTCTGTAAGTCATGTTGGGTCTGTTTCCACCTCTCACTTATCTTTATCCCATGTATATCTTATGCCTGCTCTCACTTTAAATCTTATCTCCATTAGTCAATTATGTGAGCATGGTCTAACTGTTACCTTTTCCCATACTGGTTGTTTGGTGCAGGACCCTCGGACCAGGCAAACTCTTGGGATAGGCCGTAAGCAAGGACGTCTCTACGAACTTATCCATCTTTATGTTCCGGATTCCTCTCAAATCACTGCTCCTACCACTGCTACCACTGCTCCTCCTTTATCTCATTTTCAGCTTTGGCACTATCGTTTGGGCCATCTTTCTGTTGGTCGTTTGAAGTCTTTAATTTCTAGTGGTCATTTGGGTACTGTAAGTTCTGATGCTTTCAATTGTGTGTCCTGTCAACTTGCAAAACAACCTGCTTTGTCGTTTAATAAAAGTGATTCTGTTTCTCTTGCGCCCTTTGATCTCATTCATTCTGATATTTGGGGACCCTCTCCTACTCCTACTATGGGAGGCGCACGTTATTTTGTTGTTTTTATAGATGATTTTTCTCGTTTTACATGGTTGTTTCTTATGAAAAATCGCTCTGAACTCAAACAACTTTATTACAATTTTGCTGCAATGGTTAAAACCCAATTTTCTAAAACTATCAAGATTTTTCGCTCCGACAATGCCATGGAATATAAAGATTTTGACTTTCTTTCTTTCCTTAGGCGTCATGGTACTCAACCTCATCGTTCCTGTCCAGGTACGTCCCAACAAAATGGCCGTGCTGAACGAAAACATCGGCATCTACTTGACACTACTCGAGCCCTCCTTCTCTCTTCCTCTTGTCCAGAAAATTTTTGGGGTGAAACTGCTCTCACTGCTGCTTACACTATCAATTGTATCCCTACACCAGTCATTCATAATCACACTCCATATGAGCGTTTACATGGCACCCGTCCCCCTTACGACACCCTTAGGGTTTTTGGCTCTGCCTGTTTTGTTCTTCTCCAACCTCATGAACGTACCAAACTTGAACCTCGTTCTCGCCTTTGTTGCTTCTTGGGGTATGGTATTGAACATAAAGGGTATCGCTGTTGGGATCCTCTCTCCCAGCGTCTCCGTATCTCTCGTCATGTGGTCTTTTGGGAACACACAATGTTTTCCTCCCTCTTTCAATTCCGTTTATCCGTTCCCTCACCCTCTCTGTGTTTTACTAACCCTTCTGCAGATCTGTTTTCTGATGAGCTTCCTTCACTGCCCATGCCTGACTCTCTTGAGATTGCCTTGCCTACTGGTCTTTCTCAAGCACCTGCCAGCTCTGATGGTCCTGATCTTGCTCCCTCGGACTCCTCACCCCCTGTTGAGTCTCTTCCTCTGGCTCCTCATCCTCCTGCTCGACCACACCGGGTAATCCAACCTTCTACTCGTCTTCGTGACTTTATTGTTGGTTCTACTGCTTTTTCTACTTATGAACCCACCTCCTATCGGGAGGCTCGCTCTAATCCTCTTTGGCAGCAAGCTATGACTGATGAATTACAGGCTTTAGACAAAACTCACACTTGGGACATTGTTGATCTTCCTCTTGGCAAGACTGACATTGGCTGTAAATGGGTATACAAAATCAAAACCTGTTCTGATGGCTCTATTGAGCGCTATAAAGCTCGCCTTGTTGCTAAAGGCTTCAATCAAGAATATGGTATTGACTATGAGGAGACCTTTGCTCCTGTTGCTCGTCTCACCTCTGTTCGCAGCCCATTGCAGTTGCTACTACCCGACACTGGGATCTTTATCAAATGGATGTGAAAAATGCCTTTCTTAATGGTGTTCTTCTTGAGGAGGTCTACATGCAACCTCCCCCTGGGTCTACTTATCCACCTCATAAAGTCTGCAAACTTCAACGTGCTTTATATGGTCTCAAACAAGCTCCCCGCGCTTGGTTTGCCAAGTTCAGCTCTACTATTCATGACTGTGGTTTCACCTCCAGCTCTTATGATACTGCACTGTTTATCCGCAAAACTGCTCAAGGGACCACTTTGCTTCTTCTTTATGTGGATGATATGATTATCACCGGTGATGATGTTAATGGTATTCTTCATCTTAAACAATTTCTTAGCCATCATTTCGAGATGAAAGACCTTGGTCCTCTCAGCTATTTCTTGGGTCTTGAAATCTTCCATGATTCCACGGGTTCTTTTCTCTCTCAGGCTAAGTACACATCTGATCTTCTCACCCGTGCTGGTCTTACCGATTGCAAGACTGCCTCAACTCCCCTGGAGCCTCAGAGTCGTCTTACCCCTCTTGATGGCACTCTTCTCTCTGATGCTACTCTATATCGTCAGCTGGTTGGCAGTCTTGTCTATCTCACTGTTACTCGTCCTGATATTGCCTATGTTGTCCATATTGTCAGCCAGTTTATGTCGGCTCCTCGTACCACACATTATGCTGCATTAATTCGTATCATTCGCTATCTCAAAGGCACCATGTTTCATGGTCTTCATTATTTCGTCCGCTCCTCTCTCCAGCTTCGTGCTTTCTCTGATGCTGATTGGGCTGGCGATCCTACTGACCGCCGCTCTACTACTGGGTTTTGCTTTTTTCTGGGTGATTCTCTTATTTCTTGGCGCAGTAAGAAACAATCTCTTACTGCTCGTTCTAGTACCGAAGCCGAATATCGTGCCCTTGCTGATACTACTCAGGAGCTTCTCTGGCTTCGTTGGCTTCTTGCTGACATGGGTGTTACTCCCTCTGGCGCTACTGCCCTCTTTTGTGACAATCACAGTGCTCTTCAAATTGCTCACAATGATGTTTTTCATGATCGCACCAAGCACATTGAGATTGACTGCCATTTTATTCGGCAACACGTTACTCATGGTACTATCCATCTCCATCCGATCTTTTCTGTTGATCAACCTGCTGATATCTTCACCAAAGCTCATTCTCCTGGCCGCTTCGTTGACCTTGTCTCCAAACTCAAGTTGGTTGATGTTTGTCCTCCTTGAGTTTGAGGGGGGATGTTAATAGTAGATATTATTATATGTAGATATTATAGTAGATAATATATGTAGATATTATATTTAATATATAGATAGTTGTTGCATAGTTGTTGCTAGCCTAGCACAGAGATGCTTTCTTTTCCTTTTGCTATCTTTCGGTGGCTTCATCATTTTGTCTTGTAAAACATCTCCTATATAATGGAGGTTCCATTTGGTTGCAATATACATCATAAAACACAGAGCTAATTTGCTCTCTCAATCTCTCTCAATTTCTCTTATAGATTCAAACCAAATAGTACTACATGAAAATTATCAGCACCATCCTCGTATCATAGAACTAAACCAAGTCGGACTTTAGTGCTTGCTTTTTAAGTATGAGAGTAGGCAAATATAGCTTTCAGTTTGGTGAGTCGAAGACTTGGGAGTCCAATATATCGCGTGGCTTGTTGGGATCAGGCTCTGCCGCATCGCCGCACCAAGGGTGGTTGCTCCGCTGCCGCCCCACTAAACAAGTGCCGAAAGAAGAATCCTCCTGTGGGTTCATACTTGACTGTGACTGTGACTGTGAATTGCCCAGCGACGTTGATTGCAAAATTTGCTTCCACAAAATCGGCTCCCGATCTTGACGACCCGGCAAACCACCGATTTATAAATTTAGGGCTGTCAATTAACAAACACAAAGTTACGTTTTCAATTTTTTATTGCAACAATGATTCATCCCCCTTTTCCTCTCTACCAAGGATTCCCCCTTTTCCTCTCTACCAAGGATCCTCTAGAGTGAAATTTTCCTAAAGTTTCTTAAAGTGCTATATTATGTGGTTGAGATTTACTGGCAAGTCACATCAGAAAAATTGATGTGACTTGCCAGTAAATCTCAACCACACAATGTAGCACTCTAGGAAACTTTAGGAAAAAATCACTCTAGAGGATCCTTGCTCTTTCCTCTCACCCCCTTTGACCCCCTCTCTCTCTCTCATTGGTTACATTTTCTTTTTCTTTTTCTTTTTTTTCCTACTCCTCCAATCACCACCCGCCACGTGACAAAGGGGGTGAGGGGGTGACCCCCAAAAGGGGTCCCAAGCATTATTCTTTTTATTTATATTTATAAAATTTTTAAAAATTTAAATAAAAATTCGTTTAGTAAAATTTTTAATTTATAAATCAGTGGTCTGAGTTTATAAATTTGTCTAAAAAATGAAAATACAAAAAATATGTTTTCATTTTCAGTTTTTTTTATTTTACTACCCAACACTAGCCACCACCTGCTACCATTTTCCACCACCGTCTTCCGTCACCACCACCCACCCCCCACCACCACCACTCACCACCCACCAGCCACCACCCACCTGCCACCGACTCGCCACCACCACCCATCCTTCGCTGCCGCCGCCGCTACCACCACCACCCACCACCACCTGTCATCCACCCGCCATCACCCACCACTCGCCACAACCATCCACTGCCCACCACCACCACCCGCCACCTACTTGCCATCACCACTCATTACCCACCTGCCACCACCACCTACCACCCACCACCACCCACTTGCCACCCATCCGCCACCCACCACCATCACCACCACCCACCCGTTACCCACTTGCCACCACCACCCACCACCAACTCACTGCCACCTACCACCCGCCACTCGCCACCACCACTACCACCATCACCACACACTCGCTATCACCCACCACCCGCCACCATCACCCACCCACCTGCCATCACCACCCACCACCCACCCGCCACCACCCACCACCATCCGTCATCCGCCACCTACCTGCCACCACCACCCGCTACCGCCACCGCCGCCACCACCACCACCACCACCACCACCACCACCGCCACCCACTCGCTACCACTCACCACCCGGCACCGTCAGCCATCCACCCACCCGTCACCACCCACCACCACCCGTCATCCGCCACCCACCTACCACCCACTCGCTACCACCCACCACCGTCACCCACCCACCCACCACCACCACTCACCCACCACCATCCGCCACCACTAGCTACCTACCACCCCCCGTCACCACTTTCCACCACCGTCTTCCGCCACCACTTGCCATTTCTCCCTCTTTTTTATATTTTTAAATTTTTTTAAACATTTTGTCAATTACCAAACGCGTTTATAATTTATATTTTTCAAAAAATAAACAAAAATCAGTTTATAAAATTTTTGTAAATATAAACTGAAAACGTAAACGTTACCAAACACACCCAAAGATGTTAACATATTTATAAATTTATATCCACATACGTTATTTATATATTTTAAAATAATTTTACATATTTTAATATACTTTTTATGCAATTTTTCTCAACATTAACGAGAAGAGTGATTCTATTTACACATCTTACACCATTTTAGTATACTCCACTTACAGTGCACGTCACACCAACCATTGTTATACGGTTAATGAGCCTTATTTCAAGAATCATTTCGATAATTCGAATTATTCAATTTTTAAGATATATTGGCTATAATATATTTATAAAAAATCAAGCTAATCGAACATTATCGAATTGTATTTGTATCTAACAATATGGGGGATTTGATCAAAACCCCTTCATAATAAAACTTTAATTTATTAAGGACAAGTACCAAAAAAAAAAAAAAAAAAAAAAAAAAAAAAAAAAAAAAAAACTTCTTTGAAAAGTCTATCACACACCATTATTATCAAAGCATCCTTAGTGACCAATTTAATGTTTTAAATTTTAAAATAATATAACTTTTGATTTAAATATCAATTTTTAATAAAATTAGTATTTTAAAAATTCTCTTATCAATATCTATTAAACAATATTCAGATTTAACTATGAAATTCTTTAAAAAAGAAAAAAAAATTATCATCAAAATTGATGTAAATAGTAAAATTTTACTTTGTTTTATAGTAAAATTTTACTCTGATCCACAGTAAAATTTTATTTTGATTCACAATAAAATTTGTATAACGGACAAACAACTCAAAAACACACTATTATAGTAGAATTTTATTGCCATTTTGAACAGGGCATCAGCCAAAAAAATAATAATATTAAAAAAACAACAACAACAATTAGGCAATTTTGTAAATAAAAAAAAACAACAACAACAATTAGAGACAAAATTTTACTTTCATATTTACAAATTTGAACTTACTTGTCTCGAATCGACATCATCAATCCACTCAAGTCACCACGACTAAACCATCCCTCCACTAAACTATCCCTCTTCTTATACTCCTAAAATTAAACACCAACCAATTGATTATTTTGTGTGTATAATTTTGTGATTGTGTTGGACATTTGAACATAAATCAAAATGAAAACCATCAAAGTCATTCTTTCCCACTGGTGCTAATTTTTTCAATTCTTGAAAACGGTGAAAATTGTTGACTCTCTCAATCTTTTTCTCACTTCAACTATCTCATCCTTATCTGCTTCTCATCATTCATATTAATGTACTTATATATAGACACACTTTCTCCAAACCCGTTCATTTGTAATCACAATTCACAATACTCTGTTCTGTGCTTATTCTTCAGAGACGATGATGAGATCAGTGCCTATTTCTTCATCTTCCAGTTCTCTTCTCGATCCGTATGACAGGTTAAAAGCATCCATAATTATGTCACATTAAAAACTATTGTCCTAAAGAGTTAATCAAGGGGTTTATCCATTATGCTGTGTTTGGTTGGGGTTTTTGGGGTGAGATTTGGAAAAGGAATGAGAAATGTAATCCTATTTATGTTTGGTTATAATAAAAAATATATGGGAAAAGAAAGGGGGTGAGAAATAAATAAAGAAATAGGAGACCTTTTAGTACATCAATTCTATTTTATAACCAACACAACCAAACATAGTTGGGATTTGGAATTCTATTAATTCTTTCTCCTTTTCCTTTCATTTCCATTTCCCTTTCCATTTCCCTTCCCAAATCCCCCAACCAAACACAGCGTTAAAGAATTAATAGCGTGTTCTTTTTGCATTATAAGAATATTTTGAAGGAGTTGTGGCTAAATTTTTCAAAAAATAAATGGTAGATGTAATTTGATATATAAAATTATATATAAATGCAATTTGATGAAAAAATTATAGATGTCCGATCAATTTAATTTTTTTGTAAATATATTCTACTTAATATATCCGAAAAAGTAGATAATTCAAATCATCAAAATGGGCTCTGAAATGAGGCCCATGCAGAACAGTAGGTCTTGAGCGGAGCACAACCACCACCCCAATTCCTATAAATAAGGGTTAATTGTCTTTTTAGTTCTGAAAAAATATTCAATTTTTGTCATTTTTATTCTTAATGTTTCGATGATATCAATGTCGTACTAATTGCATGGAAAATGTTTTGATTTGGTAGATCAATCTATGTCTATTCGTAGATGCCGTTATATCATCAACACCAATTACCAGCAAGGGACAAATAGTGATGGTGTGTGAACACACATGTAGCTCTTGACTTCTTGTTTGACATGGTCCCAAAAACTAGCAAGGCCAGTCCAATGGCCAATACAACCCTGACCAATGATAATCAACGCTCGCCAGAGTACATATTTCAAATACATGTATTGGAGAAATGGATATGCTCAAAAATTAAAAGGGCCTAAAAGCAAGTCCTGATTTGCAAATCATTTTCTTCTGCTTACATATCAATACCAGCTTTCAAGATTTTAATCCTAGTTCATCCGAGTTTAGAGGGTAAAACTTTGGTTGTTTTCGGAAATAATTTACAAAACAAAAAACCAAAACTTGCTTGTATCCATTCATTAAAAATCGAAATGTTCATTACAATGAATGATGATTGAAAAAAAAATTGTTATTATCATATCATTCTGTAAATTTTTTTTACATTTTTAGATTGAGAGGAAGGATAACAAGTACAAGTAAAATATCAAAACAATCTGTTTCTATCGGGCATGTAAAATGCTGATGGTGATTTCACTGGTTGAATTTGCAGCATCCTTACTCAATGAACAGTCAGCCTTACGCAAATTCCTTTCAGTGAAAAAGCCAGGCTGTTTAGGCTGAGGCAATGCACCATCACTGCCCAACATCAGAACCACCGTTGACATGCTCGGCCTATCTTCAGGACATTGTTGCACACATAAAAGACCCACGTGGATTGATCGCAACACTTCAGATAGCTCGCATGAGTCCCTTAGAGATTCATCAATCAATTCCATTGACCTACCTTCTTTATAGAGTATCCATGCCTGAAAAATTCATAATAACAAAATTAACAGTAATAATTTGAATGAATACCGTACGCGTACTTCTAGATTTAACTTTAACACTTACATGACCAAGGAGGTTAAGGTGATGATCTGGATGACAAAATCCTCTATTTTTCTTCCCGGTCATTATCTCTAGAACCAACACACCAAAACTAAATACATCTGACTTTACTGAAAATAGCCCATCTATTGTGTATTCTGGAGACATGTAGCCGCTACAACAAAGCACTCAATGATGAATGAGATTTTGAAGCAATGTAAGTGAATTAGACAAAACAAAACATGTTGTAGAGATTCTTACTATGTTCCGACCACTCTTTTTGTATTTCCTGCCAACTCATTTCCTCCAAAACTTTTAGCAATTCCAAAGTCAGATATTTTTGGGTTCATGCCAATATCTAGCAAAACATTGCTAGCTTTGAGATCTCTATGAATAATTCTTAATCTGGAATCTTGATGAAGATAAAGAAGCCCCCGAGCAATCCCATTAATAATTTGGAAGCGCTTGTGCCAATCCAATAATGTTTTTTGGGTTCTATCTGGTCACATTTTTTTTCTGAGTTAGACCATGATACTGCTAAATGAATGCTTGAATTTAACAGGATTCTTCAGGAATTTATCAATATATATATATATATATTAATTTTGGAAGACCAAGTTCATGTAGATGCACATGTACAACAAAACCATATGATTTTGATCCCTATTCAGTTAATTTATAAGTTTTGTATGGAGCTAAACGGATTAAAATTAGAAGAAGAAGACGAAGAAGAAGAAGAAGAAGAAGAAGAAGAAGAAGAAGAAGAAGAAGAAGAAAGTAAGAATGTTGGTCTGAGAGTGGAAGAGTGCTGTAGTATTACCAAAAATGAAGGAGTCTAGGCTTTTATTTGGCATGTATTCATAGACCAAGATATTTTCTTCTTCTTGAATACAGCATCCTAAAAGCTTTACAAGATTTCGGTGTTGAAGTTTGGCAATACAAATAACTTCATTCTTGAACTCCTTAATTCCTTGTCTCGAATTCTCTGAGAGCCGCTTAACTGCTATTTCTTGTCCATCTTCCAACATTCCCTGAAATAACCAATTTTATCAATAGAATAGTCTTCAAACTTGTAAGGGGTTTTTTTTTTTTTTGGTTTGTTTGTCTCCGTTTTTGTTTTTGTTTTTCACCCAGTACACTGTTAAACAAGCAGAGCTCAAATTTTAGGTCCATTCTGAATCCTCTAGCAGGTGTCAATTTCATACTTCAGATTGGTGGTTTTGCATTGAAACATAGAAGTTTGGAAAAGTAGTGACAGAAGAATTGCCTTGTAAGTAGACTACAATATTACCTTGTAAACAGTTCCAAATCCACCCTGTCCAATCTTATTATCGATCGAAAAGTTATTTGTAGAATCAACTATTGTAGCTAAGTCAAACAATGGCAACTCTAGATCTTCCTTCTGGCTTTTGTTAGGATAAGTTTGTTCGGAGTTGTGTTCCATACGTCCTGCAATGTGGGCGATGATTAAGTGGATTCAGCTGAGACAGCTTGCTCCAACACATTGTCACAGAACATACAAGACAAGCATTTTTAATATATATATATATATATATATATATTTGGTATGTAATTAAAACACAAATCACTCATTTGGGTCACCTTCTCTATTTAGGTGCGAATATTTCTTCTTCTTTTGCCGGACATAAAAGGCAAGGCTCAGACCAATTAGTAGCAACCCAAAGAACAATGCCAAGCTCAAGATGATTATGGTTCTCTTGTTGCTATGGTAGACAACTTGTTGGCCTGTTGAATCTTCATTCAAACAAAATGTTCAACTCAATCTAATGGTACAACCATGAAAGCACAAATTTAGCAGCACTGAAAATTACCACAGGCTTGAAACCCATTAAAACCTTTCTACTTAAATCAATGTCAAGACAAACTTATTGAAATCTCTTTTTGTTAAACTGTAACTTGAAAAAATGAAAATGAAAAAGGTAAAGTGTGTTATTTGCAAGCTTATAAAGAATGAGCTAATAGGATAACTATTTTTTTGTGTTGATAACTAGATATGGAAATCGTACCACGGTCATGTTTCTATGTATTTTTCTGTGCACGTTGCAGTGTTGATATGTAAATCTTACCTGAATCGGAGGAAGCCATCCTGATGTAAATATAAAGCCCATTGTCACTGAACACTCTCAAATCAATCAAGTCATCAAACCAAAGCAAGCAGCCGCTTCCACTGCCTCTCACGTCTAAATTTGTATAAGCCGTGCAAGTGCAATTTTTCGAGCATACCTCTCTGCATTCATCAAGTGTCATGGTAGTGTTATACCAGGATTGTCGTGCGTCTGGCATTTTGAGACCAGAAAACTTGACAAACCCATCACTCGGGCAATCCAATGGTGTCCTCCGAATACACCCACTCGACCAATCTGTCATATCCCAATTTTTAGAGTCTTTGGGCACAAATTTATCACTCAAACAACCACAAACAGGGGAAGTATCAATGTTACAAATACCATATGGACCACACAATTTAAAAGTGTCACAATTATCTTGTGGAACGGTCAGGTAATGTACCCAACCGTGGGCTTGATCAATCCATGTCGTTCGCTCTGCAAGGCCATTCGGATTCAAAACCAACCTCGAAACAACAGAGCTGTTAATTAGCTCATAACTATAATACACCTGGTCCTTCTCAAAAACCACTTGGAATTTGTAAATTGGATTGGGTCTAAATTTTGGCCCACCGAATAGGACTCCATTCCAGGACCCAGAACGAAACAGATCAGTGGAACCATTGCTCACAACAATTTGCGGATACCCGCGAAGATCCAACCGGTATGTGTACCCGCCTTGAGATGGATCATCCTTGGTCTTCCAAGACGAGAGGTACCATTCTTTACCAGTCACAAAGTTCTTCCCAATCTTCATACCGGGTAAGAAAGTATTACCCTGATAATCAAAACTCTGCCAGAGGAGGAGATGCTCTGTATCAGGGTTTCTTTCATCATTCACAACAAGATTGCCTGATTCGAGAAGTCGAGCAACTGGGTTCTGTGGGGAGATTGAGGAATTGGAAGACCATATGGTGTGATTGGATTCATTGAGAAGAGCTAGAATTCCAGGGTCAGTGATCTTCAAGACACCAGTTTTATCAGGGATTGGGGTGTCTCTGTTGGCAACCCAAACTACAGTCCCAGTTGAAATTTTCTTGTACCATATTCCCAGGTATCGATTCTGGGAATTGCTGGGGCTGAAGAAACCCAATTCAAAGCTGCCATCAGGTGAGACTATGGTGTCACCATCTGTAATGAATTGGGTTTTGGTAATGGTATCGAATTGTAATGCGTTGATGGAGATTGTTAAGATGGAGAAAGTTAAAGAGTAGAGGAAAGAAGGTATGGAAGAGCCTTTCATCGATGTCCTGTTGCTTCTCTTCATGGTGTGGGTGAGAATTGTGAATGCCTCCTCGAATCACAGAGCATAGTCAAGTCATTACCGACATTTTAGACTTTAATCCTCAATAGTTTGAAAGTAGGCAAATTGGAAAATTTTCAGTTGGTGACTCGAAGACTTTTACTTAAGACTTTGGAGGCCCTCCCATAAGTGCATGTTTCGTAGCTTTCGCCGGACTAGAAGGGGAAGGGGAAGGGAAGTCATGTAGACTGGAACGTGTTGTTTGGGGCTTGAGAAGCACACCAACAATCTATACAATTTATTTGTTCAATTGTTCACGTAAATAATTCTTTAAATAAATGAGATTAATCAGATAACTATAATTGCATATATTTATGATATTATTCCACAAAATAGATAATAAAAATAATTTTAAAAATAAATCGTCAATTTATTATCAAAAGTCAACGAGTACAAATTTCTCATATAATTAGCAATCAAAGGCATTAATTTGAGAATTCCAAATTCGAAAATTCTCCTTCTCGCGATGCCTCTAAACACAAAGGTGATATTTCGTTTAGTTTTCAAAAATTTATTTTAGAATTTTTTTCTGAAAAACTAAAATATAATTTCGTGAAAGAAATAAAAATGTCAAAAATACTTATTATTTTTATATAATTTTATCTTTTGAAAAATCATAAATAATTTTTTAAAATATCTTTTTAATTTTTTTTATCAAATTAATTTCCATTTTTTCAAAAAAAAAATCTGATTTTTTTTTTTTTTTTCTAATAATCAAACCAAACGTACAAAAATTAAGAAGAAGAACATGGGTATGCCAACGTACACCCAACATTGAAGAAGGAGTGTTTTTTTTTTTTTTTTTTAAAATAAACTTGCACTTTTGAACTAGTCCCCTACTCGTGTATAAAACTTTTTCCTTTTGAAGACTAACATTATATATAAAAAAAA